>NC_056736.1:504176407-504281407 GCF_019279795.1 Protopterus annectens
TACACTGCAGAGAACCCATGCTACTGCACAAACTGTTCTATTCTGCACTTACAAAATTTGTCTGGTCAGTATTTCCTCCTTCCCCTTATATGTGGGCCTTTGTCCTCCCTTGCTCCAGTTCCTGGCTTTGCCCACAGCTGCTGCTCAATGTAGTTGTAGGTATGCTGTGACTACGGTAAGAGATGTAATGCCACACACAGGGTCACAGACTTCATACCTCTGACTGTCCCTGTTTTGCAGGTTGTCCAGCATTGTGCCCCATACATCTGCTCTGGTCCTCAGATGGTCTGTGTTGTACTGTTATTATAAGGCTACAGCCCAAAATCTGGTTAGGGCCATATATAAGGGTGGGACACAGGCCCAAACATGGGAGCAAGATTTTAATATTGCTCTTACAAAGGTAAACAGTTGGTAGAATGGTTTTGTGTTAGTATGCTTTTTCTGATGGGCATGAAGTCTGCATCTCAACTGTCTGTCATTATTTTCTCACAGCAACCTTTACTGATTTACCAATAGTTTGCCAGAAAACTGCAATGTTATGACAAACAGAACAGATATATGAGATATAAAGGTGGGCATTCTGTGTAACTCTGTACACTTGTGAGGTGTGGAAATTGCCCACTGACTTGCTGTAAGTGCTGACACAGTTACATGACAGCCTTTATATCCTGGTGCTAAACTGACTTGTTACAACATGCTGTTGTACTAGCCACTATCTAGGTTATATAGAGCTGTGTACTGTCCATATATGTGCCCCCCTGAGCCTCCATTGGCTCTGTGTTTATCCAGCTTTATTGCAGTAAGAAATACTGACATATGGACAGTCTGTGGAACTCCTACCATAGGTGTAGCTCACATGGAAAACAGTAGGTGAAGTCAGTTTTGAACCATGTACCCCATCAGTCCACTAAGCCACCAGACAGTGCAGTTTACATCCTGACACTATCAAGCACAGACATACGTAACACATTGACCCCTGCATATTGGGTGGAATGGTACATGTCACCCTATTGATTGGGACAGCCCAGGGATTGTGTGGTCTGCTGCTATTACCTTGCAAATATATTGTTACTGCAGTTGTATGGGAACACAGGTGTGTTGGGGGTAAGGGACTCTAGAATTGACAGTCAAGCATCTGTCCTGTGACCCTGCTGTTTGTAATTCCCTGGCATAGTGCAGTGGGTATTGCTAGCTTGGGGACAACTGCATATTATGGGTTGGCCAGTATTGGATGGAGAGTTTCTGTTGTCCCACACAGCTATCAGTTGTCTGCAGCTATCCTGGTAACCCTCTCTATTCCCTTGCATACATGCGGCAGGTCCATACATATGCTACCACAGTCTACTACCCCATTCATTTGTTGTACAGAAGAGTGACTTATCTTGTGCCTGCAGCAGTTGAGATAACAGTGCTTCAGGGCTGTCTCTATCTGATGCATGCTGTACACAGCCAATACATGGTAAGGTACAGGCTGTGTGGTGTAGCTGGCATTCTCTTTACTCTGTATGTGAGTCAGAGGGAGATGTCAGTCCCTAGGAACCTCAGTTGTCAGTGCATGTGCTATGTGTTGCCTCTTTGCCAAGGCCAGGGCATACTGGGCATGCCTATGTCTGCCTACAGGGACAGGCTCAGTGGGTTCCTCCTCCGAGTCCCCCTGTGTCTATGGGGACCTTGGCACTGGTGGGGGGCTGTGTGTCCCTTTCTTGTGATGTACCTGCTGCAGCTGTTTCTGCAGGATCATATTATGTAGCATGGCACATACTGTAAACATGTGTGCACATGTGGCTAGAGAGTATTGGAAGGCTCCACCAGATAGGCAGCAGAACCATAACTTGAGCAGCCCAAGAACATGCTCTATGATGTTCCTAGTTTGTGCATGTGCCCCATTATGACATTCTTCAGTAGGTGTGTGTTTGCATTTCTGATGGGTGTCATCATCCACAGTTCCAGTGCATAGCCAGCATCCCCAAGTAGATGGCCATATGGGATGTCCCCCCCCGGCAAACATCTAGTAAAGTTGTGAGGCATGCCAGGTGTGGGAGTCATGATAGCTTCCAGGGCAGCCAGCACACACATTCATGATAATGTCCTGGGCATTGCACATGACCTGGCAGTTGATGGAGTGATACCCCTTGCGGTTGACATAGACCCTACCCTCTTTACTGGGTGGTGCTTTGATGTGCACATGAGTGCAGTCTATGGCACCCAGTATTTCAGAGTAGTGTGCTACATGGTGAAAGATATGCATATTGCTGACTCTTCTCTCAGTGGTGTGGGGTAAATAAATGTGCTCACTGGTATGTGCTTGCATGGCATCCAGAAACTGGTGGAGTACCCTGGATGTAGATGCCTGTGAGACTCCAATTATGTCCCCAGTTGGTCTTTGAAAAGTACTTGTAGCTAATATTCTAAGGGATACACATACCTTTATTTACAATGGGATGAGTTCCTCTCTGTTGGCTCTGGGTCTGAGTTGAGGGTGGCAGAGCTCAGTGAGTTCTTGTAGTATGCCCCTGTCCACTCTGTAGCACTCTACAGTCTCCAGCTCATGTAGCACCTGGAAGTTACCCTAGGCCTGAACACTCTTCTCGTTCTCAGTCTGGGCCTATTGTCAGCATCAGCATCATCACTGACATTAGCCTCTAGCGCATACAGATGTAGTGCAGCAGCAGCAGCCCCTGGCATTTTGTCAGTTAAAATTTCCAAATGTGTACTCCAATGGTTCAGAGTGTGTGGGAAAATCAGATTGCAGGGTGCATGCATACTTTATAGTGGGGTGCTGCAGATGCAGACTGTGTGATTGGCTCATTATACTGCATTCCACCTGATAGGTATAGCAATGGGGGTTTGAATGGGCCAGTGTCTGTTGAACAGGGCTCATCAGTAATTTCTAACTGATTGGCTTTCCCAGGCTATTTTCTTTTTGTCCTATTTCTTTCACTGCTAGTGTTAAGCAGTGTGGCACACCACACAAACCCATGGCACTAGTGTAAACAGTGGTCAGCAGTTTTGACACTCCTCAAGCACAGACACACTCAGCATTTCTTAAACCAGCTAAAACATGCACCATGGGGCTAAATACAGCTCAGCAACATCAGAAATGCCATAGCTGTGCTTAGCTGAGAAAAAACAATTGGTGCCACTGAGCTCCAATCCACTTACACATACTGTGACACACCCCCTTTTGATGTCAGCTATCTGTTGCACTATTACCTACATAGTTCTAGCCCTACCATGGGTTGTATCTACGGACACTGACACCTGCCATTGTAAGACTCTGCATGCTGGGCACTATAATGCAATATTTTTGCAAATGTCTAATTTTCATTTTTTTTCCAGTTTTTATTTATTTATTTATTGCCATAAAGACATGTTTGAGCTTTGCTGTGCACATAGCAAACATAATATATGTGTTAAAAATATATTTTTTTAATGCTTTGCATTACTTTCTGGACTCACTGGCTATAGTTTTGGTCAATTTCATGCCTACAGTTCCATATTCAACCTTTTTTGGGGCTTTTACAGTCTCTGTTTAAAATTTAAAGTCCAGTGCACAGTTTCTATTCCTGTACATTTCTTACACCACCATGGCACCTACATGGGTGACTTTCTGCTTATTGTATCACAACTCAACCTCATTTGCACAGATTTTACCAGCTTATGAGGTGATTTTCATTCTGTGGACACTAATGTGTCCACACACTCATGCACCCCTCTGCCCTCTTTGCTGTTTCACTTGGAGGCCATGTTCCATGCTGGGGCTGTACCACTATGCCTACACAGAGAATCACTCTGTGTAGGCTTTAGTGAATTCCCCCCATTATCTAATGTAATGAAGAGGTTATAGGAGTAGTAACTATTTATAACACCCAAGCACCGAACACTAATCTTTTGAAAATATTTTGCTGACATAGAGATGTTAATGACTTAGAATGTAAATGTTAATTGTTAGCAAGGAAATAGATTATAATTGAATAGGTATTTTTTCTACCCAGTTTTTGAATATTTAATACAAACAATGTAAAACAGGACATAATTGCTTATATATATATTAAATACTATATTCTTGCTTTGGGAAAATCCATAGAGATGTATGTACATTATTTTGCTTGATAAGGCAAGTTTTAAAATATTCAATTCCTAATCAATTTTAAATGTAAGACATTTAAAGGTATAGCTTAGGATGTTGAGCTTTGTATTTGTTATATATTTCAATCAGATGATTTTAAATTACTATAATTTCTTACATTTTCATTGCTATTTAATTTTTATGAAAAGATTTGCAGTGATGGTGTAGTCTGGCTTGCATTATACTTTAATGTGTGAGAATAACATGATATTTAATACATACTAAAAATGTATGATACTCAGCTTATACTATTTCTAAATTAACAATATATGCATGCTCTGAATGGAGAGAGAGAGTACAGAAAAATACATGATTTAAAGATTTTGAAATGGTATAAGAGCAAATAAAGACAATATATATCTCACTGCACACACATGCATTGAAATGATGAACTAGATAATTACTGGTAAATATAACACATTATCCCTTTTCCCTTTGTCTTTTCTGGTTGTATATTGTGAAAGGCAAATGGAAAATAGTATGTACTATAGTCACATGCCTTTTACTTGTCCTATGGTCTGTCATATAGGAGATGAAGCTTAGTTACTGGCATCCTAAGTGTTCTTGGTTATTAATGGTAGATACCTGATATCTCATTGTCTTTAATCTCTACATTATATTTGAAGATAATTGTGTAATATGGGATAAAATATATTACATCATTAAATTCTAAGATAATTTTCAAGAAAAATGCCTCTTGAAAGATTATTAATATAGGGTTGAATAACTTGAGTCTGATAAATAAAATTATAACAATATTCTCTTTCTGAACCATTCTGTTAGAATTGTAACAATTTGTTTTCTTACCATTTATTTTCAATAACATTTGTATCTCTAACCAGCATCTCTATGTTACCTTCTTGTTTGGCCTATTTTAAGACTGCATATAGCTACGTTTTTTTAATCCTTTGTTCTGTGTACCATATCCTTTACCCAACTGTTGTAGCAAATTCAGATAACTGTTTATCAATTTTCCCCTATACATTCATTTTAAATAACCCTCAATGTTGGATGTTTAACTATATTCTCTCTGGTTCTCTTATTAACCTTCCCACCAACCTATTTTCTTTAAGTTAACAGTTAGAGTAAATAAGTAATTTTTTTTACACTTTATCCCCTTATTTCTGAGTTAAACCCATTATACCATTCTTTCATCATTTATCTTTTTGAGTTTCCTCTATTTTTTCAAGTTCTTTCTGTTTTTCATTCAAATCTTTAAAATAAAAAAAATTTAAATTAAAAAATGTTACGGCATTTTTATTAAGTTTGTTTGTGGTATATTTATGCTTATAGAGCACCTACTTTAAAGCCATCCATCCCAAACTCTAGTTTGTTTGCAACATTCTCACATTTAAGTTGTCTCCCTATTTTTAATTATTCAGATATCTCTTGTTCTATTAATAGTGCCACATGTCTTACTTTAATCTTTTTTCTTCTCTTGTTTTCTCATTCATATATTTTCTAAAAACACTCCTAATAGCGTTATGAATCAAAGCTGAAATCCACTCCTATCCAATGCAAACTGATTTCCATTAAGGAGAAAAAATAAATTTCTATTTCCAGTAAACCCGTGAATACAATCTCTCACCAAGTTTTCAAATTAAACAGTATTACCTTTAGAATGAGAAAGTTTTTCTAAGTAAAAATTCTTCTGTTCTTACTCATTAGCCCCCCCCCCCCACTCGGTTTACAATTAAACTCTCATATTGTGATTGTAGCTGCATTAAATGTTGAGTTCCGGTTGTTCAACAATAGATTTTCTCATTTCATCTTTTTTTTTTTTTTTTTTAAGTACTGCAGCTATGGCTTTGATAAACATGCATTTAATCACACAAGTAACCACCAATTAATAGTCTGAAGTATGGTCAATACAAACCACATAATTGTACACAAATAATATGCAAGGGTAACTGCATTTATGAGAAAATAGAAGCATATAATAAATGTACAATCATAGATATCATTATCTTCCCATGATTTTGCTCACAGCACACTGAATCCACTGCCTTCCATTGCAATTTTACCAACATCAACTGGAATGTGATCAAGATTATTTTGTGTTCAAATGCACGCATGCTGTATTTTACAAGAGAGATGAATGGAATCTCTCAAGTACCAAACCTTCTTTCCTTGTTTTTAAGTTAAAAATGCTACCACCCAGACCATTCTAAAATTTAGAATAGAATTGCTATTTACTTTTAAATCAAGATGAGTATTACATATTTTTATAGTAGGACTATCATTAACAGTAACTTTTAAAAGACAGAAGCCAACAACTGAGTATGTAATAATTTAGTACATATAACATTAAGCTAACAATCTCCCAGTCACAAGTATTTAACATTGAGTAATACAATTCTTTACTTGAAATAAATAAAATTCAGCAACTCATTTTAAAAAACAAAGTATCCCAATGAATACAAATTGGCAAAAATAATTCAAAATAAACACTTTTAAAAATATAGATGGCATACTGTATATAGAACTTTGCTTAACAGCTTAGACAGATGGCATGCAGAAGAATTCTCTCTAGCAACTTGCCTGGCTATCTCACTACCAGAAGCTAAACATTTATTTAATTGTATCTTGTCTAAGCATCAGTTCTCAAATTTTACACACAACTGGATTTCCAAATAAGTTGGCGTAGTAATGTTTCCCACTATGCATACTCTAGCACTTGAGCAGAACATTTCCTGTTTTCTCATATTCCTCTGGGGGACGTCCAAATAAGATAAAACATTCTTTTGACCTGGAGGAATATTTCAAGGAGCATTAATCATTTAACACTGCAAATGTGTGCAGATTTGAGAAACCGGTTTCACTGCTTGAAGACTCTGCTGCATTTTCACTCAAATAAATTATGCCTTACATATAGTTCTCCTTTTACATTCTGTAAGATTTATTGGAAACAACAAGCACAGTTTACTGTTTTATTTTCAGCATATATGAATAAATAAATCGCATGTATGTTAGCATCATACAGCTTTCTGTATGTTTTACTGAAACAGAACTGCAGACTTCACTTGGCTTGTTACATTTCTTCTCCAAAGGAAAAAAGTGTTTGTTTTAAAATAGTAACATTCCCCTACAAAGGCTCGCACATTTATCATGAGGCCATGAATCACATCATAAAGCAAATATTGGTCTTATTATATTTATAGACAATATTTTACTTTCTCTTTATTTACTTAACAAAACTTAATTCCAAAATATTTGTGTGATCTCACATGCTGTATACATAACCTCAGAAATCCTCCAATCATTTTACTTTGCGCATCTTACTTTCTACAGGCACTCACTATCTTGTTGTTTCACTCCTAATGACTGAAGATCTGACAACCTTCTGGCTTCAGATTTTAAACAGTTATCATTCAATTATATAACTCTAAGCCCTTATTTCACTTCTTACATTTTATATTTTCAACCTCACCTTCCTCATTCATATTACGGCCTTTCTGCTTTACTGAATTTTAATTCTGCACCTTTACAATATCAACATTCCCTGAATTAACCCTCTTCTTATTTTTGCAAAATGCAAGAAGCACTAGCAATCCCCACTTACTGTTTTATCCACATTTTTAGTTTTACAAAATCGGTGCTTAACTGTTTCCTTCTCCTCTTCTTCTATTATTCTTCTATACCATTTCATGATAGTTGTTTATTTTTTATGCTACAATAATACAGTCTAACCAAAAATACACATACTGTCCATATTTTGTTCATGTCATTTATTATCTTAACCCTCCACTTTGACATTAAAAATGTATTCTCATCTTTCAGCCCAAAGCCCAGTGGAATTACTGGTAAACTTTTCATAAAGTTCAACAGTACCAGGAATACTACTCACAGCTGAAGGTGCTCTCACCAAACAAAAAGAAGAAAAAGCTGTAAAAATGTGAAAGCAACCACCACGAATATCAGCAGGACATAGGTTACAGCAACTCCCAAGTAATGACCATAGGCAATCCTTCAAAAACAGCAAGAACTTTTATTCAAATAACATGAAATGAGCGCAGATAGCCAAGCTATGCTTCTTCAGATATCAATTCAAAATGAAATCTGTAGTGCTTATATACAGCTTTTAGGCGGGCTCATTAAACATACAAATGCAATTAATCAATTATAAATTAGTAGTCATAGAGACAAAAACAATCTAAACAGTTTAAAAACAGTTTAAAAAACAGTTTGAAATGCATTACCTAAAACTGTTCATATAAATTATGCACATAGCAATGTAATAATGAATCATAACCATCATTCAAATCAAACAACAAAATTTATCTAAAACAGCTCCAAAAAATTCTACAACATCAGATATACATTTTAGTTCAGTATTATGCTGACCTACATTTTCGTCAAGAGTAACAGCCATTGCTGTGTTCAGAATAATAAAACTAAATAAAACAACTCACTGCTCACTAGCGTGAATATATCAAAAATAGACATGAGGAACGCTGAAAATCTACGACCAAGCGTACAACATAAAAATAGAGCTTACTTTGCCTCAGTAGAACATTTCACGATCCAAAACCATGTATATATTTACAGACCATTTCTACTTTGTATATATTACACATCCAAAAGTGTTCATAGCTATACGGAGAATCACGTGCTTCTGAAGGATGACTTGAAGAAGACAAGGCTTCTTCTGGGTCCAAATGCCTAGAGTATACATAACTTTACAAGCATTAAGCCGTGTTTATAACAACTGCCGAAGTTGCTTAAAACTTAATCATATCAATGGAAGGGCATTGGTTCAAATACCGTAACTAAATGCCTCCCTTCTATGAACATATAAACTAAATACATAGCTAATAAAATGAGAAAAATGAGGAAATACATACAGTATGTAAAAAAATATATACACAACCATAAAAGATATGTGCAAACAAGCATGAGAGCCTGTATATATGATGAATCCAAGCTCATCATATTAGCAACTAGACTATAAGACCTCTCTGAATGTCAAATAAAGCAAGAGCTTAAATAAATATAAATATAAATATAAAGGGTGACCTGTCTATGCTGATTAAAAGTGTATCAAGCCAACATAGGCTAGAAACCACCCTGCGATGTGCCTACTAAGAGGCATTAAGATGCATGCATGAAACCTCATATCTTCATGCTGTTCTATATTGGACTTATGAAGAGGAAACATGTAGATATAAAATCAAAAGTTACAGAAAAATGATACCAGTGAATAATTCCTCTATATTAGAAATAATGTTCATGCCATAAGACAAGCTAATATTAATAAACATAGGGTATGTACTGGGTAAACCTCAAAAAAGGGGGTGTTAATGAAATGGGAGCACCCTCAGACCATGGCTAAAAATAGACAAAGTCATACAAGAATATAAATGTTAAAGCCATCATGTCCAAACAGTATAATGGTAAGAGAACCCTACATATTTGGGAACAAAATAAAATATAGTAAACTTATACAATCCTATCTACGTTCAAGTAGTATAGGTTTTAAAGGTATGTAGCTATTCAGGCCCGGGGGAAGGTGTGCTGCTAACTTGAGTATCCAGTGTAACTCAGCCTTGGCTAGCATGTGTTCATTGCTACCTCTCCTAGCTGTGGGTCTAATAATCTGTAAGACTCTAAAGGCAAAACAATGGGAGGGATATTCTTGTATGTGTTTAGCCAAGGCATTGGTCTCATCTTGTCTTCTAATTTCATAAAGATGGTTATAAATGCGATCACAATCTCCTCTTGGTTAAGCCTACGTAAAAGGCTGAGCAGAAAAGACAAGTAGCCAAATAAACAACATTTTTGTATTGCAATCTGCATAAAATTTAGGTTTAAAAGTTATATCCATGCACGGGTGCTTGAATTCCTGCGTTTTACTAAGGCTATTACACCTGGGACAATGTAGACAAGGGTAAGTCCCTTTAGTTGTTATATCACCCAAGAGTAGACATGTGGGTTTACTTACATTAGTAATATGTTGATCATTACATAGTTGTTTCCTTAAATTATCACTGTTTTATAACAGAATCTGGGTGAAGAACCCACTATATCCTTGATCTGCTTGTTCCCAGTGAGAACATTCCAGTTTCTTCTGATGATACATCTAATACTTTCAACTTCACTGGTATATTTAATGACATATTGTAAGGTATTACCATCACGAGTCAAATCCACAGGGACTTTATTTCTAAACCCATGGGTTGTATGTGACTCACAAATGTTGGCAGAATCTATGTCACCAATAATTTTCCTCCTGATATCTCTAACCATCTGCATATCATAGCCCCTTTCATTAAACAGATATTCTAACTTAGTGGATTCTTCATGTAAATCTTTCACATTCTGACAGAGTCTGAATATCCTGGTGAACTGACTGGTTACTATCCCACGAAAGGTAAATGCTGGATGCATGCTATCAGCAGCCAGCAATGCATTTCTCCAGGCAGTTTTCCTAAACAATGTAGTGGTAATGAGCCCTTCATCAGTCAAACGTATCGTAACATCTAAAAAATTTACCTGGTAATGGGAGCTCTCTACCGTAAACTTCAAAAAATTAGTGGTAGTATGCAGATGTTCCAATAATACTAAGAAATCTGTCCTGGGTCCTTCCCAAATTAGGAGTATAACATCCACAAACCTTTTATAATATTTAACCTGGTTAAAGGATGTATGACCAAACAGAAACTGTTTCTCCCACCAATAAACTATGAGGTTAGCATATGTGTTGGCACAGGGGGTCCCCATGGCTACCCCCCATGCCTGCAGGAAGAACTCATCTCCAAACATGAAAACATTATTGCTAAGAACTATATCCAACAATTGCGTAACCAAAGTGATTCTATCAGTGGAGAATTGAGTTTCCTTGTGTAGTAGTTCTCTAATATATTGAATGCCTACCTCATTGGGGATAGATGTAAAAAGTTTCTCAACGTCCATGGTTACAAGTAGGTAACTTCCCCTAGATTTCTCTAAATGTACACTTTTCAGGGTCTCAAGTAGTTGGTAGGTATCCCTAAGTATATTACTACAGCTATCTACCACTGGACGTAAAATACTCTCAAGAAAGGTAGAAATGTGGGCCGTAACCCAACTCCCACCTGCTACAATGGGTCTCATAGGAATGGGCCATGTCTCCTTGTGGACCTTCGGGAGGCCCTCACAGCATGATTCATAGCATACACATCCTCAAAACAATGCCATTAAATTGTTCACCTCCTGAGTGCATCTAGATAAAGTAGATTGTTACTACAGAAAATAAATATAACAACTCTGACAGCAAGCTGAAAACTCTATGGTGACAGGAAAAATTAGTTGAGGAGATTGTACACTAATATTTTTAAATACTACCATCTTAAATGTGTAAATGCTAAGATTTCAACATTTATTCAATTATTATTAATGGACTGCATGCAAGGGCACTCGCAGGCAGGTGCAAGGAAGTACACCTGGACCCCCTGGAATTGGCTGGCCAGGAGATCAATTTTCTTTAAATTAAAAAAAAAAAATGCTGTTTTATTTACCTTTGCATTCAGTCACACAGATGCAACAGGTCTGTTTTCACCTTCTGCGTCTGTGTGGCCGATTATGTCTTTACAGTGACATAACTATAAGAGGCGAGTGGGTGGCACTTTTGCTGAGGGACTTTAATTAAAAAATATTTTTTAAGGGAGTTCTCTTCTATCATGTCTGTGAATATGTCCTCCTGCATCTTTACTTTCCATCCATGCATGCAAAACGTTCATGGAAATGATAGAAACCTGTTCATTGCTGCTTTAAATAAGTGTTAGATTGAGGGTTCCTTTCTGCTTTAAGTAAGCGTTAGATTGAGGATTGCTGTAACAGGGCTTTCATACAGAAAGAAACCTGTTCATTGCTGCTGCCAGTGTTAGATTGAGGTTGCTGTAAGAGGGCTTTCATTTGGAAAGAAGACTGTTCATTGCTGCTGCCTATTTAAGTAAGTGTTGAATGTAATTGCTGCTGCCTATTTAAGTATTTGCAGGTTGCAGCAAGGGGGCTTGTGTGCATGTAGTTTGCTGCAAGGGGGCATATGTGTGCGTGTAGGTTGCTGCATGGAGGCTTGTGTGTGCATGCAAGTTGCTGGTGTGTGTGTGTGTGTGTGTGTTGCTGCAAGGGGGCATGTGTGTGTGTGTCTGTAGGTTGCTGCAAGGGGGCTTGTCTGTGTGTGTGTTCAGGTTACTGCAAGGGTGCGTGTGTGTGTGTGTGTGTGTGTGTGTGTGTGTGTGTGTGTGTGCGTGCGTGCGTGTGTGTGTACAGGTTGCTGCAAGGGGGAATGTATATGTTGGTTGCTGGAAGGGGGCTTGTGTGTGTGTAAAGGCTGCTACTGTGTGTTTGTGTGTGTGTGTGTGTGTGTGTGTGTGTGTGTGTGTGTGTGTGTTCAGGTTGCTATAAGGGAGTTTGTGTGTGTGTGTGTGTGTGTGCGTGCGTGTGTGTGTGTGTGTGTGTGTGTGTGTGTGTGTGCAGGTTGCTGCAAGGGGGCTTGTGCGTGTGTTTTTAGAAGTCCAAAATTGGCTTTGGAGAAGTTTTTTACAGTGGTTTCATTTAGGGGGGTGAGGGTGGGATGTGGATATCCATGGTGATTAGCTTGTGGTCAGATCTGACCAGGGAGGTCAGATTAAGCGTGGCTTTTACTGTTATTGCTAGATTTTTCAGCAGTATAAATGGAGCTATAATAACATTAGCAGCTATAAGACTGGCACTTCTGCTCTGCTAATGCCTTGGATCTCTGTGCAATGGTGGTTCACATTAGTTATTTATTTATTTATTATGTATGTATTTACATTTGTTGACTGGGAGAGTCCGACTGGACACAGGTCCGTTTTCAGCGGAGGCCCAGGGAGAAAAGCTCCACATTAAGTATTATTTGCATTATGCAGTTAAAAAAAAATATCATTTAACTATAGACATTAGTCCAGTTAAGGACTCAAGACAAGAAGAAAACAGATGTAAAACAGCTGTGTAGAGCATAGTACAATTTTAAAATATGGTGACATATACTAAACATGGTTAAAATGTAGTTGAGATTCATCAGTGAACAATTGATACAAACTGTTTTTGAGGTACATAACAGCCATTAGCAGTTGTTGCTACAAGAAGTTAGTATTATGTGGTAGGTAGTTGGGAACATGAGTAGCTAAGATTGCTAAGAGTAGGTTGTTGATAGGGGGCCAAGAGAGGTAGTGGGTGGGGGAGTGAATGGTATTAGAGGGGGGGGGGTTGCAAGGGCATATCTGGCAAGTTTGCGATTTTAGTAAGAATTTAAAGTGGGTGCAAGAAGTTACAGAGGTAATTGAGGATGGGAGAGAGTTCCAGAGTTTGGCTGTAGTGCAGGAGAATAATGCTTCTCCAGCAGAGTTAATAGCTCTTGTGACCTGTAGGAGGTTTTTGTGGCTGGATCTTAGTGGTCTCGTGATTATGTAGGGTTGGAGTAGATTCTGGAGGGATGGGACTTTTAGTGGTTGGTTTATTAGTTTGTGGGCGATTGTGAGTTGGTACCACTGAAGGAGGTGGGGGAGCTCTAGCCAGCCCAGTTCTGCTAGTGAGAGACAGTGGTGAGTACAGTAGGAAGCCCCTGTGGCGAATTTGTCAATTTTGTTGTAGCAGGTTTCGAGCTTATTTAGATTGCATTGTCTAAGGTTAGTAAATACTGGAGAGGCATAGAGTAGGGGAGAGATAAGATGAGAATTTGATACTGAAGTTTTACCTGCTTTGGTAAGTAGCTACTGATTTCTATATAATGCTCCTAGTTTTTTGTGCACTTTTTTAATGGTCATGGAAATGTGAATGTCAAAGTTCAGTTTATTGTCTATTTCTACTCCTAGTAATTTGGTGTGTTCTGTAGGCTGGATGGTGGTGTTGTCTTTTGCTGTGATGTTAAAGTGAGAGCTGTCTAGGGTAAGTTTGGTGGGTTGGAAGATTAGAAATTTTGTTTTGTTTGGGTTGAGTATTAGTTGGGCATCAGATAACCAAGTTTCAATAGAAGAAAATGCTTCCTGTGTGATGTTTTGCAATTCTGGTATGGAGTGGGCTGTGCAGATGATGGTTGAGTCATCTGCGTATTGTATGAGTGTGGCATGTGTTGTGGCTGAGGCTAGATTATTGGTGAAAATAGAGAAGAGTAGGGGTCCCAGGATGAACCCTTGGGGAACTCCTATGAAGACTGGTAGTTGGGGGGATAGGTTGTCCTTCCAAACAACTGCTTGTTGGTGGTCAGATAGGTAACTCTGAAACCAGTTGATGACTGGCTGAGAGAAGGATAGGATATTGAGAAGAGAGATGAGTTGTTTGTGTGGGACCATGTCAAAAGCTTTAGAGAGGTCTAGGAAGGTAGCTGAGGAGAGATAACCTGCATTTTTATTTTGTAGGATAGTGTTAGAGAAAGAGTGTAAGGCGGTGTTGGTGCTATAGTTAGGTCAGAAACCGTGTTGTGTGTTGGAGAGGAGGTTGTTAGCAAGGAGGTGATCTGAGACTTGAGAATGAATGCATCTCTCTAGTATTTTGGAGAGTGGTGAGAGAATAGCTATGGGGCGGTAATTGGTTAGATCTGTGGAGGGGCCTCCTTTGTGTAGGTGAATTATGTGTGAGACTTTCCATAGTGTAGGAACATAACTTTCTGACAGAGATCTGTTAATCAAGAGTGATACGGAGTAGGCTAGAGCATCAGCTGCAAGTTGAATGTATTCACCTGGGAGGTTGTCTGCTGCTAATCTGGTGGTTTTAAGTTTAGTTAGTAGTTGTTTTATTTTGGTGGTAGGAACAGGAGAGAAAGAGAAGCTAGTTGGGAGATTGTTAGTTCTAGTTGGTGTGGGTTTATGGGGGGTTGTGTTGTCTAGCTAGTGATAGTACAGTTTGTGTGAAGTGATTGTTGAAAGAGGAGTAAGTTAAGTTAGGAGTGGGTGCACTTACTTTACCTGGGTGGAGGATGGAGTTTATTGAGGACCAGAATTGTTTGGGGTTATGTTGGGAGGAGGTAAGGGCAGACTGGTAGTATTGGATTTTGTCCTGTTTTATAAGCTTTTTGGTTCTATTGCGTAGTTCTAGGAATTTTTGCCTAGTAGAGGGGGTTTTGGTTTTTCACCAGTTGTCCCATACTCGATCCCTGTTTTTCATTTCAGACCATGTTTTTTTGTAGCCATGGGGATTGTTGGGCTCTAGTTTGGGAACGTCTTATGGGGGCGTGGTAATTAAGGATGCTTAGGAATGTTTTATTAAAGTAGTCAACTGCGTCATCTAGTTTGAGGTATTTTAGAGGTTGCCAGTTACAGTCTTTTAGGGATGAGCTGAATTAGAGAGGGCTGAAGTTTGTTTTTTTTGCTTATTTGACGGTAGATTATGGGTTTTGCTTTATAAAGTTGTTTTCTTAGTAAGAAGGTTGGGGAGTGATCACTGAGGCTGTCAGATAAGCAGCCTGCTATATATGACTGGGGGCTCTTATTGACTAGTATCCAATCAAGGGTAGCATGTTTGCTGGAGTTATTTATCCTAGTAGGTGACTGGACTAGTTGGGTGAAGCCATGAAGATTTACATGATGGATTGGGTGGTTGCTACAGCAGGATTGCCAGTCAGTGTTGAAGTCTCCTAGAATTAAAGTTTCTTGGGGTAGGTGGTGGGTAGTCCAGCTGAGGAGGTTTTTAAGTGGAGGGATGTTGTGGCCAGGTGGGAAGTAGCAACCTTTTATGTTTAAGGTTTTATTTTGGTTTATTTTAAGGTTGGCATATATTATTTCTTCCTTACCTATTTGGGGAGCTGCTAACTTTAAGATCTGGATGTCTAGATGCTGCTTAAATATTATAGCTATACCACCTCCTTTTTTGTTTAGTCGGTCTACTCTTAGTATATTGTAACCAGCAGGGAGGATTTGCTCATTAGTAATGTGTGGTTTTAACCATGTTTCTGTAAGGATCACTACATCAGGGGAGTAGAAGTCTATGGTGGCATGGAATTCATGCACCTTGTTGCATATACTTCTAATATTTAGGCTTATCAGAAGGTGGTCGGTTGGCTTTCTATTGGTTGTGATCTGGGAGATATGGCTTGTAGTCTGATTATGAGGGGAGGGGTTGGAGATAGAGGGACCAGGATTAGGATGGATGTCTCCACTGAGTGCTAGGTTGGATATGGATGAGATTATTAGTTTTATCAATTTCTGTATATGCTTGCTTATAAGGGAAGTTTTTTTTAGTGTGTTCTGTGGGCAATAGGTATGGTGGTAGGGTTATGCTAGGTTGAGGGGTTGTTTTTAGTTCAGGTACTGTGGTCTGTAGTCTATATAGAGGGTGTATTGGGAAGGGTGTTGACTTGAGAGAGTAATAGAGTAAAGGTGGGATACATGTGGTGGTGTGTGTGGTGGTACAGTGGTAGTGGTTGAGTGCAGGAATGGTGGAGGTTTGGTAAGATGTGATGTATGCAAGGAGTGTGCATGCAGTGACTATAGGTATGGTGTGCTTGTACATATTAGTTGAGTAGGATGGATAGTAGTGAAGTTGTAGGAGGAAGTATAGGTGTGGTGATTTTATAGGTTGAAGGGTGGGAGGGGTTACTGTTTGTAATAAAGGTAGGACCACTGGTGGTGGGAGGGAATTGGGGGAATGGAGAGGAGTGTGGCGGGCAACAGATGAAGGAAGACTATCAGTAGGTTTATAGGTTATAATGAAAAGGGCTGGCCCTGATTAGGCTGCAATTGTTCTTGTGGGGAGGGGGAGGATCAGAATAGACCAGAAAAGTGGTGGATAGCAATAGTATGATGAAAAGGGCTGGCCCTGATTTCACAAATATGCAAGTCTACAGAAACAATAAGAAAAGGCAGTAGGTACTCTGACTTGCTTGTTTTGCATACCTGTCTTACTGAAATAAAATAAGCCAATTTTACCAAGGAGTTATGTGGAAATTAGGAAGACAAGAATTTATAAGATAAAAGGTTTAGTAGAACTAGAGAAACAGCAGAGCATACAAATAGTACAGCATCTAAAGACAGATTGCAGTTAGAAGTACAGAATGGGGGGGGGGGCAGCTAATGTTCTAAAAACAATAAGAAAAATCAGTAGGTACTTTGGACTTACTTGTTTTGCATACCTTTCTTTTGAAATAAACACTTGTAACCTGGAGTATGTGGGATTTACAAAGACCACAAGTTATAGGAGAAAGGGTTTAGTAATACTAGAAAAACAGCAGGGCTTTCAAATAGTTGAAACAGCTTGCAAAGGGAGTCTGCTGTTAGAAAGTGCAGTATAGGGAGGGGCAAACTAATGTCTATGATGGAGTGCCTTACTTAAAAATAGAAATTAAACAAGGGCTAGCAATTAATTTTGTCTGGAGGATAAAACATACTTTTTGTATATTTTGAAAATACTCATCCCAAGGTTGCCTGGTTCTGTTAAAGAGCACTGCAGGCCAACAGATCGAACTTGGCTTGGTGGGGATCCAGGGAATGAAGAATTAAAAGGAGAAGCTGGGAAGAAAAATAATCAATATTAATACAAAATACAGCAACTGTTAAAAAAAAAAAACAAAGCCGATAACAGAGGAGTGGAAAGAAAAGAAAAACTAGGTAATCTATACACAGATAAATGCCTCAATTTGTGAAATGTGAAAATTAAGACAAGTTGTCAGTTATCACAGTCAACAGATTAATGCAGTTGCAGATATATAGGAATACTGATACCAATTAAGTGGTATAACACATTCTAAACCAATAGGTGAGGAAATGTACACACTAATAACTAGGCATTTCTAAAAAATGCAATAAAGTGAGCAGCAAAGAAATAATATTCTAACAATAAATGCTCTACACAAGTAAAGCTCTAACAAGTCTATACTCTACAGTATCTGAGCCTACTAATACAATGGCTAAGTAAACAGTTTCAAGCACACAGAGTTACTGAAAATACTGTCTCCCACAAAAATACATGTCTAGCTTCATTACACTTTACAATGGTGTAAAGCAACATCAATACATTTTACAAATGAAAAGAAACAAATATGAAAAATAACTTTAGGTATGAGCACTCCATCCAAAGGGACAAGCAGCTACACCTAGAGGATTTTAAAAATGGCTCATGTAGCTTTAGAAATCTGTTAGGCTGTAATATGCCATGTGGGGGGAGGGGGAGGACAGAATAGACCAGAAAATGTGATGGATAACCAATAGTGTAATGGAAAGGGCTGGCCCTGATTAGGCTGCAATTGTTCTTGTGGGGAGGGAGAAGATCAGAATAGACCAGAAAAGTGGTGGATAGTAATAGTATGATGAAAAGGGCTGGCCCTGATTTCACAGATATGCAAGTCTACAGAAACAATAAGAAAAGGCAGTAGGTACTCTGACTTGCTTGTTTTGCATACCTGTCTTACTGAAATAAAATAAGCCAAGTTTACCAAGGAGTTATGTGGAAATTAGGAAGGCAAGAATTTGTAAGAGAAAAGGTTTAGTAGAACTAGAGAAACAGCAGAGCATACAAATAGTACAACATCTAAAGACAGGTTGCAGTTAGAAGTACAGAATGGGGGTGGGGGTGCAGCTAATGTTCTAAAAACAATAAGAAAATCAGTAGGTACTTTGGACTTACTTGTTTTGCATACCTTTCTTTTGAAATAAACACTTGTAACCAGGAGTATGTGGGATTTACAAAGACCACAAGTTATAGGAGAAAGGGTTTAGTAATACTAGAAAAACAGCAGGGCTTTCAAATAGTTGAAACAGCTTGCAAAGGGAGTCTGCTGTTAGAAAGTACAGTATAGGGAGGGGCAAACTAATGTCTGTGATGGAGTGCTTTACTTAAAAATAGAAATTAAACAAGGGCTAGCAATTTTGTCTGGAGGATAAAACATACTTTTTGTATATTTTGAAAATAACACTCATTCCAAGGTTGCCTGGTTCTGTTAAAGAGCACTGCAGGCCAGTAGATCGAACTTGGCTTGGTGGGGATCCAGGGAAAGACGAATTAAAATGAGAAGTTTTTGTATATTTTGAAAATAACACTCAATCCAAGGTTGCCTGGTTCTGTTAAAGAGCACTGCAGGCCAGTAGATCGAACATGGCTTGGTGGGGATCCAGGGAAAGACGAATTAAAAGGAGAAGCTTAGGTATGAGCACTCCATCCAAAGAGACAAGCAGCTACACCAAGAGGATTTTAAAAGAGCACATGCTCATGCTCTGCTAATGCCTTGGGGCTCTGTGCAATGGTGGTTCACATGCTCGTGCTCTGCTAATGCCTCGGATCTCTGTGCAATGGTGGTTCACATGCTCGTGCTCTGCTAATGCCTCGGATCTCTGTGCAATGGTGGTTCACATGCTCGTGCTCTGCTAATGCCTTGGGGCTCTGTGCAATGGTGGTTCACATGCTCATGCTCTGCTAATGCCTTGGGGCTCTGTGCAATGGTGGTTCACATGCTCATGCTCTGCTAATGCCTTGGATCTCTGTGCAATTGTGGTTCACATGCTTGTGCTCTGCTAATGCCTTGGGTCTCTGTGTAATGGTGGTTCACATGCTCATGCTCTGCTAATGCCTTGGATCTCTGTGCAATTGTGGTTCACATGCTTGTCCTCTGCTAATGCCTTGGGGCTCTGTGCAATTGTGGTTCACATGCTTGTGCTCTGCTAATGCCTTGGGGCTCTGTGCAATGGTGGTTCACATGCTCATGCTCTGCTAATGCCTTGGATCTCTGTGCAATTGTGGTTCACATGCTTGTGCTCTGCTAATGCCTTGGGGCTCTGTGCAATGGTGGTTCACATGCTCATGCTCTGCTAATGCCTTGGATCTCTGTGCAATTGTGGTTCACATGCTTGTGCTCAGCTAATGCCTTGGGTCTCTGTGTAATGGTGGTTCACATGCTCGTTACACAAACAGTAAGCTGCTGCCTATAAATTCTAGTCATGTGTGACAAAACTTTCACTGCTCTTCTTTTTCCACTAGCCAGAGAAACTGCAAAATCCTAGTGACTTCCATTCAAAAAAGTGTATCTTTTACTTCATTCAGAATGGCAAAAGTAGCAGAATGCATTTATACCAGATGTTATTTTAATAACTAAGTGTATTAATGCTGAGATGACAGAAAAGCAAAACAAACAGAAAAAAAATTATAATTTATTACAGAAATTCAAGATCCAGCTTTTCCTTTCTCTTTGCAAACAAAAGCGCAGTACGTGGATGGTCTGTGGACATTTTCTGAGGTACTTTACTTAGTTTTCCAAGAAATAATGGTACAAAATGTCATATACTACAAGAAAAGTAACTCTATATATGTGGCAACAAAGACAGGACAAAATGGCCAAAACTGTTTGAGCTATCCTGCAACAAAATGGCCACCACTGGTTAAACAGATTGCCACATTAAACACAAGAGTATATTTACATGTGTTTTTTTCCAACATGAGACTCCCTTTCAGTAAAAACAGTATGTTTCTGTTAGACTGGCAATCACTCAGTATCAAAACTGGAAAGCACTTTCATAATTAGCCTGAGTAAGCTGTTGACCATAAAATTACTGTAGGCTATTAATAACATAAATTAGGTTCAATTCATTCTCGCTCTCTCCCGTTTACACACCTTCATTTCATTAGAAAAGCAATAATTTGTATTTTCCAGTTCTCTGATTCTCATCAATAGAATCTACAGAATGCTTAATTTAGCTAATGGACTATAAAAACACAATTTTCTACTAACAGAAGAGGATTTGCTTTCATTAGTTCCATTATTTTTTTGTTACAGATGAATGTTTCTTGTGTATTTATCCTAGTACTTTGTTTCTGAATTGTGAAGCTGCTGAAACCATTAATAGAAAACTTTTTAAATCCATTTAAATAAGTTTGATTTGTGAGTTGCAATTAGAGCAGTAGACAGATTATTATGTACAGATATTAACTAAAATGAAGAGAAGTGTGAATTTCTATAAAAAACACTAGTGCACATTATGACATAATATTGCATATTAGTGACCTGGTAAACAAAAACAAGAAAACAGAAATTATATAACAAATTAAACAGTTCAGTTGTTAACAGACACATGTTAAAGCTGCATTTGTCCACCTTAATACTGCCACTTAACTATAATAATATAATATACTGATAAATACAGATACAATGAAATGCCTCTAACTGCAAATGTGTAGATACATTGCAACTTCTTATACATGCAAGTAAATTATATGACAAAGTGGAAACAGTGATTTCATCAAAATTGTCTTATTGCATTTGGCTGTCATGACATCTACTCAAAAATATTTTTTAAGTAATATGTAAAATGTTGATTATACTTAGATTTAGAGTATTATTTGCATAACTTAATGAACTTTCAATTGTTGAAACCTCTGTCTAACCAGTGTTATTCTATATATTGTTGGACTAAGGATTCTAAATAGTCATCTTACAATTTCTTTCCAGAGGAAAATTATACTTGGGGATAGGCATTCTGTTTCAAATACTCTATGCATACTGCTTTTCTAAACATCTGGTAATTCTCAGAGCTGACAGTTCCATCTCCCTTGAAGTAAGCTACCAGTTAATGTTTAAATAGCTTGCAAAACACAACTGGCTTTTTATAAGAGCACCATATATTTATTCTGTTTGCACTTATACAAAAATCTTTAATGATCATCAGTTCTGTCGAATGCATAATTTTGTAGTCCACGTTATCATCCTCACTTTCATATTTCCTGCCACAAAACATTGTGCACCTGATTTAGGTCCTGCATCCATTATTGTGCTGTACCATACCAATTCAGCATTGTTTAGGCCTTGTCTTCATTCTAATTATTCTTAATCATCCATGTAGTCTCACACTCGGCCCTCAGGCTATCCACTTCTCTAAATATATACTTGATGGTGGCTGGATTACATCTAGGCCACTTCCAATGCATAACCAGCCTGCATCCAATAACCTTCCTTTTGGGCACACCTTACTGTCATGGTGGCCTACCAGATTTTGACATGTTGCATATCCCACCTCAGACCTTTTTTCTCAGTCTTTATCTCAATGAATCTTTGATCATATTCCAACCACTCTTTCCATGGGTGCATAAGATAGTCATGTCAGTGGATAAGAATGTAGCACACCTACCTTTGGTACTCAAAGACCAAAAGGATGAGAGTTCTATTCCCACTCCAAATGACTAGATTGTTTTTACTGCACTTCAGAGTATGTTGCACTTTGGATGATAACCGAGATCCCATCTGCTTGATTTGGTAGTAGCTCAGGTGGATGCAAAAGATCCCACGGCACTTATAAAAAGAGTACAGTAAATTCCCTGATACCCTGGTCAAATTTTCATCAGTAGTATCAATGCCACTGTGGGTCTCAACTGGAAGGAGGTCACTAGCCCAGTGGGACTTACCCAGTCAACAAAGGAGAAATTAATAAATATGCTCTCGATATAATCCTCAGATAATTTAGCAGTCCAATATCTTCACTTGGATCCATATTGTCGAAAAACTCCACAACAATAAGGAGAAGACCTAACTCAAATGTGCCAGGCCTTCACTGTATACTTATTCATTTCTGCTTTCCTTACAATAGCTACCATTGCATATGTTGCCTTGAAATTACTGTTTTTATGTATTGACTATATGTTGCTCATAAATTCATAAGTTAGATAAAGTGTTTAAGCCTCACAGCTTTCAAGGAACTCTATCTCAGTAACTGCTGGATCAAACACCATAGCTCCAGCCTAATCATCCAAAGAGTTCTTAAATTTTACTGGACTTTTTGCACTTCTGATATATTCAGGTAATTTATTCCATAATTCAAGAATCCTATGTGTTAAATAAGTTCAGAACTTTAAATTATGATGTTTATATGTCTTTGGATTATTATATACTTCCAAACCCAATAAAGACTGAAGAAAAAGAGTCATTATAGGCAAGTAAAAGTCAACTCCTAATATATCTACAATAGAGAGTATAAAGACCTGCTGGAACACATTTATCCTTATAGCATAACTGCTTAATATCAGGTATTCTTTTTTCTAAATTTACACTGTGCTGATTCTATGCAACTAAGCTACTGATTTTAAGAGTACAAAACACTAAATTATATTGCAAAATTGGTAACGTCTTTTATAGTTAAATTTTTGAGAATCAAACCCATCTGTATCAAGGGGTCTATATCATATAGTTGAAGTTCCATAAATTTGACTACCATAAGTACGAACACATATGTCAGAAGTTACAGAACTTCGACTATGTGTAAAAAAATTTTAAAAAGAGGTTAAATAAAATAAAAGGTTGTATGCAGGGGGGCAAGCCCCCTGCACCTTCCACACCCCGCTCTATAAATATAACAACTCCAAGGTCTCACTACAGTGCAGTAAAGGGAAAATTTTCTTTACTACACTGTAGCGCAACCTCAGAGTTGGTATATTTAAAGAGTGGAGGATGTGTGGGGTGCAGCCACCCATGTGGGGAGTGCAGGGGGCTTGCACCCTGCTTACAACCCTCAGGTATGTTCTTTTTGTTTTTAGGGTTTTTTTTTTACAATCAAAGTATGACAACTTCGAACTTATGATTTTGACCGTATCATGTTCAAAGTTGTCATACTTCATCTGCATGATATAGACCCTGTCTCAAGGCCTTATTACAGATAGCTCCCACATGATCTTCAAAACAAAAAGTGCACTGCAAAGTATACCTACATCCTTATATTCACTAAATTAAGAGTTATTTTCTCCACACTCTGTCTGAGATTCCTGATGTAATACACTTGACCTTTCCCATTTGTGGTGCCTCATCAGCTTGCCCTTGTAGCCTATGACGTAGAGCTTCAAGCTTACCCTACCCAGACAACATCTTTATCCTATCCAATAACCTGATTTCATCCAGATCAGACAAGGATGCAGGAAAAACATTGAGATACTTTATTTTAATATCTTAGCTGCTCATACCTCTGCATAACTTTTTGCTCCATCAAAACCATTTTGCCCCTATGCTGATTCCTCTTTGTTCCACCTACTATGGGTAACCACACCATCTGTTTTATGCCATTCCTCTGCATATGTGGAACTGAATAAACAGTGATTCCAAAAGTGATTTTAGGTTTAATGCCAATACCATAGTGGAGGTTAGATGCATTTTTTAAATATTGTTTTTTTTTTAATTTTTAACATAAAGCTGAATTATGTACTGCTTCAGCAAATTAATGTAATATCAATAACTCTTAAAGGTAATTTTTACTGAGCAGTCTAGTATAAGATAACCTTCTAGTATATGTAACAATCCATAGTATAAAAAGGCAATACCACAATACCATGCAATAGAGCAAGCTCCCCTTTCCCTTCGTCCTGCTGTCTAACACAATTCAAACACAAGTATTGCATATGCCCAAGCTGACCAGGTCCACCTAAGTATCTAATAATGCCTTCTTACTTTAGCCACATTCTTTCTAACCTTTTCTTCTTCTTCTCCTCCTCCTCTTTGTCTTGTTAGGCATATCACATTCTATGATAAATTGTAACATTATTAATCCCATTACAGCCAGGCCTCCATATTACTTCCTTAATGTAATATAAACAACTCTTAAGGGTAATTTCTAATAAGTAGTCCAGAATAAAGAGTTTAATGACTCTGTTGCTAAACAACTCCACACCCAGCCTCCTAAAAAAGTACTATTACCTTCTCAGTTTCAGGCAATCCATTATCTTCTCCTTGCAGTCCTAATAAACAAACTCCCACTTTGATGGTACAAGCTTATAAAATATCTTTCCCCATTTCTGCATACAAGCATCAACATTTCTTTTTCCCCCCAAAATGTTTTTATTCATTTTGTAACACAATAACTTAACAGTATAGTAACAAGAAAAAAGCAAATAAACTATATACCATGCCCATAACAACTAAGAAAGCAATATACATAGGAGAAGAGTTAATATTTCTCTAACAGATTAGACAATTTTGTCCAAGCAATTAAGTGATGAGTTGTGTTGTTAGTCCTTGCTTTTATAGTAGGAATTTAATTCTTACAAATGTATTTCACAAGATGAATAAACTCAGCTTTAAAGAAAGGAGTAGATTGGGATTTCCAGTTTTTTGTAACAATTTTCCTTGCTATACAGAGAATAGACCATAGTAAAAATGTTTGTTTTTTAGGAATGACTTCAGGACCAGGGACATTGAAAAGAATAAGGGAGTCAAAAATTATACAGTTATTATTTTATAGAGCTTTACAAAGATATTTAAAGTCTAACCAAAATTGATAAATTATTTTGCAATTAACAACCATATGTATCCAGTCAGCATCAGGGTGTCCACATCTCCAGCATTTCATTTAATCTTTATTGTACATTGTTGCTAGCCTATATTGGGTGAAAACACATCAGTTTAAAAATTTCCATGTGTATACACAATAGAACAGGGAAGATGTGGATTCCTTCACCGACTGTAAATAAAGTTTTTTTTATCTTTTTCTGAGAATACTTGTCTATTAACTTCAGTTGAATAATTCCAAAAAGAAACATCTGTTTAGCTAAAATAATTTCTGAGAATTTTATAAATAACAGATTTGGATGACATATTCTTGGGTGAGCTATTAATATTTGTTGAGATTAAATCCAATATTTTTAAGTTACTTTTGTTGTATGCCTATAAGGAGGGTACAAGCTTAGTATGGATAAAATCCTTACAAGTTTGGATGTCCAACCAATTGCAATTTTGCAATCTATATCTGCTGATCAAATAGTCTGCGGAGCGTATTTTATTAGTTGAGAGAAATTCATTCCAATATAATAGGTCACCCTTCTTAAATTCTAACATTTTCTGAGTATCAAAAGTTATCAAACATTCATTTGTGCAAGAAATAGGAAACATAATTATTAATAAGTTTTAATTAATTGATTATAAAACATACCTTAACCCTTTTGGTACCTGTTCACTTTTCAGACATTCTTCTAGATACACTATTTCCAACTGAGTCTTTCTATATTTAATTAAAACAAACAAACAGTCTGGAAGCACTGCTATAGCTGCAAGTTCTTTTGTTTTACTTCTGCATCTGGTACCTCAGCTCCACAAGCCTTCTAAGGAATAACTTAATACAATTTAAGCAGCCTTTTTATACTCCCTAAATACATGTGTTAAATATTTAATTACATTCAATTAATCCCACATTTAATTATATTCATATATATTACTAACCAAATTTAAGGTGTATCCCCACATTATGCACCAACATACATTAAATGCCCCTACATTCTATCAATGGCATACCAGATATGCTTTCCTGTATAATACATTCAACATTTTTTTCCTTTCTTAATAAATTATTACTTTATTACAATAAATATCAATTATATTAAATATTTATGACATTAATTCATTGTTTTAACTCTATTACATTTCACAATATACTCTATAATGTTGCATTCATAGCACATTAATAATGCATGCTATTCTTATACTCATCAAATACATTTAACAAAAAAAATCATCATTTACATTATGCATCTTTCAACCATTAGCTCATTCACATATGACTAAATATTTGTAAATGTATTATTACTATTGCAAATTGTTCCCAAGCCTTCTCTACATTTTTTAATACATTACTGGATATAATTCCTAAACATCCCAATTGATTTCTAAATTCAGCCCTCTGGGAAACAAAGTACCTAAGTTCATTATAATTTTTGTTTCTAACTTTAAGAGTCTATGTTTAAATTGATCTCCCCCTATACTTTGGCATCCACAAGTTTGTGCTAAAATATTGAAAAGGAAGCTGTCAATGCTAGCCTTGTGGACCATGCAAAAATGTTGTGCCACTGGGCTCTCCATTCTTCCATTCCTCATGTCACCCAGATGTTCTAAAATTCTCAGCTTGACCTTTCTTTTTGTTTGTCCTACATACCATTTCTTGGGTGTACATCCACATCCAATAATGTAGACTACCCCTCAGGAATCACATTTGAATTTGTTTTTAATCCAAAATTTCTTCCTATTGATTGTCCAACCATCCACATTTTTTATTTTGGTGCATATTTTGCACTCCCCACAGGGGAAAGCTCCCAACCTGCTTCCCATTATGCCTCCTATTTTCGATTTTAACAATTCCTTTAAATTATTAAAACGGCAAAACTATAAATAAAGTTTTTTTTATCTTTTTCTGAGAATGCTTGTCTATTAACTTCAGTTGAATAATTCCAAAAAGAAACATCTGTTTTGCTAAAATCATTTCTGAGAATTTTATAAATAACAAATTTGTATGAAGTATTCCTGGGTGAGCTATTAATTGTTGAGATTAAATCCAAGTTACCTTTGCTGTATGATTCTACTGAGGGTACAAGCTTAGTATGAATAAAATCCTTACAAGTTTGGATGTCCAGCCAATTGCAATTTTGTAAACTATATCTGCTGATCAAATAGTCTGCAGAATGTATTTTATTAGCTGAGAGAAATTCATTCCAATATAATAGGTCATCCTTTTTAAATTCTAACATTTTCTGAGTATCAAAAGTTATCAAGCATTCATTTGTATAAGTAATAGGAAACATAATTATTAATACATTTGAATTAATTGATTAGAAAACATACCCTAACCCTTTTGGTACCTGTTCACTTTTCAGACATTCTCTAGGTACACTATTTCCAACTGAGTCTTTCTATATTTAACTAAAACAAACAGTCTGGAAGCACTGCTATAGCAGCAAGTTCTTTTATTTTGCTTCATCATCTGGTACCTTGGCTCCAAAACCCTTCTAAGGAATAACTTAGTACAATTTAAACAACCTTTCTATACTCCCTAAATAGATGTGTTAAGTATTTAATTACATTCAATTAATTCCACATTTAATTAAATTCATATATATTACTAACCAAATTTAAAGGTGTATCCCCACATTATGCACCAACACACATTAAACGTCCCTACATTCTATCAATGGCATACCAAATATGCTTTCCTGTATAATACATTCAACATTTTTTTCCTTTCTTAATAAATTATTACTTTCTTATAATAAATATCAATTATATTAAATATTTATGGCATTAATTCATTGTTTTAACTATATTGCATTTCACAATACACTCCATAATGTTGCATTCATAACACATTGATAATGCATGCTATTCTTATACTCATCAAATATATTTAACAAAAAAAAAAATCATCATTTACATAATGCATCTTTCAACACCTACCTGATTCACATATGACTAAATATTTGTAAATATATTATTACTATTGCAAATGCTTCCCAAGCCTTCTCTTCATTTTATAATACATTGCTGGATATAATTCCTAAACATCCCAATTGATTTCTAAATTCGGCCCTCTGGGAAACAAAGTACCTAAGTTCACTACAATTTTTGTTTCTAACTTTAAGAGTCTACATTTAAATTCATCTCCCCCAATATTTTGGCATCCATAACGTTGTGCTAAAATACTGAAAAAGAAGCTGTCAATGCTACTCTAGTGGACAGTGCAAAAATGTTGTGCCACTGGGCTCTCCATTTTTCCATTCCTCATGTCACCCAAATGTTCTAAAATTCTCAGCTTGACCTTTCTTTTTGTTTGTCCTACATACCATTTCTTGGGTGTACATCAACATCCAACAATGTAAACTACACCACAGGAATCACATTTAAATTCATTTTTAATCCAGAATTTCTTTCCATTGATTGTCCAACCATCATCATTTTTTATTTTGCTACATATTTTGCACACCCCACAGGTAAAAGCTCTCAACCTGCTTCCCATTATGCCTCCTACTTTCAATTTTAACAATTCCTTTAAATTATCAAAACGACAAAACTGTAAATAAAGATTTTATCTTTTTCTGAGAATACTTGTCTATTAACTTCGGTTGAATAATGCCAAAAAGAAACATCTGTTTTGCTAAAATCATTTCTGAGAATTTTATAAATAACAGATTTGTATGATGTATTCTTGGGTGAGCTATTAATAATTGTTGCGATTAAATCCAAGATTTTTAAGTTACTTTTGTTGTATGCCTCTACTGAGGGTACAAGCTTAGTATGAATAAAATCCTTACAAGTTTGGATGTCCAGCCAGCTGCAATTTTGAAAACTATATCTGCTGATCAAATAGTCTGCATAACATATTTTATTAGCTGAGAGAAATTCATTCCAATATAATAGGTCACCCTTCTTAAATTCTAACATTTTCTGAGTATCAAAAGTTATCAAGCATTCATTTGTGTAAGAAATAGGAAACATAATTATTAATAAATTTGAATTAATTGATTAGAAAACATACCTTAACCATTTTGGTACCTGTTCACTTTTCAGACATTCTTCTAGGTACACTATTTCCAACTGAGTCTTTCTATATTTAAGCAAACTTGTATCAAACTGCTTCAATTACCTTAACCTACTTCTACCTTAACAATCACTGGCTATGTACCTGTACTAACCCTGACTAAATCTTCTCATATTCACTTATCCCACCTCATCCCTTATTAGCTCCCTTTTATGTATCCATAAACTACATTATTGCATATATCTTACAAGTATATATCTACATCATACCTCAGTCTCTTACAAAATGACCATGTTAATTCTACTCTGTACCTTACAAAATGACCATGGTAACACCAATTTGTACTATTGAATAAAAAAAAAAAAAAGTTTTTGTAATATTGCTATCTCTATTATCTGTATAACTCCTGTTTTTAACTTTGTAAAGAAAATCTGTATTATTCTTGGAGCTTTTCTCCCCAGGCCTCTACTGAAAATGGACATGTCTCCAGCTAGACTAGCCTGGTCAACAAATGTAAAATAAATAAATAAATAAAATACATTCAATACAGTCCTGATATCAGTGCCACTGTCAGGTTGTTTAACTGTAGCATTAGGATTATCCTGTTGTAGCCCAAGGGGAAATCTTGCTCCAACCTTTCACTTAGCTCTGGAACTCCAATGAGCCTCTGTAGCAGTTCACCTCCATGCAGGTTATAACTCAGTCTTTCATTTGGCTGTTGGTCATTGTTAGCTCTATAGGGCAATTCAATGGTGGATGCTTGTCCCATGTGCAAACTAGGGAGTTCAGTAACAGAGGATGAATCCTTATTAGATAAACTCACATTGGGTATTGTTTGCACATTCCTTATTCCATTAGTCTCATTAGCCAACAGCCTGCCATTTAAGTCATCCACCTTCTGTGATAAAGTATGTACAATCCTTGTAAGGTTTGTTATAGATGCAGCAACATTCTTCTCATTTTGTGTTTGTGAGAACACATTAAGGGTATTAAGTTCACCTTCATTAACCATGCCCTAACAAACAAACTGACCAGCAAAAAAACTACGATTTTACAGATAAAAAACAGTATCTCTCACTGCTAGATATGACTGTAACTCTAAAACCGTGGTATATTTGGCAAGATGTCAACTCTGTCTGGTGTTTTATATTGGTAAAATCGATTGTAGGTTCAAAGAAATGATCTAGGAACACATTTATAGTATAAATAGAAACAGAGAAAATAATGCTTTGGTAAAACCACATTAGGGACAACCTTGGACACCACTTTAAATTTAAGGTGATTAACCAGGTCATTGAGAACCCTAGAGGTGGGCATACATCCCTTTAACTTGAAAGACAAGAGTTATTGTGGCAACTTACCTTAAATGTGCAGTTATCCAGGCCTTAATGAGCAGTGTTTTGTTATGTGTTTACTCAAGCTTAAAAGTTTATTACGCTGAATTAATTTATGAAATTCAGTAGAGAATGTTCTTATAAAAATATATTTTATGCACTTATAGGTTTGTATGGATGCACCTTTTTGATTTACTGTTTGAATTTGATTGAAGAAGTTAATTTGATTTGAGTGAATGAAAGTGCTCATATATTAATGTTTTGGTTTGCCTTTGTAGCTGTGACCCTTTGTTTCTTATTTTATTAGTGCTTTATTTATTTCTAGTGTATATTATTTCTTTTATATGACTGTTTTCATTTAAATATTTAAATCTAATCGCAGTCCTATGCATACTCTTGGGAGTAATTGAGTAGGATTGTAATCTGATTTTTTCCAGATTTATTGATATTTAAGGCTGCATGATATCTTGATATTCTTTGTTCAGTTGACATATGTCAGCTAATGTAGATGTGTCATTTGATGTAAGTTTTAGTTTTAATTCATCAATTTCTTTTTGTATGTCTACAAGTGTTTTATCCCACTCTTTCTTTTTATTTATATATCAACTTTTGACTTTACTATGTAAGACTACCTTTAATGTATCCCATAGGATAATATCTGAAACCTCTATTATTATTGACATCTAGGTAAAGTTTTATTTCATCTAGAAACAATTATTTAAATCCTTGTACTGCTACTAGATAAGCAGGTAGTCTTTGGCAGAAGTTTAAGGGGTCAGTATTAAGTGTTACACTGAAGGTGATAGCATTGTGGTCAGACATAGGGCATAATATCAGCATTACATTATCAGTTTTGGCCAGTAGAGAACTGGTTACAGTCTTCTTCTATGTTGGTCTGTGTACCCAATGTGTAACAGTAGTGAGGTTACTTCAGGAAGGATAATATTTTATACCGTTAATATCAATTAGGTTTCTGTCTTTTATGCAGTTGTTCAAGTGCTTGGCAACAGGGGGACATCTTGAAGGGCTTAGGGCGTGTGGTATCTGTGGAGGACAAGATACAATTAAAATCACCTGCTAAGAGTAACTCACCTTTAGACTTTAATGTTATGGTGTCTAAATGTTTTTTTTTTTTTTAACAGTTCTAGTCCTGATACCTGATAGCCAGTAGGTGTTTGCAAAGTGTACATCTTTTTATCTAGGGTCCAGGGTTATCATCTCAGCCCAAAATAGTTGCACCTACTCTTTGTGTACCTTTGTAAACAGGATTTTGAAAGAGTCATTAAAACCTATGCATTATTTACTCAAGGATTCTTGGGATTTCTTAACTAAATTCAATTCTAGGTGGTACACCGACAATTGTATTTTCTCCAGAATAGATGTGGTTGATCTTTTTACCTCTATCCCCCACTGCGTGGGTTTAGAACTCTTTTATGAAATTATTAGGGAACTTACAGCCCTCAATGACAATATGATCAATTTTATTATGACAACTATGGACTATATCTTGTCCAATCATTTTTTCACATTTGAAGGAGAACATTATAAACAGATGCAGGGTGTAGCAATGGGGGCTACTTGTGTCCCCATGTATGCAAACCTGATATTATATGCCTGGGAGAAAAAATATATTTTCACCAGTGAGTTTAGTCAGTTGTGGTCCACATATTTTCGTTATTTGGATAACATATTTATCTTTTGGCAGGATGACCAGACAGACATCCCAGTTTTTTGGACCATGTTAACCAGGTATGTGCTTATTTCAAATTCACATCCAACTGCTCTATTCACTCCATCAATTATTTAGATGTGACGATTTTTAAGAATAGAGAGATTGGTACTTTTGTATCAAAACTTTTCAGAAAAGAAACCTTCTCCAACAGTTACTTAGATTTTCGTAGTTGCCACCCTTTACACAACAAGAAAAATATCTTCAAAGGACAGTTAGTGAGGGCAGCTAGAATGTGTTCCAACAAGGAGACATTCAAGGATGAACTAATGGTTATAACAAACATGTTTAAATTCAGACGTTACCCAGATAAACTTTTAACAAACATTGGTAACAAACAATTGGACAGTTGGGGTAATAAGTACAAACCAATTATTTGTAGTGGGATTTCGGTATCCCAAACCAACAATTCTCAAAACACGAGTGATGCTAGGTTCACTATGATCATGGCTATACCATATGGAGAGGGTGAAAGAGTTGTCAGAAATATATTAAAAAGAACTGGAACATTTTTAGAGGCAACCAGGAGATTTTTAACATCTTGGGCTCTTCTCCAACTTTTGTTTATAAAACAGGATGGAACATCAAATATTTGATGGAAGACCCAGCACCAACCCCCTCCCCTGAGCTTTAAAGGTACGACTAGGTGTGGACATTGTAACCCGTGTCCCTATATTTTGGACAGGGATGTGATTTACATCAAAGGGACCAGGAAAGATATTAAACTGCATAAGGGTAACTGCAATACTAAAGGTGTGATTTATATAAGTATTTGCCAAACATGTTAGAATTTCTATGTGGGGAAAACTGAGAGATGACTTAGAACTAGGATATATGAACATATGTATGCTATAGTTAAATGTAATTTGACTAATGCACTTTATAAACACACTCTGACATGTCAGAGCCACACAAAACCTAAGTTAAAATTTGGCATTTTAGAAGTGGTACCACAGAACATATGGGGTGGGTGGTGGGAACTTCAATTAGATTTGAAAGAACTTCACTGGATAATCAAACTAAATGCAAATAGTACACCAGGTCTTAATGACCATGCCCATTACTTCCTGTTTTAAAAAAAAGAGCTTTGGTACTTTAAAACAATTCTAATATATTAAGTTTTTAAGACATTCAACAATTTCATTCATAAAAGTTTTATTTTTTAATATTTAAAACATTACTTTTCTGCTGCGTATGGTAACATATTTTTACATAATTGAGATTTCGCAGTTTTTATATATGTATTCTTTTGATGAGTATATGCTTTTAAATGTGCCATCATTGTTTTATTGAATAATTGGTATTAATAAAGTATATACAAATATGATTCCCTGAATGCTTCATTTGTTCTGATGAAGTCCCAGAGTGAGTACTAAGGTATGAAAGTGCTAAACCTTTGGAGTTGAAACGTTTTGGATTAAAGCTGTTTTCATATAAAACGTTTGGTGTAGAGATTATGGTGGAGTTGAGCCCTGGATCACTGTCACTCATTTTTCTACATTTTTTAAAACTGTTATGGACAATTTAAAAACTCTAAATTTGAAAATAAAACTGTATATTTTAATAACCTTCTGCATGGATAAAATATATCCAGGCTTACTATACCTCTCATAGAAGCCACAAACTAACCCTCTCATGACATATACTGGGAATTCCTAGCTACTGCAGATTAATAGCAAGCAGAAGGGAAACTGCATGTACATTAAAAACATATGGAAGGAAACATTCAGTTCAATATACTATGTAAGTATGAACTAAAAACATTAAGCTGTATACAATTTCTTAAAATGCTTTTTATCTAAACAGTCTAACTAAGATACATTGATTAAGCCTAATAACTGTTTGTTGCTATGAGTAAATACAGGACTGTAAGGTCATTAAAGCATACAGGAAAAATATATATTTAAAACTGTCACTGTCAGAAACATATTTGTAATTCTTATTTAAATATAAATGTAATTCAGATAAAATAAATCACTATTTATAGTATAACATATGCTTATAAGACTTTTTTAGATAAAAAAATTGCTAAATGAATAAAAACACAATTCAAATTATCATTCTTGAATCTGATTGGCTGTTAGTATTCAGTAAAGAGAAACAGGTTCAGAGGTCATATCTACTTACTGGAAGACAGCACCGATTGTATCCCATGAGTCTGTGAGCTAACTGAAGCCTTTAGAAGCTTGAACTTGTCAAAAGTTGTCAAAATTCCATCAAAAAAGTAAGTAGGCAGAAATTTTCTAGTGAAGTGAAGCTTTTAAGCATAACTTGTAAAATGATGACTATTTAAAATAAAGGCCCCAAATTACCTGCCATACACAGCTATAAGATATATTAGGTAAATGGAGTACATTGCAGAAGTTCAGTTAAATAGAAAATGTATATATAATAATAAAATGCCACCACTTTCTTTTTAATTGCATTTCTCTCTCCTGCAGTGATTAAATACTATGACACTAGGACTAAAACAGAAAGGAAAGGCACATACATGAAGAAATAAGCATAGAATATAAAAGAAATATATATAAATACTGTTTATGAAATGAGTAGGTGATTTTATACCATTTCACTAGTGCTATGTCATATATATAAAGAGATAGAAGTATAAAATAGTAGTTTGCAGTTGGATACGATTTTGATTGACTTGAATTTTGAGTAATATATATTATTTATAAAGTTAGCATTGTTGTGGGAAAGATAATAGGAGAGAGAAGAAAGTTACATTACCTTCTTTGTATGATCCTACATTATTTAGAAGGAAGAAAACAAAAAAATTGCATAAAATGTGAAGTTATATATAATCATTTGTCTCTGAGTTTCTTTTTTTTTTTCTTTAATAGTTCACTCATTTTCTGAAGCTTGTCTTTTTAGGTTCATGGAAGAATCCATGGGTTTAGGTTGACTTAAAAGGTTCCTTTTTTTGGACAAATGTGGATGTTTCTTTGAGAGAATCAAAAGTGTTCTTTCCTTCTGGCAATGATAGTCTTATTCTTGCTGGGAATATGAGGTGTGCTTTGATTTATTTCTTTTTAATGATTTTATTAGAGAGAGACACGCTCTTCTTTTGGATAATACAGGGGGTGAAAAGTCCTTGTCAAACCTGATAGTTTGGTCACCAATTTTTAATGGAGCAAGGGACCAGGCAGTTCTTAAAACAAGGTCTTTGTCTTGAGTGGAAATAAATCTTACAATAATAGATCTTGGATGGCTGTTTTTACTGGATACAGAAGTTGTAGTTAAAGACTTGTGCACCTTTTCTATCCTGAAGGATAGTGCTTCATGTAGGCTTAGGATTTTAGAGATCCAAGAAGTCAGGAATTAATATTGCCCCCTCCATTTGCTCCAGGATGCCATAGATTCTTATGTTGTTTCTCCTGGTTCTATTCTCAATGTCGTCTATCTTTTCAATGAGTCTGGTATTTTCTTGAAGAAGAAAGTCTATGTTTTTCTCTCTTTCTGTTAACCTATAGTCTATATCTGCTACAGAATCTTCCAAAGCAATAATCTGGGCAGTTTGTTGTTTAAGGACTTAATTTAATAATGGTATTTGTTTGGTGGTATCTTCTTTTATATTGTCCACTTTTAAGTTTAATTTGTTTTTTTTTTACCCACCAAGTCTTGAACTGTAGTAAGGATTGCCTGTATTTCTTTCTTCATTAGCGTTTCTTGCTGAGAAAATTTGGAGCTGCTCATCTTCCTTTGTGAATGTGGTTTCAATGTCCCTTCTATTTGAAAGTTTGAAAGGGAACAATATTAAAATTTTACTTAAAAATCATACCAACTTGTAGCTTACAACTTTCAGAATCTGATTTTAGTAGTTTCAGGTCTCTATTGGTGAAATTAAATAAAAAATCATGTCAGGAAAAAATGAAGACTGCAAAGCTCAAGAACTCTGCTGATTTCAGCTTGCCATCCAAGCCATGCCCCTGCTTATCAAGACTTGTTAACATTTCTACAAACCCAGAACATATAAATAGAGCTAGCCCCAGATTCTCTGTACCTCCAACATTTGCCCATTCCTTTTCCTGATGCCTTAAAAATCTGAAAATCTGTTACTGTGTCCTGCATCAATGCATTTAATGTCCAACATACCTGGCAATGTCTTCAGTCTAGCCACCGTTTGTAAGCATGTATGTCAATGTTCCATTGAAAATGCTACTCCTTTGCTCTCTTACCACCATAAACTTAAACTGTCCATCTCCTTCCCAGATTTGTGTTTTATTAGTAGTTTGTATAATTTGCCACACATCACTCTCCCATCCACCACTTTTACATCCACCTCTTTTAGAGTTTGAGGTAGCTGCATCTTTCCCACAGTCTCCAATTGTTATAACACTTCCTCTATCCCTAGTTCCCTCAGTCATTGCATCACTGCTTGTTGAAGATGCTAAAACTGAAGGCAAGCACCTTCAAGCAGCTGAAAACTTAATGCAAAACTTGCCCAGTCTGCAAATGTCATGCTCCTCTTGACTTCTATCAAAAACAAATCTTCAAACATATAATACTTCATTTGCTATTTCCTCAAATGGAAACGCTGTCCTTGAATTTTTAACTCGTGATTATAACAACCTAAAAAAAAAACCTTGAGGTTCCCTTTTAATTCCTTTATCAACTATTTATCTTCTATCTACCCTTTGCTCTTATTTACATCCACCTAACTTCAGTTCAGATGCAATTTTATGCTCAGGTATTTAAAGGGTGCTAAAGATAAACAGTATAGAAAGTGACTATCCTTTCTCACAAATTTCTAAGCTGATGGTTTAACTAGTAACCTCTCTCCCTTGGAAGGATTCACTTTTAGTCCAGAGTAGAAATAGTGACCAAAGAGTAATGATATTAGGGAAGGAACATCCTGGTGCAGATTTTCTTTGCTAAGTAAACAATAGTCTGAAAATGTAAAACCTCCAGTGCTCTCCAGTAGCATCTTCCAGCTATGAAGCATGTCATGATGTGTATGCCAGGAGCATAAAAGCAGTTATAAACAATGTAGAGGGCAAAGGTTATCTATGTCCAGTTCCTCTGAAAGGAGTAAGGGGGAGATAAAATAGTAAACACAGCTAATACACTGGCAAATGGATTGTTGTATAGGGCCTGTATGGCCCTGCTGAATGCAGAAGGGAGGTGTTATGATAGGGATTAAAGATAGTTATGAGACTTGAGATTATTACATGTTCAGTGATAACACCAATACTACAGACTGTGTAACTGTGATAATAAAGATGACCCAGGAAAACATAACAATTGTTGGAGTATATAGACCACCAAAGTCAAGTGCAGATGACCTAGAGGAATTCATACATTTCTTGCATGAAACATAGGAGGGAAGAATAATATTAGCTGGGCACTTAAATTTACCAGAAACAGACTGGAAAATAATATTGATTCAACAACGTTAGTAAGGAAATTATTCACAACGTATATGCAGGAACAACGATTGCTTCAGATTGTAAAAAAACCTACCAGGGGATGGAATATACTAGTCATTGTTTGTGTTCCTAAAGAAATTACTGTTACTTCAAGTCAAGTTTTACCATCATTGATGTGCAGTGATCATGGGGTTATAAAGGTTAATTTATTGCTAGATAATTCTGCCAAGCTGAAATCTAAACCAGTGCACAGAAGGTTAATTACAGATTATAGTTTGATTCTCAGCTAGAGTGTCTTCTGTGTGGAGACACGCGTGAATGGGCGTACCTTCATTGAAGGTTGTGCATCAAGGATGGCAACTCGGCACGTAAAAATCTACTGCCAATCATTAGCAGACCGGAGTTTCGCTGTGGTGACCCCTAATCGGGAAAAGCCGAAAGACACAACAACAACGGAAGCAAAACAGTCACTATGTAAAACTAACTGGAGTGAGGTGTTCAGTGGAAAAACTACAGATGGAATATGGAAAGTTTTGAAAGAGAAATTGTTTGAGTGCAAAAAATCAAAACAATGTTTAACATCAGTATCTAGGGATACAATGTCAGGTAGATATATTTCCATAGGAACAAGATATCTGATTAAGGTGAGAGACAAAAAATAAGCAAGCTAGACAAACAGATTAAGCATAGTGTGAGACAAGATCAAGAAAAATTTGAAGAAATTTTATATAAAGATATTGAGCATAACAGAAGACCTTTTTATAGATAGATAGATAAGATGTGGAAGGAGTAAAGACATACAAATTGATACACTATGCACAGATTCCAAAATTTATTCTCAGACACAACAGATTATAGATATATTTATAAAATCTTATGCAAAACAGTTTGGCTCCACAAAAGGAGTGATAAGTGTTCCTAGTGACATAAAGGTAACACCAGATACTGGAATCAGGTTATATTGAAAAAGAACTGCACAAACCGGATCCAAACAAAGCACAGGGAGGAGAATGAATTAGTAACAATGACCTAAGAACACTTCAGCAAGAACTTCCAGTACCATTATATTTACTATTCACTAGGTCATATAAATATGGGGAGATTCTTCATGACTGCAGACATGCACTTATTAAACCTGTCTTTAAGGGAAAGGGGAGTAGGACAAACCCAGAGTCATATAGACCCTTAGTCTACTTTCATGTTTATTTATTTATTTTATTTATTTTACATTTGTTGACAAGGAAAGTTCACTGAACACAGGTCCTTCTTCAGTGGAGGCCCGGGGTGAAAAGGTCCAGAACTAAGGTACAAGTACAATAACAGTAGATACAAATTAAAATTCAATTAACATAGACAATAATGTTACATCAATGAAAACAAGCAATTACATTTTGAGCTTAGTATCATTTGGCAAGAAAATATACACCACAGATTTGGGGAAGGTGTGAGAGTGAGAAAGATAGTTGTAGGGTGTAAGGAAAGAAGCAGGTAGGTTATAGTGAGTACATATCAGAGGTTATAGGTGTCTTTCAAGTATACTGTATTGAGTGTTGCAGAATATTTAGTGCTGTAGGATGAGGTGAGACCAAGTATGAGAAGGGTGGGGTTAGTAGTTAGGTAGGTTGGCAGATGCAGTGGTTTAGTGTGGAAAAATAATGGAGAAGGTAATATTGGAGAAGTTATTGTCAGAATTGAATAGGTTGGGAATTGAAACCATATATCAGCGTGCATATGTTGAAAATAGAACTATTACTGCCTGTAACATGATGTTCTATAACAATATAATAACAGCTATGGATGAAAAATTGTGCCATGATATAATTTATATAGATCTAACTTCAGCATTTCAGAGGGTCATACATAAAACACTGATCAATAAATTAATACAACTAGGTATTGATGTACTCTTGATAAGATGTTTAGCTGCATGGCTTACAAATAGGGCATGGCAAGTATCATACAGCAACTGGACATATGAAATCCTTGGTTACAGTCAGGGTCTCCCACAGGGCTCTGTCCTAGGCCCTTACTTGTTTAGATTGTATATTTCAGACCAAACCTTTTCATCTGAGGTGTTCTACAGTCTATATGCAGATGACCTGAAATTGGGTAAACTGATTACATGTGTTACAGATAAGGCATGTTCTGTAAAATAACATGACTAAATTGACTATTTAGGTACAGGAGAATAATATGATGACAAATACATCAAAAAGTAAGTGTATGAGATTTGGGAGACATAAATTGAAAGGTAAATATTTAATACAGCACACAGTGATTGAAATTGTAGACTCATTTAAGGAGCTGGGTATATGGGTAGATCCAGCTATGAATTTTTTTAATCATATCAACCAATTGGCTAATGATAGTTATAGAACTATAGGTCGTATAAAAAGATTTATAAAGTCTAGGGAATCATAAATGATGAAGTCATTGTTTATTAGTTACATTAGACCCAAACTTGAGTATGGAATAACAATATGGAAACCCTATAAGAAAAAAGTATAAGTAAACTGGAAAGAGTACAGCAGAAATATACCAAGGACATCCATGGATGTAAAAATGTAAGTTATTATGAAAGACTAAAATATCTGAACTTGTATAGTGTTTCTTACAGATATTTAAGAGGAGATCTTATTCAGGTATATAGGGTATTTAGTGACAACTACCTCTGGGAATGTTTGGGGTTATCAAAAAGTACTAGAGAATCATCAGATAACCTATGTAGAAGATTCTATAGGAATGAGAAGTGTACTAATTGGTTCTCTGACAGAGTAGCTGATGTGTGGAACAGACTACCAAATCACATTAAAGCAAGTACTAATTTAGATATTTTTAAGAACAGCCTGGATACTTATTATGGGAATAAGTGTGTTGGTATATTGGCACGCTAGAAGGGCATTAATGCCCATGCTTGAAATATTTGTATGTATGTATGTATGTATGTATGTATGTATATGTATGTATAGCACTATGGTTTCTACCAAGGTAATCCCATTTCACTGAATTGAAAGATTTTTTAGAAACAAAAGGACTGCAATAGCTGGTTAAACAAATCTATTCTCTGTCTGCATATGTAGAATTATGATGCTTACATAGTTTGAACTGTTTCTCCCTTTGTTAAAACTTTACAGAAAAGGCTGGATATTACATGGGCATAGGTAGCCCACATGGTTGGCTAGTACTTTGCACGTAATTTGCCCTCTAGATTAGTTAAATGGATTGGTTAAAACATTCTACTTTAAGTGAGGCTTTTCTGCTTAGGAAATGTGATGACCCTTGGTTTCTGCATGGGATATGGGGGAAACCCTTAGTTAAACATTTTGTTGGAGTGATGGTAGGGGGAGTAATAGCTGGCTCTTGAGATGTTTGTACTATAATTCAGTAAGGCCATTAGGACCTGGCACCTGGTCTTGCAGGTTGGAATGTACTGCTATTGGGACATTGCAGTCAGAGATTTCCTTCCATGGAATGTCAAAGTCTTGGTTCTGGATAATGTGAAGGCTTAGAGAATTAAGAAGGTTACAAAATGAAGTCTGAGTATATTCTATGGAAATATCTTTCTGTGCATGCAGAGAAGAAATAAACTGTTTAATATTTTGTTTAATTCCACAGTGTCATATATAATTTTATTGTTCACCTTACTGTAAAAAGAATCAACCTTTGTTTGATGTCTGTCTAACCTAAGGGCTGAAAATCAAAGGTCACCCTTGGGTGGGGATTCTAATATTGTTAATCCAACCTGACCATATACAGGCAGTATAGGTCAGAACAAACTGAAATATTAGCATGGGTTTATTGAGAGCTCAAGTATTTAGAGCAATCTCTTCAAATAAACAATTGTATTTCTAAAAACAAAATAAATCTAGTTACAAATCATCTTTTTTTTTCAAAACAGAAATCGACCACAGATTATTGTTTTTATACGTTTTATTGAGCTAAGCAGTTTCACCCATCTTCATATCCAGTTCTTACAGCTGACCTTCCTATGATTATGTCGGTACTATGAATATTGTTACACAGGGGATGTAGTACACAATGGGACAATCCAGTTTACCCAAATGGCCTTTCACCTGGTCCAAATAAAGACATCTGATAGGATGTTGGACCCACCCTCATTTGTGAGGGGGAGTGCTTTCCGCTATTCAGAATGGAAACATCTGATAGAATGTTAGCCCAATTCTCATTTTCATGGGGATGTTCTCAGGTAGTGCTTGGTAAGCCCATGTGTTCACCTCATGGAAATCTTACGTGCTGCTAAACATTATTGACCAATCCTTTATTAACCTAAAATATGTATTTTTTATACATAAAGTCAGAATCAATCAGTTTTACATCTGTGGCTACCTAATTGCATTTTACAAAATGGTTTACAAATATTTTTTGTGGTCAACAATCATCACTATGTTGTTTTAACAAATCACTTGACATTTGACCCTATAATCAGGTGCTAGTTTCAGGTTATTACATCTTGAGTTATATCTTTCAGCTTTGAAAACGTTCATCGTTCCTTTTATATATAATTTTTGATGTGATGAAGATATGCTCTCACTTTTATAAAGCTCACACTTATCTTTTCTATCACTGCTTTGTTGCGCCTGCTTGAATGAGGCTCTTTAGTTTTATTTTCATTTTCAACTTTACTGTTTATTGATATTAAAACCTATTCACTATATAAAATACATTTAAACTTCCAGAACAACAAAACAACATCCTCCATTATCACTTAACAAGACATTTTGGTGGGTCCAGATCCTGATTTATCCTCAGAATTATGAAGTGGTCAGACTGGGCAGAAGTAGTAAACGTATTTAAGTGAGTTAAAAATACTGCACTGAGGAGAGTTAATAATGATAATGCTATATCAGGCTGTAGCAGGGAAGATAAAATAATAATGAAGAAGTAAAAATTATGAGAATATACCATAAAAATCATAATAAACATTACTTCAAATCTGACTCAATAGCAGATATTTGATTGTATGTGAATCTCTGGCAGAATTCTGGAGAAGTATCCCAAACAGTTATATGGAGAATAAAACAATACTATAGGAGTAAAAAATTATGATATGAACGCATGTACAGTAAATCTGACTAGCAGAATTTCAGAGAAGTGTGCCAGCCCATTGCAGGAAAGATAAACCGATGATGTAGGAGAAAAAAATGATGATATAAATTCATGTACAGTAAATGTGACTCTGAATGTTATTCTCTGGTGGAAATTTGACTTAAGTGTGGACCTCTAGTGAAAGCCATGCAGTTTTTTTGTAGAACAGTTTTAGGCTCCATAGTTGTAGAACACTTTTCATGTAACAACTGGTGTTTAGTCCATGGGTGGTGTATGCATTGAGTCAAACTTGCCATTCCAATTCTTTTTTTTTTCTTTTTTTGCCAAGAGCACATTTTTGTTGCCATCCAGTGACTCTAATTCAACACAGACCAGGATAAGGAAACTGAAGGTGGAGGGTCCCTCCCTGTCCATGTAGTATTTTGCAAGTATGCTCATGTGGATTTTCACTCTGATGTCTGACAAATGGTATGCGATATGTATTTCCAGCCTATTAATTGTTTTCCCCAAATAACACATTTTACATTTCAGGCACTGGAACATGTAAACCACTATTTTAATGTTACAGTCACAGCTGATTTTGTTACGGTACATCTGGCCCATGTTTTGGCAGATGAAGTGATCTACTATTTTCAACAGGCTGCAAAACCAGCATTTCTGAGATCTACACCCATATGTGACATTAATATTTGTCCCTTCTTCTGGGTCTTTCAATTTAAGGAAGGCTTTGATGTTTCTTCCTTTGTAAAAGATAAAAGACGGGCCTGGTTCAAAGATCCTAGCTATGACGCTAATATTCTCTATTACGATCCAGTTCAATGATGGACCTGAGGATTTCTTTAAGGTCTGTTGTAAATGTTATGGTCATATGTCTTTTTTGGCTTCAGTTTTAAGGTCAAGGTGGGTTATTCTGCAGTTATTATACTATCTGCTGTCTGTGTCCAGCAGGAACACTTTATACCAGTAACAGATGAAGGTGAGCCTACTGCTGCATGCTTCCAGTATGCACCCCCAGCTAACCAAACACAATGCCATAAAGTCACAGTGGATGTGCATTACAAATGTAGCTCCCACTGTATTTCATGTAGAAGTAATATACTGTAGTTTCCCATTACACCATAAGGTAGAGCTCCTTTTCAGGAATATAAAAGACAATTTCAAAAGTGAGAGGAGATTGGAACACTAGGTGAAGGAGGGAAGACTGAAACACGTAGCTGAAGGGAAAAGGGCCTTGTAGCATGACTGGATTTTCTTTTCTAGTGCTTTGGGATAGGGAAGTGAAGTAGCAGATTGTGTCTGTCTCTGACTTAAATCCTGGATGATGGTATTTTGTGGAATCAGGAGAGAAGTCTGAAACCAGTAGCTCCATGTCTGCTATGATTCAGCAAGAAAATGAGTTCCCTTGGGCCTAGTACTGAGAAGCCATAGATGATTACCAGAGTTCTGGTAGGTGATTTTTTTCTAATTTTCTCATCAGAGGAACCACAGCACCTGGTCACTAGGATATTCTCGATGGAGTGGTGAGAGGCTCTGGCAGTCATTTTTATATTTTTATAAGATTGTGGTCCCCCACAAATGCTTTGAGGATTACAAATAACTGGGATCCATCTAAGCTTCAACTTAGGCCTCATCACGCCAGAAGCAAGACTGTAAATAGTCACTGGCCAGTGAATATGGTATAGTAGAGTGTTTCATAGTTGGTCTGTTTAGAATTGATCAAGGGGGTAGAGGGTGTTAGTATTGCTGAATGACAGTGCATTCTCTCATATTTGTATTGTGGCACTATAAATCTTTATTGTTCAATGATAATGCATTTTGCCAAGTTAGTACTGCTGCCTTAAAGAATCTTTACTGCTCAATGACATTGCATTTTCTCATATTTGTATTGTTGCATTATAAATCCTCATTGTTCAAGGACATTGCATTTTGCTTGTGTTAGTACTGCTGTCTTCAAGAATTTTGGTGATCAATGACATTGCATTTTCTCATATCTGTATTGTTGTATTATGAAGCTTTTATTGCTTAATGACATTGCATTTTTCCCCTGTTTATATTGCTGCATTATAAAGATTTTCTGCTCATTGATATTGCCTTCTTTGCACATGTTTGAATGTCAAGATTCTTTCCTGTTGAGTTCTGAGGAAGAGGGTGAATGTATGTTTTTATTGCATGCATATCTCACCTTGCTTTATTGCTAACTGGTGCACTGTTTAAATTATTTGTTTATGGTTGTGCTATTGCCTTTTTAAACTAGATGTGTCACCTAGAATAAAATCTGTCCCTCTTGCCACCTTGGTGTGTAGGGCCTATAGGGGTGTCACCAGAGTCAGGTAGGAAGGAACCCATATCTCTTCAGCTACACCTGTGGGTGCGCTACTTTTGGGGGCTCATCTAGGATTGCCTGTACTGCCTTGGACTCCACCCTATTATCCTGTATGTGTGGAAAGCAAATCCAGCAGAAACATGAACCTAGAAGCTGCAGTTTCACTGCCCATAAATACTATAGGGCCTGAAGTTGTGAATGCTTTGGGAAGTATTGTAGAAAAATGCTTAAAGCCTACACCATCATTCACTGGGTTTGGCTACCGCAAATTACATTTCTTTTCTGGCAAACAACCCAGGGAGAGGAATATTTTGAATCCTGGATGGATCAGGCCTCACAAGCACTAGAGGAGTGGGATATCCCAGAAACTCAGAAGAAGCAGCGGATAGCTGAAAGTCTAAAGGGATTAGCTGCGGATACCATACACAACCTAAGGATGGGTAAGCAAGATTGTATGGCCAAGGATTATTTAGAAGTACTGCAGGATGTGTTTGGAAGGACCGATAGTGCTGCTGAACTATTGTATCAGTTTGAACATACATACCAAGAAGTTGTTGAGAAACTGATTACATTAAGCAATTAGATAAAATGCTCCACCAGATCATCCTAAAGAAGGGGGTGAATCCAAAAGTAGCTGACCAAGTACGGATTGGACAAATTTTACAGGGAGCTCGAGCTATGGACAACATTGTGTGGAAAATGAGGATGAGAAATAGGGAAGAGACTCCAACTTTTTCTCAGTTGATAAAAGAGGTGAGGGAAGAGGAAGCCCTGTTGGAAGCCAAATCTCAGTGTTCAACAGCAACTAAAACAGTGAGTGAATACCAGCAGGAGCCTATAGCCATGCTCACTACTCAAACAGGAGTCGTGGCCCAGATTGTCCACAATGTAGAGGTGTCACAGTTGCAGATGCAGGTGTCTTCCCTGACCAACGCCATAGCTCAAGTCACTGAGACAGTTGCAGAATTGCAGAAAGCCATGGTAACTTTATCTGAAGGGAGGAATACATCAGCTAGAACCTCCACAAAAGGACTCAGGGAAGAACCGAATCAGCCAGTGCTCAGAATTCCTACTGGATTTTGTTTTTGCTGTGGAGATACAGGGCATATAAACCAACAGTGTCCTAATGCAAAGAACTTGAAAAGAGTAAATGAACTATTATTGGCTAGTGCAATGCAGGAAAACTTCAAAGGGCCTACGTGAAGGAGCCAGCTGAGTGCCCAGTTTCAAAGAGCTCCATAAAATCTAACATCAAGAGACAGCATCCTGGATCTCCTTTCCACACTAACCCTAGTAACAGGGGAGAGAAACTACCTACTATGCACACTTGTAGCTCATCTGAGGTGAACAATGGAATTGGAAAGCCATCTCAGCCAAAATCTCAGCATCTTAGACTGCAAAGCATTACTAAGCAAGAGTCTTATCTGTTAAAATGGCGAGGTCAACCGGTGGTACTTCAACCACATGCCGTACAGCTGAACAACACTGGAAACAGAAACTACCCGAGGGCCTACTGGGACCGTCCCCTATCGTGTCAGTACAAATAGGAGTGTATAGTAAAGCATTTTTGGATACTGGTGTACAAATCACCATTCTGTACAGAGACTTCTACCAAAAAAATACTTAAAGCATTTGCCACTTGAAAAGTTAGAAGATTTGGAGATCTGTGGGCTAAGTGACACTATGTTCCCTTATGATGGTTATGTCTCACTCAAGTTAGAATTTTCCACTTCAGTTGTTTTGTCAACAGAAGTTTTTGAAACACTCACTGTTGTGTGACCCAGGCCAAAAGGAAAGGATTCAGGATCTATTTTAGTGGGCACAAATACTGACCTCATCAGAAGAATGCTAATGCCTCAGTTGAGCCAGGAAAACTTACACTACATCCTCTCCCGAGACCAGTTTTCTGTGCTCTTCAAAGGGAGAAGGATAGTAAGAAAGATGAAATTGGTCATGTGTGGACCCTGTCTGGGAAAGAGCATATAATTCATCCTGGTCAGGTCACCTGCTTGAGAGCCAAAGTGAGGATGTGTGGACAAACAGTTTCCTCTCATCTCATGATAGAAACTGATCCAGAAAGTGATTTGCCACCGAGGCTGGAACTAGTCCCAGAAGTTTGGCCTGTGGACAGGTTAAAGCATCCTTTTGACACTTTGCCTGTGGGGCTGAAAAATAAAGGAAGTACTCCCATTGTCCTGCGTTCACAAGTGCGTTTGGGAAATGTTTATGCTGACACTCCCTTACCTGTTTCTGTGTTGACAAGGAATGAGAGCAGAGTTAATGAGTTGAAGATGGAAGATATTGAGATAGGAGGTGGTCTCTTGTCCCCTGAGTGGCTAACCAGAGTTAAAGAGCTACTAATGTAAAAGAAAAATAGTTTTTCTACTAGTGAACTAGATGTGGGTTGTGCAAAAAGTGCAGAACACTGAATAAGAGTAAAAGAGGACCGGCCCTTCAGGGAATGTTCCAGAAGAGTAGCCCCAGGAGACCTAGAGGGCTTAAGAAAACATTTGGAAGAACTAAAAGCCACAGGGATAATTTGAGAGTCAAGAAGTCCATATGCCTCTACCATTGTCATTGTCAGGAAAAAGAATTGGTCAATTCACATGTGTGTTGACTATCATACTCTGAATCAGCAAACCATTCCAGACCAGTACACAACAACCCAGATTGAAGATGCTCTAAATTGCCTGGTGGGCAGTAAGTGGTTCAGTGTGCTAGACTTAAGTAGTAGATACTATCAGATCCCTATGCACCCAGAAGATAAAGAGAAAACTGCTTTCATCACCCCTTTGGGACTTTTTTTTAGTTTGATCATTTACCTCAAGGTTTATCAAATGCACCGGCAACTTTCCAGATAATCATGGAAAGAACAGTTGGAGACATGCATCTCCTGGAAGTCTTAGTCTACCTGGACATCATTGTCTTTGGGAGTACCCTAGAGGAGCACGAAGAAATACTGATGAAGGTATTGAACAGGATTGAGTAGGAAGGCCTGAAGTTGTCATTGGACAAATGCAAGTCCTTCCAACCTTCAGTGACCTATGTGGGACATGTGTCTGCAAATGGAATATCCACAGATCTCAGCAAAGTTGAAGCGGTGACATCTTGGCCCAGACCCAAAACTATCACAGAGCTGTGATTTTTCCTGGGGTTCTGCAGTTACTATAGAAGAGTTGTGGAAGGATTTTCAAAGATAGCAAGACCCCTCAACCATTTGCTCCAAAATGATAAGAAAGCAGATGAAACAGATGAAGATATCCTTGTGAAAAAGCCTAAGGGACCGAGAGTTTTTAAAGAACTCATCAAGAGTCGTCGGGCTCCTGAGTGTGAAGAGTCATTTGAACAGCTTAAGTATTACCTCAAATATGCCCCTGTGCTGGCATATACTGACTCAACAAAGCCATACACTTTACATGTGTATGTTAGCAGGGATGGCTTAGGAGGAGTCCTTTACCAGGAGTATGACAAGAAGCTGAGACCTATGGCTTTTATCAGTCAGAGTTTATCCCTCACAGAAAGAAACTACCCTGCCCACAAGTTGGAATTCCTTCCCTTAAAGTGGGTGGTAGTGGGCAAGCTGCATGTCTACCTCTATGGGGTTGAATTTGAAGTGCAGACTGACAACAAACCTCTGATATACATACAGACCAATATACCAGGTATGCTCAAGCATTTCCCACTCGCGATCAGAAAGCTATTACAGTGGCAAAACTACTAGTTGAGAAGTTCTATGTACACTATGGCCTGCCAAAAGGATACACTCTGATCAAGGACGTGATTTTGAGAACAAGCTTGTCCATGAACTACTCACTCTGTTGGGAGTCCAAAAGAGCCACACCACTCCTTATCATCCACAAGGGGATCCTCAGCCTGAGCATTTCAACAGAACTTTATTAGACATGTTGGGGAGACTATCTGCTGAGAAGAAGAGTCAGTGGAGTAGACGTAGCCACAGTGGTGCATGCTTACAACAGCACTAAAAATAATACTACAGGATTCTCGCCTTACTGCCTAATGTTTGAAAGAGAAGCTTGTCTTCCTGTTGACATCACCTTTGGAGTCACAGCTGATGATACTCCAGTGCGATCTCACGGCAGTTATGTGGAGAGACTCAAGAAGACCCTCAGATAGGCTTCTGAGCTTGCTAAAAAATCAACAGGATAAAGACATCAGCGAAACAAGGCTCACTATGACAAAAAAGTAAAGATGCATGATTTGCAGCCAGGAGACAGAGTTCTTTTGAAAATTTTGGGACTACAAGGAAAGCATAAACTAGCTGATCACTGTGGATCTGAAATTTACATTTGTTCTCAGCTACCTAATATCCCTGTCTACCAAGTTTGCCCTAAGGGGAAAGAAGGACCCATTAAAACTTAGCACCGAAACAACTTAATGCCTTTGGCAAAATCTGTGAGACTCATGAATCCGGAACCCAGAGTGGCTCAGCGAAAGCCTAACTCAAGACAATCCAGAAGGCTAAGGTGGAGAGGAACTATCCTCTCCAATAGTCAAGAGCCTATGCTTCCTCCTGCTGAAGAAGAGGAGGACAGTGATGATGACTGGGGTTTCAGTGGGCTTTTTTATGAGGATGTTCAAGACCCCGTGGGCTGTAATCTGAATGTAAATGTACCGGGATTCGTTCCTTGTTAATTTGGGCAGCCCAGACTGAATAATAGACTAAGTAATGTTTCTGTGCCTCTTGCAGAACCCGATGATGGAGGCCCTCCTATGCAAACTTCAGAAAATAGTGCTGAGAACAGTCATACCATTATGGAAAATGAAAGTGAAGTTATACAAGGGGAGATCTTAGAAGTAGACAATATGCCTACTGAAGAACTAGACATTGAATGTGATGTGAATGACAAACCTTCCGAGCAAAATTCCTTAGCTGTCTCTTCTGAACCAAAACTGCAGAGACTGATTCTACCCCCACAGAGACTTAGCTATAACAGTTTGGGCCATAGTACAAAGGAACCTGTGACCACAGCTCATCGAAGGGTCTGTGCTCATAATCCTTCTGCCTCCTACTCCAGTGGTGACACTCCACCCCAAGTTAAGCATAAGACTGATTACCCTTGGTAGAATGTACCTTTTGAATGTAAAAATATTGTTCAGTTGATGGTTCATTAGTGTTTGTAAATATTTTCTGCTAATCTACCTTTGACTTGGGGGGACCCAAGGTTTTCAAGTAGGGGGAGAGTGTAGCTCCCACTGTATTTCATGTAGAAGTAATAGACTGTAGTTTCTGATTACACCACAAGGTGGAGCTCCGTTTCAGGAATATAAAAGACAATTTTGAAAGTGAAAGAGGGGACTGGAATACTAGCTGAAGGAGGGAAGACTGAAACACATAGCTGAAGGGAAAAGGGCCTTGCAGTATGACTGAATTTTCTTTTCTAGTGCTTTGGGACAGGGAAGTGAAGCAGCCAAATGTGTCTGTCTCTGGCTTAAATCCTGGCTGATGGTATTTTGTGGAATCAGGAGAGAAGTCTGAAGCTAGTAGATCCACACCTGCTTTGATTCAGCAAGAATAGGAGTTCCCTTGGGCCTAGTACCAAGAAGCCATAGATGATTACCAGAGTTCTGGTAGGTGAGTTTCTACTTTTCTCATCAGAGGAACCATGGCACATGGTCACTGGGATATTCACAGAGTGGTGAGAGGCTCTGGCAGTCATTTTTATATTTTTATAAGACTGTGGTCCCCCACAAATGCTTTGTGGATTACAAATAACTGGAATCCATATGAGCTCCAACATGGGCCCCATCATGCCAGCAGCACGACTGTAAATAGTCACTGGCCAGTGAACAGGGTATAATAGAGTGTTTCATAGTTGGTCTGATTAGAATTGATCAAGGGGGTAGAGGGTGTTAGTACTGCTGAATGACATTGCATTCTCTCATATTTGTATTGTGGCACTATAAATCTTTATTGTTCAATGATAATGCATTTTGCCATGTTAGTACTGCTGCCTTAAAGAATCTTTACTGGTCAATGACATTACATTTTCTCATATTTGTATTGTTGCATTATAAATCCTCATTATTAAATGACATTACATTTTGCTCGTGTTAGTACTGCTGTCCTCAAGAATTTTGCTGCTCAATGACATTGCATTTTCTCATATCTGTATTTTTGTATTATGACTCTTTTATTGCTTAATGACATTGCATTTTCCCATGTTTGTATTACTGCATTATAAAGCTTTACTGCTCATTGATATTGCCTTTTTTGTGCATGTTTGAATGTCAAGACTTTCTTCTGTTGAGTTCTGGGAAAGAGGGTGAATGTATGTTTTTACTGCATGCATATCTCACCTTGCTTTATTGCTAACTGGTGCACTGTTGAAATAATTTGTTTATGGTTGTGCTATTGCCTTTTTAAACTAGATGTGTTACCTAGAATAAAATCTGTCCCTCTTGCCACCTTGGTGTGTTGGGCCTATAGGGGTGTCACCAGAGTCAGGTAGGAAGGAACCCATATCTCTTCAGCTACACCTGCGGGTGTGCTACACAAATAGACACAGACTTTCTACACAACCTAAATGTGCCCACAAAAGATTTCCTGTTGGGAGGTATGAAAGTACAATGTTGAATAGCATAATGAAACCAATAAAAACATGAAAATAGCAGAAGACTCCTTCCAGATACTTGGTCTCTTGACAATCCTGTATTGGAATTTCAGTTTGTCCTGATGCTTACTCCCTATGTATGGCTAGGTTGGACTGGAGATACTGGAGGTCCTGCAGTCCCCATTCACAGGTGTCCTTTGATTGCCTATATTTGTCCTTTGCAGATCTTGAGGATCTGTGAATCACAATCTCTCTCAGAGTCTTTGCAGGTTTGCCAGATTAGAGACCATAGCACCAGAGTACAAAATGGAATTAACAAAAGATAGCCATGATTCACAAAGCAAACTTGTCACTGACAACCTGTTTTTCTTTGAAGGCCTCATGGAGGTCCCTTAATGGAATTACTCAGATATTCAAGGACCAGCACAGGGAAATGGTAAAAACAACAAGCACCAACAATGGGACTCCAGCCAGTTGCTCTTTTAATTAGAGAATAACCTAAAACAACTATAAAACTTCCAAAGGGAGGGACATTTTTCTAACCACCACACTGAAAAATGATACAGTACCCAAAGGAGCTGAGACTGGAAAAAGACCCGAGTGGAACAACACTAACAGCAGTCTGAGAAAAGAATGGCATAAAATGCTGGTAAATGTAGGAAATAAATTAGTGAACATACTACTATAGCGAGCGTACACATACACAAACACACATGCACACGCACGCACACACACGCACACACACACACACACACACACACACACACACACACACACACACACACACACACACACACACACACACACACACACACAAAACAGGAATCCACTAAGAACAACATCCAGAATCTGGAAGAAGAATGGTGAGTCCTGGATTACCACATCACTAAATTCATTGGACTACATGACCAAGTAATTCTCATGAAAAGAAAATTAAAGAGAGAAAACAGAGGAAAACAGACAGTGACCTGAAGGATTACAAGAAGAAGAATAACACAAATAATCATGATAATGGACTCTAGGCTGACATTTGACCACTAAGAGTATGACAAGAATGACTACGACCACCTAAATACCTCACTACATGGACCCAGGAAATGCTTATGTACAATTAATCACCTAGAAAACTGGGGGGGGATACCAAAACCTCAGACCAAACACCTACTTGGATGAGATCTTGGATTCCACATCATGACTAACAGAAAGCACAGAAGGACTTGAAGCCTACATGTCTTCACAAAAATCACTACTCTACACCTCATATCCATACAACCCGATTAAGGTGATTCCATTGTCTGGGCTAGCTTTGCCCTTTGCAAAGCATATAGTTACCTTAACAATATTTCCCATCAATACCATATCATTACCAAAGTTAACAGGTAGTTTCAATTTTATTGTATTTTTTTGTTTGTTTTACTGTATGCATTTTTGTTACATATCACTACAACCTACCTGTGTATGAGAGTTATGCATAACTGTAGCCTGTTAAAAATACAAAATAAAAAGTTATTCAAGCAGATTAGAAAAGAGATAAATTTAAGACAGTAGCATGGCATCAGTAGACATAGTATAAATATGTTTTGTACAGAGTCTTTGAATGCTCACTAGTTGATAAGCATTTACAGAAACTATTACTGCATTAAGAAATAAGTATAAAATGTTAAATATGGGAACCAAGATCAAAAGCTTCCTAAATGTTTTTGTGATTAATAGACTATCCCCCCAGATTTAATAAAATCCATGTAGGCATAGTGTACAGCCTACCCGGAAGGTACCATGGCTGTGTATGTGGCTCCCCCTCAGTAGCACGCCATGCATGTTAATGTAGGTGCATTACTGAGGGAGAGCCAAGTAACACAGTAACTGAATCAGTGTAGGGAGTGTGTTTCTGTGTCCAGAGATGAGTAACACACCCTCTACACCATCAAAGTGCCATAAAGAAATGCATGGGTATTTATTTAAATATTTTTTTGAATGTCTGCATGCTCCATGCAGCAACGAACACATGAGAGACATCTAAAAATTGAAATTGGATACATTTAATTATAAATCCAAAGGTCAAGTTTAAGCATAGCTGAGTGGGTTTGCAAGGCATGGTGCTTAGCGGTGCTTAAACTTGGCTGAGAAGTATAAGTAAATGTAAAGCAGAATTCCCCATATCCATGTAGCCAAGACTCCCAGCCTTATGTGCAGTAGGTGCAGGGTTTAAGTACAAGGAAGGGAAATTAAGCAACTATTTTCTAAATATAAATTATGCCAATTATTTTTAAATCATGATGTGCTGCACTCAGCTAAGCTCTGCTAAGCCATGCTAAGCTAATATAAGCACTGCTAAAACAATCTCCGTTTCAGCACCACTTGTTTGCACTTAGCTGGTTTGTGGACTGCTAAGCATTGCTAAGCAGTACCAGTTTAAGCAATGCTCAGCTCAGCCAAGTTGGTTTGCATAGTGCTAAGCAATGTGCCACAGTTTTAAAAAAGGCCCAATGCTGCATAAGCTTTGGAAAACAGGCTATATTAAGTGCACTAGGCAGGACTACAGAATATTCTATTGGAGTTTGAACTGTGCAGCAACTATGGCAGATGTAAGAGAGGGGACACACTTATGGGCACAGCTATGGGGCATTCTGGAGTTCAGAGTCATGGTTGGACTCCTCATGAAAGACCATGAACACCAGATGCTGCAGGGCCAGGGATCGGAGTACAAGTTGGAGGCCTTGGACCGGCTGACATGCAATCTCAACAGTGCAACAGGTATGCCCTGCACAGCTGAACAGGTCAATTACCATTATGATGACCTGAAGCATGGAAGATGGGACTTCTGTACACCTGGGTCCAGGATGCTCTGGATGGGAATTCCCCACATGTTTGTAAGTACTGTTAGCATTGTTTTACCAATAATTAATCTGAATGTGTGATAGACAGGTATGCATAATGGTACATTTCTCTCCCTACAGCTGCAGAGGAGAGAGCTTGCAACCTAGAAGCCCATGCAGGGTGCCTGGTCAGGTTGCACCGTGAGTGTGATGAGTACAGATTAATTTGCAATCTATAGTCAAATGCACAAGATAGAGTAATTCACTCACTGCCAGTAGGTGCATACAGTACAGATTTGTGTATTGCAATGAATGTGTACTGCAGTAACTGACTACTGCCAAGCATAGTGCAATAAAGATTAAAGCATGAAACCAGATAATGTTAATGAAATAATGTTGTGGAATTACAGCTGTATTGCAATACCTGCATTATATAAACTGTTGTGCAATAAAGACTTGAAATCATGCCAATAACTGCATGAAGACACCCCTAATAAAGCTGTGTTGTGCAATATGTTTGTAAGTAGGGCTGTTGTTCATGAAATTGAGTATGACATCTGCTCTGAAATACTAACAAAACCATAAAACTAAATGACTCAAGGTTAGCTAAGGAAGAGTGTTATGCTTAACTGTAGATTTAGAGCTGTAGTACAACATATATGCGTAATGACATTTATTTATTTTATTTTATTTATTTTACATTTGTTGACTGGGTTAATCCGATTGGATACATGCCCATTTTCAGTGGAGGCCCAGGGAGAAAAGCTTCAAACTTACAAACAGATAAAGACAAGCAAGTTACAGTATATGCACAAACATATTGTATTAACATACAAGTTACAGTCTCACATTTCAAGCTTATGAAGAATACAGTTTAAATACAGAAATATATACAAATATGTTGCAGTTTCTCTTATCAAACCTATAGTCTGTACTAACATTAGAAGCAATACTAGGAACACCCAAGGTAGATTGTTTGTATATCAGGATTGTTATGTGTTAACTATTCCATTCAGCTATATGCCTTTGTACTCTGAGGTACAGTGCTGCCAGCAAGTATGAAGCTGTGCTGTAGACAGCAAATGTACTATCTGCAATTGTATATGGCTCAGGTAGCCAATCCAGTACTCCGATATAGTGTGTACATGTCACAGATATTTCCACCCACTAAGAGATTACTGTGTACACCTGTGTTTTCTGTATTAATGTACAGTTTACCTAGTATCTCTGTCAACCCTGGGAGCTACTTCCCCATCAGCCTCACGAGCCTGGTCTGCAAGGCTATGGAATGTATCATCATGAAACTTATAAACAATGACATTGGTAATCTCCAAACTCTGGACCCTACCCAGTTCGGGTTTGTAAAAGGCAGATCATGTCTGCTAAACCTGAAAGACTTCTTTGAAGTGGTCACCAAAGCTGTAGATGAGGGTAAAGTGGTTCACACAGCCTATTTAGATCTTGCCAAGGCTTTCAACACCATCCCCCACTCTGGAATTATAGATAAATTCACTAAACTAGGTATAAATCCCTATGTCACAAGATGGGTTGCCAACTGGCTCACGGAAAGAACCCACACTGTGAAAGTAGCAGACTCTAAATACAACTTCAGACCACTGACAATTAGAGTACCACATGGTTCAGTCCTGGGTCCTCTCCTGTTTGGTATCTACTTCTCTGAAGAACAGGATAACACAGAAGGTCTTTGGCTAACAAAGTTCACAGATGACTGCAAACTAGGAGACATAATCAAAATTCCTAACAATGTGGACATCCTACAAAAAGGCCTCACTGAAACAGATGCCTGGTGTCAAAGCCGTGGCCTCAAGCTCAAGTGCCAAAAAGTGCATTGTCATCCCTTTTGGTAAAAACTCTGTACCCACGAACTACCACATAGGCGATAGTCTACTTAACACTGAAAGTGTGATAAGAGACCTTGGGACACAGGTGGATAGTAGTCTCTCCTTTGATAATCACATCACCACAGTAGTGAGGAAATCCTTCTACGTGTCATACTTCATCACAAAAGGTTTCTCATCCAAGGAAAAAGAGGTCATTGTTCCCCTCTACTCATCACTCATTAGACCCATTACAGAGTACAACACCCCTTTTGGTATGTACCTCAGAAGACATCTACAACAACTGGAAAGGCTACAGAAATACCTCACAAAGAGGATTCTGGCCTCAAACAGATGCCCTACGCAGGCCGTCTCAAAGAACTCCAGCTTTACTCTGTCACATATCGCCTACTCAGAGGCGATCTCTGCCTAACATGCAAAGCTATGTCAAACCCAGAGCTGTTGGACATGCTCCACTTAAAGAAATCCCTATCCCTCCGAGCTACACACTCTAGGGACCTAAACCTTGTCAGCACAATAAACAGAACATGCTGGAGGGATAGATTCCTGTCCCAGAGACTTCCCATACTCTGGAGCAAACTACCTATCTATATCAAACAAAGCTCCTCATTAGCACTCATGAAGAAAAATCTTGATGAGTGGATGGGAGATAGGAAATTCTCCCCGGGGATCACTTCTGTGGCTCTGTTTGACAGGGGCACTGAAAAATAATTTTCTTGGGTGGCAAAAGCAAGGGTACCATTTGGCTAGGATTATATAGGCCCTAGGGCCAATAGCCTACTACCGACCTTTGAACCTATGAACCTATGCAAGAATCTTATGCATGCGTGTTCAACTGTCACTGATGTCTTGTATAAAACTGTACTGCTAATACCAGGTCATATGTTGTTTCCAGGTGAGCTCTAGGCAAATATTAGTCAGTCAATATTCAGCAGTGGTTCAGTAGCTCAGTTTGTTAAATGCTGTGTGTAAGGCACATCTTGTCACACACAGACCAGGGTTCAAATCCAGTGACAGGTACTTGTAAATATTACTGAATCAGTTATGTATTGCTAAAAGATGTTCTCCCCACAGGAATTATAGATAAATAAATGCAGTATCCCTTATAATGCGTTAATAATTTGTGTGTTTGGATGTAACAGAATGTTAATAGCATTGAACAGGAATGTGATAAGACATCATAAAATAATGGCATCAAGTACAATACTAATAAAAGTTAATACATTAAATAAAATGTGTAATCGTGCTATGGCTATATGTCTGGTGTGTCTATGAGTGTTTGCTGACAGTCTAACTCCATACCTGCCAAGCGTGGCATGATAGTTGTATAGTCTCTGTACTGTACAGGATACATGTCTCTCAAGTGTCACACTGCTATGGACTGTAATCACTGTTGCCTAATCCCTCTGCCACAGATCTATCATTGGCATGATAATATCAATAGCACAGTCACACTACATCAGTCCACAGTACACCATGGTAGTTACATAGGTCCACCTGACATGTAATAGTCCATTGAAGTTGTGTACCTGTAGGTATTACTGCTTGGCCCATACTGTCCCATGCAGATATCTTGAGAGGTATGAACATGCTACAGCAGCTATAGGGTACTGTTATACATAAAGGAATGGTAGACCTGTGGAGTATTTTACAGTACTGTTGCAAACTATATAGCCTATACTGGTATTAATTCACTGTATTTCTCTCTCCCCCACCTCTTATCTTCATTATAATTTATTATTGTTACACATTGGTTATAGTTTACCATTAACATATGTTGTTCCCTAAAAATTATGTTGGGCCTTGTGTTTTATTATTGTTATGTATTACAAAGGTTGCATACTAACATATCTTGTTGAATTACCTATGTTGTTGGTCTTATGCTCTAACTGCTACTGGTATGCTGTTACTATACTGACTGGTATCTTACTTATTGTTGTGTTCTATATACTATGTGATGTTACATTACTGGGTTATTAGCAATATTCTGGCATGCCGTTATAGCTAACTAAACGGTCTGTTCATTACTAACCTATACACATTGAAATACCTCAACACCACAGCTTGACTGGGTAGGCTGGCTCCTGACAAACAATTTACCCTACCTCAGTGACTGTGGCACTGGGTCCCAGCATGATTGGGACCCAAGCCGGTGGTGCCCCCTCTGCTGACCTTGTACCACCTATGGGTGGAACTACCTCAGGAGTCAGGGCCCATGCTTCCCCGGGGAATGGGGGGATTGTCACCCAGCATCAGCTACTAGTGATGGTGTGCAGGATAGTTCATTGTGAGTCTGAGCAATGCCTGCTCCAGATTGAAGACAATCTTGCCAACCTGCAGGGGTTTGCTGGCCCCAGCGCCCAGCCTACAGCACAGCCACCTTCGGGGCAGAGAAGGAGCAGAGTTGACTGCCAATAGGTGGGGAGCTCAGTCACACTGCTGCCATCTGGGGGCATGTGGACCTCTGATTCCACAACAACTGCCCCAGCCAAGGTGTTTACCCCCCTCATGTGTCACATACTGCTCCTGTATGTTGTCTTGTCTGTTTTGCCTGTCTGCAGAAGCAACCTCTCCTACCCAACTTACCTCCCCACGTGTATCTATATCACTTCCCAGACATTCCACTCTCTCCTTAAAAAGGGGGGCACCTGTCCCACAAAACATATTGCCCCATACATAGCTCTCCATTTTGCATGCATGTCCTCTGGACATAACTAATTATTACATTAATTAATCAACACATTTACATTGCCTCCAGCCCTCTGTCTGAGGTGTGAGACTCTAAATTCCAAATTATTGTAAAACCTGCACAGCTATTGCTGTGGAAGAAATGGAGAGCTATGGTCCATACGTACATGTATCCTGTACTTCACTAACAGCCTTTCAGTAGGTTTCCCCCTGCTTGCCCCCATTTCACCACTTTCCAATCACCCCTTTTTTCTTTTCTTTTTTTTATTTTTAGCAAGAGTTTAGGTGGAGCTAAGTGGTGCAGCTCAGTGCACAAATTTGCGCAAACCTACTTAAAACTACTTAAAGTACCTTAATCATCTTATTTGTTTCTGACAATGTTAAGCACATCTACAAAATACTCACCTCTTCCACCTCTCACAGCCAGGTCCTGTCAACTACAGCACAGCGCTTTAGCTCACTAGGCCACTCAGCTCTGAATTACAACAGGTGTTTCCTCCAACATATCCTGATTGCCACAGGTAAACTGCAAGTACATATAATGGTGAAATTGGCAGTGTACGTGGGACTGTGATGCAGGCACTACACCATATAAATAAAAATGGATGTATGTGAGGCCTGGGAGAGCAGGTATAGCTGTCAACTGTACAGACTGTTGCAGAATGTCCACAGTTGTGCCCCCTAGTTTTGGTATGGTTTCACAAAAACATATCTGTCTGCTAAAGTACTGGCAAGCCATTAAAGATTGAGGTTAGAAAATTATGACAGACATTTGAGTGTCTCACCTCATGCCCATCAGAAAATACATGCTAGTGCAATTCCTGTGTCACTGACTGTATGCATGGACATATATCTTGCAAATACAGCTGTGACTCACTAGCTCAGTCTGTTAAGTGCCATGTATCCAGTATATTTTGCCACCCACAGTCCTGGGTTCAAATCCAGTATGTTGCACTTCAATTACATTCTTGTGAATATAGCAGAAAATGACTGAGTCATGCAATTTTAACCAAAACAGGTTGATGTTACTGAATTAACTGCTGCACATGTTAGCAAGTCAAAGGACTATAGGTAGGGACACACTGCACATATTTGTATAGCCTACCTGTATATCGCCTATTACTCTCTGATCATCACTGTTACATAACAGATGTACCTTAAGCACATGCCTCGACTGGACTGTTATGGGTACCCTCACCCTGGCTCTGCTGTGATGACAGAGCTGACACTGGTCCCTCAATGACTCATACAGCTTGCTGTCCTACAATGTGTTCACACTCCCCACTATGAGTCCTAGGAAAAAACAGCAGCTGCAGGCTGCAACATATGCAACTGTATATTGTGCTACCTGCTACAGACCTACCATACTTTATAACCCCCTAGAACTAGGGATTCACATGACACCCATACATAAAGGGGTGGGAGGCAAAGTTCATGTGACAGGGACATGTGTCACAGTCTGCCCCTACAAAAATATAGAGCTGATAGACCAGCTGCTACTGCAGCCCCATGCATATTCTGATGGGTATGATGTCTGACACCCACATGTCTCTTCCCCCTTACTGACCTCAACCCACAATGTTAAACACTGACCTGCCAGATAATCATAAAGTCATTTGACAATGTCCAAACAAAGCATAGAAAACTGTGGACATACATCATAAATCTCAACAGTGGACAGTATTAGTACCTATTCTGTGCAATGCTGTAGACTCCACACCTCACTAATGTCCATCTCACAGACTAAGAAAGGGACTAAGGCTTACATGAAGGCCTTGAATATTGCACTCTTGTGCCATGTCATTGGATAATGAAAGTTCAGCCCAACTGTTCTGGATGCAATTAGCAAGTCTGAGCCACAGATTGGTACACAGGCAATTAACTGTTAATGAATAAGCACTGCCTACAAAAGGCAAGTAACTGCCTATGGGAAACAGGTCTGTAACTTGCTATACCAAGACAGACTATGATTTCATAGGTTGATAGGTTGGTACTAGGCTATCGGCCCTAGGGCCTATACAAGCCTAGCCATAACAATTCCCTGGCTATTTCTTCCCACATTATTTACTTCCCTGGACCCCTGTCTAGCAGGGCGATTGACATGGTCCCCGGGGTGAGTTTCCTTTATCCCATCCAATCATCAAGGTTCCTTTTGAAGAGAGCCAAAGAGGTGCTCTGCTTGACATGTATGGGCAGTCTATTCCAGAGTCTGGGGAGTCTCTGGGTCAGGAACCTATCCCTCCAGCATGTTTTGTTTATTGTGATGACAAGATTTAGATCCCTGGAGCATGTGGCTCTGAAGGATTGGGATTTCTTTAAATGTAGCATGTCCAACAGCTCTGGGTTTGACATGGCCTTGTATGTTACACAGAGATCGCCTCAGAGTAGACGATATGTGACAAAGTATAGCTGGAGTTTTTTAAGGTGGTCAGCATAGGGCATCTGCTTTAGGTCTGTGATTCTTTTAGTGAGGTACTTCTGCAGCCTTTCCAGTTGTTGCAGATGTCTTGAGAGGTACATACCAAATGGGGCATTGTATTCTATAATGGGTCTAATGAGGGATGAGTACAGTGGGACAATGACCTCCTTTTTTCTGGATGAAAAGCCCTTAGTGATGAGGTGTGCCACATAGAAGGATTTCCTGACTGTTGTGGTGAAGTGGTTATTGAAGGTGAGACCACTGTCCACCTGTGTCTCTAAGTCTCTTATCAGACTTTCAGTGTATAGTGTACTGCCACCTATGTGATAATTCACAGGTACATTTTTTCCTAAAGGGGATAACTATACATTTTTTGGCATTGAGCTTGAGCCCATGGCTCTGGCACCAAGCATCTGTTTCTGTAAGGCCCTTTTGTAGAGTATTCACATCATTTGGGAATTCAATAATGGCTCCCAGTTTGCAGTCATCTGCAAACTTTGTTAGCCAGAGTCCCTTAGTGTTGGCCTGTACTTCAGAGAAGTAGATGCCAATCAAGAGAGGTCCCAGGACTGAACCCTGAGGTACTCCACTTGTCACTTGTCTGGAGTTGGATTTGGAGTCAGCTACTTTTACAGTGTGGGTTCTGTCAGTAAGCCACTTGGCAACCCATTGAATGACATAGGGATTAATGCCCAGCTTAGTAAGTTTATCTATAATTCCAGAGTGGGTGATGGTGTCAAAGGCCTTGGTGAGGTCCAGATAGGCTGTGTGAACTGCCTTACCCTCGTCCATGGCTCTGGAGACTGATTCAAAGAAGTCAATAAGGTTCAGGAGACAAGATTGGCCCTTCATGAACCCAAACTGGGTGTGGTCCAGTGTTTTAAGGTTGCCAATGTCTTTGTTTATAAGTTCCATGATAATACGTTCCATGGCCTTGCAGATCAGGCTCATCAGACTGATGGGGCAGTAGTTCCTGGGATCCAAGGTGGATCTCCCTTGTAGAGAGGGATAACTGTAGCTATGCACCACTCAGTGGGCACGAAGTCTGAGGTGAGGGTATGATTAAACATGACACTTAGGTGAGGTGCCAGTTCATTTTGTAGTTCAAGTAGTACACAGCCCGGGGTGTCATCTGGTCCCATGGATGCTGTATTCTTTGCTTTGGAGAGTACGTTTTTTACCTGTGTGGCCGTTATTACTGGAATTTGGCAATCTTTCAGTATTGAGATGGGCCATTTAGGGGGTGAGAGGGGGGTGAAGTTGGCACTGAATCGATCTGCCAGGATATTGGCAATATCCTTGGGATCAGTATATTTAATGCCATTCTGTTGTAGCTCAGAGCAGATCTGAGCATTGCCATTTAGATTCTTGACATAGTTATAGAATGCCTTGTGGTTGTCTTTGGAAGAATTGTTCTTCAGGATTTCTTCACAAAAGGATTACATTACTTTACCAGGTATATAATACAAGTCCACATCTAATGGGACACAGATGGGAGGATGCAGTTATGGGGAATAGGGATTACAACAGTAGGCCTCTAGTACATCTCTGGGAATGAAATGTAGTTGATAACTGTGCTGTCCAACAGCTACAGACATGCCTCTCAACTGTGTCTGCTGTGAATTACATCACAGCTGTGGCCCTCACGCTCCCTCCTACAATGGTCTGTACAATGTCTTCTGGATTATGTGGTAGACATATTGACAGTAGGTAAGGGTGGACATAGTTATCATATCACATGATGTACTGTAATTCAGCACCTCTCCATCTGTGAATGTCACACAGGAATAGTTCAGACATTGTAAAGGTATCCATGACTGTCTCTGATGTACTCTGGCTAGGTCACAGTTTAGTTGACATGTATATGCCATTCTTTGAGAGCTATGGCTAACATACCTGGAAACCCCTTACAGCAGGAAGTCAGGTTATAGCTCTTATTAATGGGGGGGACACAGGCCAAATCTCAGCAAAAGATGGTACATATTGGTCATGCAAAGTAAGAGTATGAATAGAATAACATATATTACTGTAGCATAGCTGTTTTCTGAGGGTTCTGGTGTGTGACAGCCAGATTCTCCATATTCTGAGAACAGCCATCATGTATTGGCCAACCACTTGGCAGACGTCCACAGGTTTCATCCAAAAGGACCACATATATCAGGAACACTTACACATTTTGAAAAACATCTGTGTACTGGAGAAGAATGACACCTACAGGGAGGATAGACTGCAGCAGGTTTGCATTGCTGTCTGTCATTGTGGCACATTGATGTTGCCGGACTGTCCCCATATATATGTAATAACACACACCTATGTGTCTGACAGTGGCCGTATAACATAGTAGTGGGACTTTGCCCATGGGGGACATACCACAGTAGATGGCATTGATGGGTGTGGAGACATACAGCACACTTTGACATGGCACACAAGCACATAACAGGTATTACTATTATGTTGGTGATAGTGACATACTTAGTGTGTTGATAGACTGTGGGGTATGGTGTGGCAGGTAACAGTGGATAGTGCAGGGCAATTTGGATGTGCATGGTCTGTACATAGTGGATATCAACTTATCTGGTCCTGTGATGTGTTCCCCTGTTGTTGTCTTTCAGAAACAATGTAATGCCATTTTCAGAGGATGAAAATAATGTCATCCTGGATGACCTCAGACTGCATCACAACATTCTACTGTCTAGGACTCACCACAATCCTGACCAATGTGCAGCACTGTGGGCTGACCTCATCACAGCAGTCAACCATGTAAGGCTACAGGACAGAATCTATGAGCAGGTCTGACAATGGGCCAAGATATGGCCAATGCTGCATGGCAAATGGCTGCTGCTGTGGCCAGGGACCGTGCTGCCACTGGTGGAGGGCTTGCAGCAGAACAACCACTCTCAGCCACAGAGGAAGTCCTGGCAAACCTGGGAACAACCACCAGCTCCCAAATATCTATCACCCCATACATTGTGGAGGTGGATGTCACAACATCCACAGTAGAGAAGCATCCAGGTAAGCTTCCTGTGTTCATCCGTGTAATACTGTATCAGCCATTGTGGCAGCCTCTGCATACCAGTACATGGGTATCAGGTCTATCTGCATTGAGGGGGGTTGGTTTTAATGCACAGTTGTGCACACATACTCACAATGTCAGCAAAGTAGGCAGTATCACATTAGCTACTGTAACAATGCCACATTTGGTATTGCTGACAATATGTCTCCATCACATTTCCATAGGTACATCAGGTGTGACCAGGGTCTAAGGTTCTGTACCTGGTGAGTGTACTACTTTTGTTGTACAGATATACAGTAAGAATGTTAATGGCTGACATTTTGCCCTAGGCACAACAGTTATGCTTAGCCGGAGTACAATACTTGCATGTTCAATTTCGGAGGGGTTAACTGACATGCATTGAATGGGGTAATCACAGTTGTGTATTATGCAGGAGCAGTAACACATATGCACTTATTTTTGAGAAGATCTATGCAGTCTGCTATACAGGAGGCAATCGTACACAGATGCCTATTCACACACAATATGGAGATAGTACATACCTGAGGCAGTAAAACTAGAACTGGCATAGCATTCTCAAGATTGGTGCACCAAGTTTTATGTGTAGATCTATCACATAAACTGACAAATTGCTTATTGCACAGGTATATAGTACTGTCAGCATTGACTGGACATAGCTGCTAGGCATGTTATAAAGGACCGGTCTTGTCTGTGTATGTTGTAGTCTGCTTGTGTGTTGTGCATGAGATCAGAAATAAGATGTGGTGTGTGTAATGCAGTTGTGGCTCCTCATCTGTAGGTGTATGTGTGTGGATTACCATACATTATAGTGCAGGTAGTAATGTACTCATTTTGTCTTCCTCCTCACAGGTGAACATGGGGGTTGGAGTTTGTTCCCCTCACAACCTGATGTCAGTGTCTCATTGGAATCTGATGATGATGGTGGCCATAATGAGGCCCAGGTGGGGTTGTTGGGGGCTGAATCTGTCCCATGGGTCGACATCCCACTTCCTCCCCCAGTGTTCCCATACACAGTCAGTATGAACACACATATCCAGTTCCCTGCAGCCACAGATATCAGACAGAGTGTGGCGACATTGAACAGGAGAGTGTAGCAACCATGACATCATTGAGTGTAGACACTAGCCATAACCAGAGACCTGGTGAGTTCCCACACATGTAGATTGACAGGGGTCCCCCATGGAGGACTGCTTCCCATCTACCACTTGTCACAGATGTCACATCATGGGTAAATCGATGAATGTTTCAGTCCATCATGGAGCAAAGTCACTTTCCAAATGCTACACTGATGGATGCTCAGAATCATGGATGCAGCACAGTCTGACATACGTGACTCCCTCCACCACATTGGTGATGCATGGATCATTTCAATGATGTAGTTGACAGATGGTGGAGTGAGACATTATCAATCCTTGACCAGATGTTGTCTGTGCTTGAACATCTGGTTACCACCGGTAGCAGGGCATAGGACACATGGACATAGGTCAGCAACACCTTCTTCTGAGAGTCCACATGGGCATGTCTTAGTGGCAGTACCTTCAGCACTACAGAAGGGAGTGTGCTTTCCTCACCATGATGTGGCAGGCCATGAGCATGTGATCTTGAGCAGTCCCATGTGGGACACAGGCCCAGAAAACCCTAGTCACCGTCAGCAACCAGCACCACATCTGACCCTGGGCATGGTGGTGCTAGTGCCACTCCTGGCAGAGCCAGTTCCCATCTTTGTGGCTGGACACTTTGAACTGTCCCCTCTGCCATATATGGTCCACAGCTGTCCAAAATACACATGTGTAGGGTTAGCAGTTGGCTGGACTGTGTATACACACACACACACACACACACACACACACACACACACACACACACACACACACACACACACACACACACACACTCAAACATCACTGTCACATGCAGGTCACCAACAGACACACACAGCATCTCTCCATGGCCCAACTAATCAGCACCCCTTCCTGACTCACATACTTGCTGTCAACTGTTTAGCACAGCCTAGGCCTCTAGCACCCCCACACCACACCCTGTGCCTGTGATGATACCTGCGCCACATCCCTGCCATCCATACCATCAATGCAATGACATGAAAATATGTGTCTGATGCACAGGGTGACTATATTACATTACATGCAGTTTTTCTAGTGTGGTTGTGTTATGCCATGACAGGTGCTGTATGCTGGCATGTGTCATGAGTACACATCATAGTTTGTGTACCTTTGTTGCATGATGTTAGAGTGGTGGTAGTGCTGCAGAAGGACAGATGTCTCACAGAACTGTGTATGTTTCGGTTCCAGAAGTCTGAGTGGCTAAGCTATGGAGACTCAGTGGCAATACAGCAGCACAGGACATCATGGCAGCATGACAGATATATGACATCAGCAAGGTACGGCTGTATATGTGCACAGTTATCTACACGCATATGTGTAGAACAGTGTGTCGGGGACAATGAGGGCAGTCAGCGTAATCTTGCATGCATGCCCTGTGATAAGGCCTGCTACCCTTGATACATGTCACCTGGGTGTTCTGTACATACAAATGTATGTCATAGGGTCATAGGTTCATACTAAGCTAACTGCCCTTGTGAGCCTTTTAAAGCCTAGCCAATTATCCCTTGTGAGACTCAAACCCTGCACCTTGTGTTTGTAAGGCAAACACCTTAACCATTAGACCACCCTCCCATCTGGCAGATAGCATGTATGCCTCGGTAGATGTGGGCTATTTAGAACCAGCAGCTAGTGACAGGGCAGTAAAATGCATGAAAACTGCACACACATACAGCCAGATGTGTACTGCTGCATGGGAATATATTTGTGAACTCACACACGCACACACGCACGCACGCACGCACGCATGCACGCACACACACACACACACACACACACACACACACACACACACACACACACACACAGAGTTGCCTTTAGTGATATTAGAACCCCTACCTATCTATTAGTATACACTATAGTACTAAGTAATCACATGCACCACAGGGCTTATCTGTTTTGACAGTGTCAGCCAGTGCTGTTAAGGTTGATGACATCAGCAGGCCTTGTAAAGGAGGTCAATGGGGAGGCTGGCCGCTAGTTACAGGGCCTTAGAATGTATAACCATTGCACAGAGATAGGCACACTGCTGCAAGGGGATATATTTATACACACACACAGCATTGCCTTTTGGGAGGTTAGAACACCTACCTATCTATAAGCATACACTATAGCACTACATAGTTATTGCATGCGCCATGGAGCTTAACTGCTTTGACATTGTCAGCCAGTGCTGTTAAGGTGCATGACATCAGTGGGTGTTGACAGGGAGGCCAATGCTAGGGAGGACGCTAGTCACAGGTCCATCAAATGATTGGCTATTGCACAGAGATAAGCCAGAGGGGCATGTCCATATCATTGCAAGGGAAATATCTATACACTCACAAGGTAGCTGCTGTGAAATTCGAACCTCTACCTACCTACTATTACATACACTACTATTACACGCTACAGCTCACAGTACTAATTGCACACTCCATCAGTTACATGTGGTGTACATGTGGCTGCAGCCACAGTAGTTGTGGGCTATGCAAACTGGCCTTGTTTTACACAGCCTGTGGGGCCTGCAGAGTGAACTTGCTTTATGCTGTGATTGTATCTAGTGTCCTGACAGTGGTGTACTTGATAATACCCCTGTTAAGTGTGTACAGTTACCAGTATTGCCATTTCTGGCCAGTTGCAGTTTTCTAACTGGACAATTGGCCAATGACAATATGGCCTGTCCATGTCCTGTGTTGAAGCCATTGCACATGACAGCAATTGATCACCATTGTCTGTCTACAGGGTGACGTTCAACAGGCACAGGGCTCTATGGTTGGGTAGATTATGTCATTATGCCGCCTTGGTCTTTTACCATCAGACAACAGTTTTGTATGTAGCAGCAGATAACCCCAGCATTCTGCATGTAGATGTGGACATTCATGCATCTCACACACACACACACACACACACACACACACACACACATATATATATATATATATATGTGTGTGTGTGTGTATGTGTGTGTGTGTGTGTGTGTGTGTGTGTATGTATATATATATATATATATATATATATATATATATATATATATATATATATATATATATATATATATATATATATATATATATATATACATATATATTTTATATATATATATATATATATATATATATATATATATATATATATATATATGTGTGTATATAGCACAGCTACAGTTATCCCGCTCCACAAGGGAGGATCCACCTTGGATCCCGGGAACTACCGTCCCATCAGTCTGACAAGCCTGATTTGCAAGGGCAGGGAATGCATTATCATGGAACTTATAAACAAAGACATTGTCAACCTTCAAACACTAGACCCCACCCAGTTTGGGTTTGTGAAGGGCCGATCTTGTCTCCTGAATCTGATTGACTTCTTCGAATCAGTCTCCAGAGCTGTGGACGAGGGTAAGGCAGTCCACACAGCCTATCTGGACCTCACCAAGGCCTTTGACACCATCCCCCACTCTGGAATCATAGATAAACTTACTAAGCTGGGCATATATCCCTACGTCACTCGATGGGTTGCTAACTGGCTTACTGACAGAACCCAGACAGTAAAAGTAGCCGACTCCAAATCCAGCTCCAGACAAGTGACAAGTGGAGTACCTCAGGGTTCAGTCCTGGGACCACTCTTGTTTGGCATCTACTTCTCTGAAGTACAGGCCAACACTAAGGGACTCTGGCTAACAAAGTTTGCAGATGACTGCAAACTGGGAGCCATTATTGAATCCCCAAATGATGTGGATATTCTACAAAAGGGCCTTACAGAAACAGATGCCTGGTGCCAGAGCCATGGGCTCAAGCTTAACGCCAAGAAATGTATAGTTATCCCCTTTGGAAAAAAAACATGTACCCATGAATCACCACATAGGTGGCAGTACACTAAACATCGAAGGTGTGATGACAGACTTAGGGACACAGGTGGATAGTGGTCTCACTTTCGATAACCACATTGCCACAACAGTCAGGAAATCCTTCTATGTGGCACACCTCATCACTAAGGGCTTTTCATCCAGAAAAAAGGAGGTCATTGTCCCACTGTACTCATCCCTCATTAGACCCATTATAGGGTATAATGCCCCGTTTAGTATGTACCTCACAAGACATCTGCAACAGCTTGAAAGGCCACAGAAATACCTCACTAAAAGAATCACAAGCCTAAAAGAGATGCCATATACTGACCATCTAAAAAAAACTCCAGCTATACTCTGTGGCATATCATCTACTCAGAGGTGATCTCTGCTTAACATACAAGGCCATGTCAAACCCTGAGCTGTTGGACATGCTCCACTTAAAGAAATCCCAATCCCTCAGAGCCACACGCTCCAGGGATCTAAACCTTGTCATCACAATGAACAAAACATGCTGGAGGGACAGGTTCCTGACCCAGAGACTCCCCATACTCTGGAATAGACTGCCCATACATATCAAGCAGAGTGCCTCTTTGGCCCTCTTCAAAAGGAACCTTGATGATCGAATGAGAGATAGGAAATTCACCCCGGGGATCATGTCAGTCACCCTGCTAGACAGGGGTCTGGAGAAGTAAATATTGTGGGAAGAAATATCCAGGGAATTGTTATGGTTAGCCTTGCATAGGCCCTAGGGCCGATAGCCTAGTACCAACCTATGAACCTATGAACCTATATATATATATAGAGAGAGATATGCATATACATTTATAGATATATTATATCTGTATATCTATATCTATATCTAATATATATATATATATATATATATATATATATATATATATATATATTAGATATAGATATAGATATACAGATATAATATACCTATAAATATATATATGCATTTCTCTCTCTCTATATATATGTATATATATATATATATATATATATATATATATATATATATATATATATACGGTTTACCATCATATAATTGAACATAGTATTTTCGAACAGTGAGATAATTGAATGTAAAAACTGAATCAGGATTAAATGGCAAGGATACATGTCGACTAACATGCAAGCGGAATGCTGAATTCGGTATTTTTGAAACACTACATATTCCCAGTAATACGTTCAAGGGAAATCGTTATATTCCCATATCAACAAACATACGGCTCTTGTTCAAATATGTTAATAGCAGCATTAAAGCAATGATATGTGTTATGCAGTAAGTTAACAATTTAACATCAGTATTTTTGAATGCTGCTTATGTGCCACTCCATATCTGTATACCCGATATGTGCAACACCCGTTGTTTGTAGCAAACTGTGCTGATACCATTTTCTGTGCTTCACAATCAATTTAGTGGTCCTTACCATGTCAGTGAATAAATCAATGAAATAACTAAAATGAACAGTGCTGTACTACTAGTGTAACAAAACCGTGTGATATAATTTCCTCATGTCTAGCCAACAATTTCTGGAAAGCATGCTCCTTATCATGTAACCAGCATCTTTTAGGGGATGAAGGCAAGCAGGACATAAATCTGCTCCTAAGGTCTTCCACATGGTTTTGCTCAAGTTGAATGGTATGCAACATGTCCAATATGAATAGTCTTTATTTACCCATTAGACTCCTAAGATGTCTAGTGTACAGGTGTCATGTTGCTTCCAAAATGGAATGTCAAATAATGAGGGATGCCTTTCAGATGTAACCTCCTGGGTCTACCAATAAGATAGTTTTCCTTAAAGAATGTACATAGTCCTTGACCGCTGTCTGGCATATTTTTTTCAAAATCTGCAAATGTTCCACTGATTTTAGAAGGTGCTATAAATGCAAGAGATGGTATCTGCTTACAAAGACTAGAAAATGTAACACTGGTTGGAAACTCTTTGGCTAAATGCAGCTGTTGTATTTGTTGCCATACAATTTGGCACAAATGGAACCAGCACCCCTTGCAAACAGTACCTGGCAAGTTTGTTTGTGTTGCTTTCTCAGCCCCCTTTTCAAAATTAGACATAACCATATGTGGCATGAGATGCAAACTGTGTCAGGTACATAATGACAGGACCAAAACTGATTATAGCAATCCTTGGTTTTGCTGAGAAGTATACCATATACTACAGGTACTATCTTTATACTTTCACTAATGTCTAATGGGCAGTGGATAGTATACACCTGCTGACACTCCCTTGTACTTATCGGGAACGTACCATCAAATAGCAGGAACTCAGAAGAGCACGACAATTTAAAATTATCCTCAGTTGTTAGTACTTCAACAAGTACGCCATCATAACTAGCAACTCCATGCTCTATTATGAATGTTGCATTTTAATAGGAAGTATATCAGGATGTAGATCTGTAATGGAATGAAAATCTTGAACATAGCTACTTTTTTATATCTAATCCTAGTGACACTCTCTTGCAAAGCTTTATTGTTTGGCAATTCATTTACTATGGTGCTAGAGGTGGTTGCTAACATCTTTGACACTATTTTACAAGGATCCTCAATCGAATGGTGAGCACCTCTTTTTATTCACTCACGCACCTGACAGACTTTTGATTTTAAAGTATCCAGCCCATGGTAATGTCCTATACTTCTTTACAGTATATGTCCATCTGAAGAACTCTCTGACACACAGCAACCCTTAAATGTGTACCTATTCTTATGCACACACCAGTAGTACTTGACACCCACACCTTCAACAAACAATATATCCTGTCCTTTCTGACTTTTTTCCATACTGTGGCAACTGCCAGTTGTATCTGGCATATATTCCACACTCTCTGCGCCATTCATCTGGGAACAAATACATTGATTTTAATTATCACTACATATCTACATAATGGACTACTACGTTTAATAACATTTCATACATTGCTCTCCATTTGTAACTTACTTGCATTTTAGCTTGCAATCTTCAGACAAAGCATATTCTCCATACTTTGTTTGTATACAATCCACATTAACATAGGTGTACTCGACCGTACTTGTGAGGCAATGACGCTAATATTGCAACTACGCAGAATGTCAATGCTTAAACGTCGAAGATCCCAGTTATGAATGGCAAAGATATTTCACATTTCTGAGCATTTGGAACATTTGCATTCAATCATTTAAATAACTGCATCAATCCTTTCGCAACTTGAACTGTTGGTAACCTGCTATTCCCATATTTGATGTTAATCCTATACACACACATACACACACCCACACACACACACATATATATATATATATATATATATATATATATATATATATATATATATATATATATATATATATATAGATATATATATATAGATATATATAGATATATATATATATATATATATATATATATATAGATAGATATATATATATAGATATATATAGATATATATATCTATATATTAATAACCCAGCCACTGGGGATGCACAAGCCAGTGCATTTCTTTGTGCCGGTCCCAAGCCAGGATAAATGGGGAGGGTTGCATCAGGAAGGGCATCCAGTGTAAAACTTCACCAACTCATTTCATGCAGTCACCAGTAAATATTTCCATTCCGGATTGGTCGAGACCCAGGTTAACAACAACCGCCACCAGTACTGTTAGCAAACAGGGTGCTGGCAGAAATTGGGCTACTGCTGGCCAAAGGAGGAGAAGAGGCGGAAGGCATGGCCGAAGGCAGGAAGAGAGGAGAAAGGCTAGGACTGTGGTAGTGAGGGTCGGAACTTTGAATGTTGGCAGTATAACTAGTACAGGGAGAGAGCTAGTTGATATGATGGACAGAAGGAAGGTTGGTATATTGTGTGTTCAAGATACCAGATGGAAGGGGAGTAAGGCTAGGTGTATCGGAGGTGGGTTCAAATTGTTTTATCATGGTGTGGATGGGAGGAGAAATGGCGTAGGAGTTATTCTGAAGGAACAGTATGCGGAGAGTGTTTTGGAGGTGAAAAGAGTGTCGGATAGAGTGATGTTTATGAAGCTGGAAATTGATGGTGTAATGATGAATGTTGTTAGTGAATATGCTCCACAAGTTGGGTGTGCAATGGATGAGAAAGAAAAATTTTGGAGTGAATTGGATGAAGTAGTGATGACTGTACCCAAGGGTGAGAGAGTGGTGATTGGAGCAGATTTCAATGGACATGTTGGTGAAGGGAACAGAGGGGATGAGGAAGTAATGGGTAGGTATGGTGTTAAACAAAGGAATGCAGAAGGTCAGATAGTAGTGGATTTTGTGAAAAGGATGGACATGGCTGTGGTGAATACATATTTTAACAAGAGGGAGGAGCATAGGGTGACAAACAAGAGTGAAGGAAGATGCACACAGGTGGATTATATCTTATGTAGGAGGGCCAGTTTGTTGGAGATTGGAGACTGTAAAGTGGTGACCGGAAAAAGTGTAGTTAGGCAGCATAGGATGGTGGTTTGTAGGATGACGTTGGTGATCAAGAAGAGGAGGAGGAGTGTGAGGGCAGCACCAAGGATCAAATGGTGGAAATTGAAAAAGGGTAATTGTGAGGTGGAGATCAGGGATGAGTTAAGACAGGCACTGGGTGGCAGTGAAGAGTTACCAAATAGCTGGGTAACTACAGCAGAGCTAGTAAGGGAGACGGCTAGAAAGATGCTTGGTATCACATCGGGACAGAGGAAGGATGACAAGGAGACATGGTGGTGGATTGAGGAAGTACAGAAGAGTGTACAGGCAAAGAGGTTGGCAAAGAAGAAGTGGGATTCTCAGAGAGATGAAGAAAGTAGACAGGAGTATAGAGAGATGAGGTGCATGGCAAAGAGAGAGGTGGCGAAGGTTAAGGATAAGGCATATGAAGAGTAGTATGAAAGGTTGGACACTAAGGAGGGAGAAAAGGACCTATACTGATTGGCTAGACAGAGGGAACGAGCTAGGAAAGATGTGCAGCAGGTAAAGGTGATAAAGGATAATGAGGGAAACATACTCACAAGTGAGGAGAGTGTGTTGAGGAGATGGAAAGAGTACCTTGAGGGGTTGATGAATGAAGAGAATGAGAGGGAGAGAAGGTTGGATGATGTAGGGATAGTGAATCATGAAGTACAATGGATTAGCAAGGAGGAAGTAAGGATAGCTATGAAGAGAATTAAGAATGGAAAGGCTGTTGGCCCAGATGACAAACCTATGGAAGCATGGAGGTGTTTAGGTGAAATGGCAGTGGAGTTTTTAACCAGATTGTTTAACGAAATCTTAGAAAGTGAGAGGATGCCTGAGGAATGGAGAAAAAGTGTTTTGGTACCGATTTTTAAGAATAAGGGTGATGTGCAGAGCTGTAGTAACTACAGAGGGATTAAATTGATCAGTCACAGCATGAAGTTATGGGAAAGAGTTGTGGAAGCTAGGTTAAGAAGGGACGTGATGATTAATGAACAGCAGTATGGTTTCATGCCGGGAAAGAGCACTACAGATGTGATATTTGCTCTGAGAGTGTTGACGGAGAAGTACAGGGAATGTCAGAAGGAGTTGCATTGTGTTCTTGTAGACTTAGAGAAAGCATATGACAGGGTGCCTAGAGAGGAGTTGTGGTATTGTATGAGGAAGTCAGGAGTGTCAGAGAAGTATGTAAGAGAGGTACAGGATATATACAAGAGTAGTGTGACAGCAGTGAGTTCTGTGGTGGGAGTGATGGATGCGTTTAAGTTGGAAGTGGGGTTACATCAAGGATCAGCTCTGAGCCCTTTCTTATTTGCAATGGTGATGGACAGGTTGACAGACAAGATCAGACAGGAGTCCCCATGGACTATGATGTTTTCAGATGACATTGTGATCTGTAGTGAGAGTAGAGAACAGGTGAAGGAGACCCTGGAGAGATGGAGATATGCTCGAGAGAAGAGGAATGAAGGTCAGCAGGACTAAGACAGAATATATGTGTGTGAATGAGATGGAGGATAGAGGAATGGTGAGGATGCAAGGAGTAGAGGTGGCAAAGCTGGATGAGTTTAAATACTTGGGGTCAATAGTTCAGAGTAACAGTGAGTGTGGAGGAGAGGTGAAGAAGAGAGTACAGGCAGGATGGAGTGGGTGGAGAAGAGTGTCAGGACTGATTTGTGACAGACGAGTACCTGTAAGAGTGAAAGGGAAGGTCTACAAGAGGGTAGTAAAACCAGCTATGTTATATGGGTTGGAGACAGTGGCATTGACAAAAAGGCAGGAGTTTGAGCTGGATGTGGCAGAGTTAAAGATGTTAAGATTTGCACTGGGTGTGACGAGGGTGGACAGGATTAGGAATAAGTATATTAGAGGGTCAGCCCAGGTTGGAAGGATTGGAGACAAAGCCAGAGAGGCACAATTAAGTTGGTTTGGACATGTGCTGAGGAGGGATGCTGAGTATATTGGGAAAAAGATGCTAAGGATGAAGCTACCAAGTAAAAGGAAAAGAGGAAGGCCTAAGATAAGGTTTATGGATGTGGTGAGAGAGGACATGCAGGTGGTTGGTGTGACAGAGCAAGATGCAGAGGACAGGAAGAAATGGAAACAGGTGATCAGCTGTGGCAACCCCTAACGGGAACAGCCGAAAGAAGATGATGATATATATATATATATATATATATATATATATATATATATATATATGGGTCTACCTGACAACGTCGACAAGCCACAACATCGACAACCAGTTTACCGACGCCAGAAGATCGACAATTGAGAAGACCGACGCTGAGAACACCGACATGGGAAAAGGCTGTGTAAGTATGCGGTAGTGACGGACGTTAGGGTGCGAGTAAGGTAAGTGTGCGATATTGACGGTCTGTAGGGATAGGGGTGGGTTAAGTGAGTTAGGGTTAGGGCGCGGGTTAGGTAAGTGTGCGGTAGTGATAGTCTTTGGGTTAGGGGCGGGTTAAGTGAGTTAGGGTTAGGGCGCGGGTTAGGTAAGTGTGCGGTAGTGATAGTCTTTGGGTTAGGGGTGGGTTAAGTGAGTTAGGGTTAGGGCGGGTTAGGTAAGTGCGGTAGTGATAGTCTTTGGGTTAGGCGGGTTAAGTGAGTTAGGGTTAGGCGGGTTAGGTAAGTGTGTGATAGTGACGGACCTTAGGGTTAGGGTTTGGGTTAAGGTTGTAGATAGTTGTGTATGTGAGGTTTAGTGTGGGTTTGTAAGGATTTTGGTGTTGTTGTGTTGTGTGTGTGCTTTTTGGACAGGGGATTTGTTTTGATGTGCTGTCGGTAAAATGGTTGTCGATGTTGTGGCTTTTCGATCTTGTGGACTGTCGGTTATGTGGTGTCGGTAAACTGGTTGTCGATGTTGTGGCTTGTCGACGTTGTCAGGTAGACCCATATATATATATGGGTCTACTGCTTTTCATCGAATACCACGTATTCAAAAAAGAGCAGTAGACTGCTCAGTTATGAGAAAGTGCACTTATTCGAAAGTGCACTTTCGCAAACTCAGCTTCTATGAATGGATCGCACCACACTGGAGGACAGCAGGAAAACATGCTATGTCCTCCACTGTGGTGTGGTAGTTACAGGCCTTAGGGTAAGGGCACGGGTCATGGTAAGGGGATAGTCCTACTAGCTATCCCCTTACCATGATCCGTGCCCTAACCCTAAGGTCCGTGACTACCGCACCACAGTGGAGGACAGGCTATCCTCCACTGTGGTGTGGTAGTCATGGACCTTAGGGTTAGGGCACGGGTCATGGTAAGGGGATAGTCCTACTAGCTATCCCCTTACCGTGACCTGTGCCCTAACCCTAAGGTCTGGAACTACTGTACTAAAATCAGTAGTAGCCCGTTCGCTGAAGCAGGTTTTGCGAAAGTGCACTTTCGATTAAGTGCACTTTCGCGTAAGCCAGGGTCTACTGTGTGAGTTCGAAGAAGTGTATTTTCGAACTTATTCAGTAGACCCATATATGTATATATATATATATATATATATATATATATATATATATATATATATATATATATATATATATAGATATAAATATAAATATGCCACATAGTAAGATAGGGTGATCATGAGTGAGGGGTACAGGGAGACACAGATACGTATACATAGCTGTCTGTAAGCACTGACATATTTTCACATATCAGTTCTTTAGGCAAATGAGACATCAGACATGGGCTCAAGTTAGCTAAGTGTAGCAGCATGCCCAGTGTGACTGTCAGTACTTACAAGTTGACTCCAGTCCAGAACTACCTGTAGTCCAGTCTGGGATTTTGTGTGCTGCAGCCAATTGGCTGCTGCACCTGATTCAACAGTCCAGCATTTCCCTGATATTTTGACCAAGGGATTACCTCGCTGTGTGCTGAACGTATATGACTCATACCTAGCGACTGTACAGATTGTAATATACTGTACATAGTTTTACATCATATGTATGGTATGTTTTACATAGCATTGTGATTTTCTGGTACATCAGTGGCAAATCATTTTAGACTGATATTAGGAAATGATGATAGACATTTAAATTACTGACTCCATACACACCAGGAAACCCATGCTACTGCATGACCTGTTATTCTCTGAACTTTTTACATTTCTCTGACCACTAGTTAAACTTTCTCCTTATATTTGGGTCTTTGTCCCACTACTGTTCATGGGTTTGTCCAGATGTCCTACTCTAAGTGGTTGTAGGTATGCTGTGACTGGGGTATGTAATGTAACACACCACACACAGGGTGACCATCTTCACACCTCTGACTGTACATGTTTTGCAGAATGTCCAGCATTCTGCCCCATATATCTGCTCTGCTCCTCATACGATTGTGTTTTTCCGGTACTACTATATGGAGCCCACTAAACTGTTGTCTATGCTGAAACAGTTAAGTGATGGCCTTTACATCCTGTTGCTTCTCTGACTTGTTGCAACCTGCTGTTATACTAGCCACCATCTTGGTTACTCAGAGTGCATGTATAATGTCTGTAGATTTGGCCCTCTGTCCCTCCATTTTCTCTGGCCTTATCCAGCTTTCTTGCAGTAACAGATTGCGACACATTGACAGCATGTGGGACTCGTACCATAGGAGTACCTCACATGCAAAAGATGTAGGTGCAGCCAGCTTCAAACCATGACCACCATCAACCATGCTAATATACTTAGCCCACTGAGCCACAACAGCCACCAGAAAGTGAGTATCAATTCCTTACAGTATCAGCAGGAGACAGACATATACACTTTGACCCCTGCATATTGTGGAAAATAGGACAAGTAGCCAGGTTGTTTGGGACAGCCCTGGGATTGTGTGGTCTGCTGATATATCCTTGCAAACATACTCTGTTACTGAAGTTGTATGTGAACACTGATGTGTTGGGGTAGTGGACTGTAGCAATGAGAGTCATGTGTCTGTCCTATGACCCTGCTGTTTGGCAAATCCCTTACATACTGGAATGGGTTTTGCTGCCTTGGGGTCTACTGCATATTATGGGGCAGTCTCTATTGGACAGAGTACCTGTTGTCCTACACAGCTGTTTGTTCTCTGCAAGTAGCCCAGTTGCCCAGTCTGTTCCCTTGCATAAATGTAGCAGTTCCATACATATGCAATCATAGTCTAGTACACCATACATTTGTTGTAAAGGAAAGTGACTTACCTTGTGCAAGCAGCAGTTGAGATACCTGTTTTTCAGGGCTGACTCTGTCTGATGCACGCAGTACATAGCCAATACATGGTAAAGTACAGATTGTGTGGTGTGGCTGGCATCCTTTTTACTATGTATGTGATCAGGGTAAGGTGTCATTCCCTAGGAACTTAGGTTGTCAGTGCATGTGCTATGCATTACCTCTTTGCCAAGGCCAAGGCATACTGGACACCCTTAAGTCTACCTACAGGGACAGCCTCAGGGGGTTCCTTCTCTGAGTCTCCCTGTGGGTGTGGCTGTAGGGACCTTGGCACTGGTGGGGGGCTGTGTATCCCTTCCCTGTGATGATCCTACTTCAGCTGTTTCCACGGGATCATATTGTGTAGCATGGCACATACTGTCAACTTCTGTGCATATATGGCTGGACAGTACTGCAGGTCTCCAACAGATATAGCGAGGCACCGGAACTGTGACTTGAGCAGCCCAAACACGCACTCTATGATGTTCCTAGTTTGTATGTGTGCCTCATTATGGCATTCTTTGGTAGGTGTGTGTGCATTTCTGATGGGTGTCATCATCCACGGTTCCAGTGCATAGCCAGCATCCCCCACTAGAATGCCATACATGATGTCCCCCCTGGCAAACATCTGGTACAGCTGTGATGCATGCCAGGTATGGGAGTCATGATAACTGAGAAACGAAAGAAGGCACCACCAACCAGGAATGAACATGAACCAATAAAGGATCCAAAAACAGTTTATTCCACAAACGCTAGTACAGTTCCAACACGTTTTCATCATCAACTTCCTCAGTGAATGAAAAGCAACCACTGAACAACCCATCCAGGTGAGGGATGTGTACCTAAGGTAGAGCACCTTAGGTACACATCCCTCACCTGGATGGGTTGTTCAGTGGTTGCTTTTCATTCACTGAGGAAGTTGATGACGAAAACGTGTTGAAACTGTACTAGCGTTTGTGGAATAAACTGTTTTTGGATCCTTTATTGGTTCGTGTTCATTCCTGGTTGGTGGTGACTTCTTTCGTTTCTTGGTTGTTTTTGCACCATTGGTCCCTGCTTTTGGTTATCAGTCATGATAACTGCCAAAGCTGCCAGCACACACATTCATGATGATTGCACATGACCTGGCAGTTGATGAAGGGATACTCCTTGCATTTGGTGTAGACTCTACCCTCCTCATCAGGCAGTGCTTTAATGTGTACATCAGTACAGTCTATGGCACCCAGTACCTCAGTGTAGTATGCTACATGGTAGAAGAGATGCATACTGCTCACCATCTCCTCATGGGTGCAGGGTAAATAAATGTGCTCACTGGCATGTGTTTGCATGGCAGCCAGAAACTGGTGCAGTACCCTGGATGAAGACACCTGTGAGACCCCCATCATGTCCCCAGTTGGTCTTTGAAAAGTACCTATAGCTAGTATTCTAAGGGTTACACATACCTTTGTTTCCACTGGGATGGGTTCCTTCCTGTTGGCGTGCTTCGCTTGTGTGGATATATTATATTGGGATATATTATATTGGGATTTTTATGCCAAATCAGTCGACTTCAAGTCTTTTCCCCTGTACAGTTGATCATGATATAACGTTGGTGATTTGGCTTCGTCAGTGAAACGCGAATGAGTAGCGTTTGATGTGCTTTACCATCAGTGTTTTTTCACTATATGACTGGCGAAACCATTTAAGTGAGTGAATCCACGTTGCTGTAATCTTTTTTTCCATCAGTTCTTATGACTGGGGAAACTATGCAGTTGGTTTGTATTTGGTGTTTGGACTGATTTATTTCATTTGGATGATTCAACGGAATACAACAAGAAAAGGAACGATTTGTGTCATTTTTTCTATGGTATCTGTGTAAGTAGAGTGGGGACATTTTCTTGACACACCTTGTGAGACCCTACTGCTTCATTTTTTGTGATACGTGAATGAATAGTGTATGATTTGGTTTACCATCATCGTTTTTTCATTATATGACTGGCGAAACCACTTGAGTGTGCGAATTAACGTTGCTGTATTTTTTAAAATCAGCCTTTTTGGGAAAACTATGCAGTTGGCTAGAATATGGTGTTTGGACTGACTTACTCCAATTTTGGATTACTCAACTGAAGGCTATAAAAAAAGGGAGCGATTTGCATTTGTGTCTTCTGTCGCATGTGTGGAAGAAGAGTGTGGCAACTTATTGATATATCTTGTGGAATTTTACTGCCCTATATATTATTTGTCATTTTTGTCTTTTGTGCTTTGAAGGACTCAGTCATTTTATTTTGGACATTAATATTAGGTGCTGCCCTATTAGTTATTCAAATCATTGCTTAAATAGTGACAATTTACAGTATTATAAACAAGTAGCTTCTGGATCATGCATACTATTTATGATTAGTAATAAGTCAGCTATTTATTAATAACTCTATTTGTTATTGCATTATTTAATAACAAGTCTGTTATCTAAACAACTGAATTCACTATTGCACTAATTTGTCTGAACTATGGTATGTTTTTTGAGGCCATTATGGATGTCTTTTGAATAACATCACTGATCAATATTCTTTAGTAATAAGAAGGCCTTTGGCATTTGTCTGTCCTCTTAACTATATATTGCTCCTTATTTTTGCTTGGTCATTCTAGTTCTTACTATTTTTTATGACATTAGAGTGATTCCTTTCGATATATTCTAGTAATATTGTACATTTTTTATATTTTTATATGGACATGGATGTTTTGTTAATATACATTCTTGGCTAATAGTTGCCACTCATTTGACTTGGTAATGTGTTTTCACTGAGCCTTTTGATGTTAAACCTATTGATGACTATATTTTTTCACTTGATATGCCTTTTTTCATTGGGGATGCCATCCATCCATAGTGATGATAATGCTTTGCTTTTGTGAATAATCACACCATTATTGTCCTGACTTGGACGTGGCTTGTGACCTCATTTATATGAAAATATTTTTTACATTTACAAATTAGGGTGATTGGTCCAATTGCCATTATTGTCCATTTCTGTTAATAAACAGGACGTGGTGTTGAGTTCTTAGTTGATATAATTCCAACACAATATTTGTTTGTTTATTCACCATGGACCTTAAAAATATTTTCTCTGGTTTATCCTCTGATAGGGATGACCTGGCAGTATTTGGTATTGGGACATCTTCTCATGGCTCAAATGACCTGAACATTGGTAATTTGTCACAATGTTGTGAAAAATTGTTCTTTGAACTTAATAAACAAATGAGGATGCTCAGGTCTTTTGTATGGCATTTCAAGCTGTTTAAAGCTTATTTAACCAAAGGTATAACCCCAAGAGGCTTGAGGGTCAAAATCCAGCCTTTGGTAGCAGACCCTGATGACATTTTGTTAAATGAGTGGTATTCTATTCAGCAGGAATGTTCTTTAAAATTTGTTGGATCACTTTCTAAATACTATACTAGAATTATTGATAAGGAGTCACCTAGGGTTAGTAAACTTGTTGCGGATTGTGAGGGTTATAAGCATGATAGTGTGTTTCCAGGTCTACTATCTAAGCTTAGTTTTGACCTCCTCACTTTTGAAGCACAACTAAAGGATAGGAAACTGAAAAAATTTAATTGTGATCAATCTGATTACGAAAGAGGGCAACCCTTTAAACAAACTAAATATGTTAAGTTTGGGAAACCATTGAATATTGATAACCCTCATCCAAAACGCAAGAGGCCAAGATCCATTTTAAAAAAAACATCATGTTCATGATATATATTCTGATAACACTGATGCAGATATTTCTTCTGGCACTGATATTGACACTATGCACACCATGGATTCCCCTTCACCTAAATGCAACAATCTTGGGAACCCTTTAGGACATGCAGGAGAGGGGGGGGGGGCAGAAAACACTGCAAAAGTCACAAGCTTACAGAACTTAATGGAAATACTTACCAACAAATAAATGCTCATGATAATGTATGTAACATTTCTGATACTGTTTTAACTGAGCAACAAATCACACTTCTTAATAAAGGACTTTCATTTATACCTGTTTTTTTTGTTTCAGATGACAATTTTGCTCAAGATGTAGTAAACATTTGTAATTTGATTAACTTAAAGCTATTTTTTCAGGACAAACAATCATTTGGGCAATCACTTGGCCTATCTACTGATTGTTTCAAATACCACCCTTCATCCTTTATGCCTCCCATGCATCCATCAGTCAGCTTATTTCAGCATAATACTCTCAAAGAACTACATTTTAGCTCTAGTACAGGATCACTTTTACCAAACAACATCTCTAAACTTGATATGGCATGTTTGGAGGAGCTTGTTAACAACAAACAAATAGTAATTATTAAAGCTGATAAAGGAGGAGCTGTTGTGGTGATGAATTGGACGGATTATGATAAGGAAGCACATAGACAGCTTGATGATGCCAGGTATTACACCAGGATGCCTCTTGATCTGACTTCTATGTTTAAACAGCAAATTGATATATTTTTGAATTTGGCTGTTGTAAATGGTATTATTACACCTAATACTTTGAAACATCTTACCATTTCTGATCCAGCCAGGCAATATATCTACTTTTTACCAAAAATTCATAAAGATCTTGTACATCCACAGGGTAGACCCATTGTAGTGGGTACTGGCTCTCTTACTGAACCTTTGTCTGAATACTTGACCAAACATCTCAAACCTCTACTCTCATGGGTCAGATCCAGAATACAAGACACCACACAGTTTCTCAGTATTATCAGTGACATGCAGATCGAACAAGACTGGTGGCTTTGCACCCTTGATGTGAGTTCATTGTACACCAATATACCTCATTGGGCAGGGTTGGATGCCATCGAATACCGGTTGGAAAAATCCAATATGTACAAACCTGGCTTTAATACATTTTTGAGCATTTTAACAGAACATGTGTTAACTAAGAATGTGTTCTTCTATGACAAACAGTGCTACCTACAAGTTAAGGGCACTGCTATGGGGGCTTCTTTTGCCCCCATTTATGCTGATCTATACATGGCATACATTGAAGATCAGATCATCTATGATAATACGCACAACTTATATCTACCTGAAATTGATATCTGGCGTAGGTATTTGGATGATTGCTGGATGGTGTGGAGGGCTGATATTGAATATCTACATGAATTTGTGGAATATCTGAATGATAATAAATGGGGGTTACACTTTACAATTAATTATGACCAAAATGTTATCACTTTTTTGGATGTTAAGATCACAAGAAATCCTGATAACTCCTTCAACACTGAGATGTTCAGAAAATTTCCACAATACAACACCTTGCTCCATGCATCCAGCTTTCATCCAAAACATATCACCAGGAATATTCCTAAGTCTCAGTTTATTCGTATGAGACGTAATTGTTCAAATGACAATATTTTTCATTCATACAGCCAGGATTTAGTACATAGATTTAACAATAGGGGATATCAACCAGGCCATATCACTATTGCTAAAAGGTATGCATCACAACTGAGCAGGGATGATCTGCTCACTTATAAACAGAAACCAGGCTCTTCTTCCGCTTCACTCATATTTATTACCACCTATGGCAGGAATATTGGACAACTCACTAATATTATTAAAAGAAATTGGAATATTTTGTCCGCTGATCCTGCATTGACTTCTGTGATACCACCAAATTGCTCGTTTTTTGTTTAGAAAGGGTAAAAACCTAGGTACTTACTTTAATCATTACAAACACCATTCACAATCAATGTTGTTACAAATTACACAAACCACTTTGCTGGGTGATAAACTTATTGGATGTGTACCTTGTGGCCATTGTACTAAATGTAAACATGTCTTAAAGACGAAAGAATTTTCAAGCAGCAATTGTAGCACTGTATATGACATTAAATTTTTTTCTAATTGCAATAGTGACTGGATAATTTATATGGTATGCTGCAGTTGCCGCTGTTTCTATGTAGGACAGACATCGAGGCCATTCAAGTTACGCATCTCAGAGCATCTAAGTGATGTTAAATGTAAAAAACCCAGTAATGCGCTTTATAAACATACATTAAAACACCCTACAGCAAGGTTTCATTTTTTTGTTATTGACAAAATTCTAGGTGATCGCACAGTGAAATCTGGCTGGCATAATAAATTAAATACTAAAGAGAAAAAATGGATAATTAAATTAGGTGCTCTTTTTTATCCAGGACTTAATGAACATCTTTGAATGTTTTATTTATGTTTTATTCATGAGTTCACCAATCATGTTTGAGTATTTTTGCTTCTCATTAACATTTTTGTATTAGAGGACTTCCATTTTGCTTGCTGTTTTATCACACTGAAAAAGGCTAAGCTAACTCTATGCCGAAACTGGTCTGTGAGATCGAAGTCTTTATAATGTCTGATTAATAAATTAATTATTCTCAGCCATCCAGTTGCTGGCTTCATTTTTTCTTTGGATCCCATTTTGCCGTGCAACTTTCTCTGTGCAGGGGACTGTTTTTTGCTAGAGCAGCCCAAACACGCACTCTATGATGTTCCTAGTTTGTACGTGTGCCTCATTATGGCATTCTTTGGTAGGTGTGTGTGCATTTCTGATGGGTGCCATCATCCACGGTTCCAGTGCATAGCCAGCATCCCCCACTAGAATGCCATACATGATGCCCCCCCTGGCAAACATCTGGTACAGCTGTGATGCATGCCAGGTATGGGAGTCATGATAACTTTCAAAGCTGCCAGCACACACATTCATGATGATTCCCTGGGCATTGCACATGACCTGGCAGTTGATGGAGTGATACTCCTTGCATTTGGTGTAGACTCTACCCTCCTCATCAGGTTGTGCTTTAATGTATACATCAGTACAGTCTATGGCACCCAGTACCTCAGTGTAATATGCTACATGGTAGAAGAGATGCATACTGCTGGCCATCTCCTCAGGGGTGCAGGGTAAATAAATGTGCTCACTGGCATGTGTTTGCATGGCAGCCAGAAACTGGTGCAGTACCCTGGATGAAGACACCTGTGAGACCCCCATCATGTCCCCAGTTGGTCTTTGAAAAGTACCTATAGCTAGTATTCTAAGGGTTACACATACCTTTGTTTCCACTGGGATGGGTTCCTTCCTGTTGGCTCTGGGTCTGAGTTGAGGGCGGCAGAGCTCAGTGAGTTCTTGTAGTATGTCCCTGTCTACCCTGTAGTGCTCTACAATCTCCAGCTCATGTAGCTCCTGGAAGGTTACCCTGGGCCTGAACACTTTTCTCCTTCTCAGTTAAGGCCTATTATCAGTGGCAGCATCAGCACTGACCTCAGCCTCTAACACACACAGATGTAGCAGAGAAGCAGCAGCCCCTAGCATTCTGTCAGTTAAACTTCCCAAGTCTGCACTCCAATGGTGCAGAGTATGGGGAGAAAAATCAGATTGTAGGGTGTATGCATACTTTATAGTGCTCTGCTGCAGATGCAGCCTGTGTGATTGGCTAGCTATGATGCATTCCACCTGTCAGGTACATCATTGTGGGGTATGAATGGCCCAGTATAAGTGGAACAGGGGTTATCAATATTTTCTCCATGATTGGCTTTCCCAGGAAATTTTCTTTTTGTACTGCTTTCACTGCTAAGCACTGTGCTGCGGCGCATAAACTCACAGCACTAGTATAAACACTGCTCAGCAGTCTGGGCACACACCTCATGCTGGACATGCTTAGCAAACCAGATAAAACATGTGTCCCACTGCTAAACAAAGCTTAGCAACACTGGACACACTCCCCTGCTTAGCTGAGAAGTGTGCCACACAAATAGGTGCTGCTGAGCTCCAATCAGCTTAAACATATAGTGACACACCCCATTTTGATGTCAGCTAGCTCTTCTGTGGACATCAACATGGTTCTGGTGCTACAAGGATTTTATATGCGGACACAGTATGCCATTTTTGCTATTCAGTAACCCCAGCTTATTTACATACAGATCCATGCACACAACCTGGATACTTCACTATTCAAGGGCCTGCCTCCTTAGCAACCACTGAAATATACCATTGTACTTATGCCATGCAGGGCTCTATAATGCATTATCCTCACATATTTCTTATTTTTACTTTTTATACTTTTTAATATATATATATATTTTTGCATAACGGCACATTTGTGCTCTGCTGCGGGCTGTGCAAATGTAATATGAGTATTAAAAAAAAGTTATTACATAATTTTGCATGATTTTTTGGATACACAGGGCATAGTTTTGCACATATTTGTTCCTACTATGCAATTTCTGACCTTCTAAATGGGCTTTTACAGCCCCTGTTCAATTTTTATTTTTTTTGTACATGGCTATTTTCTGTGTACACTTTGGACACCAACATGGCATCCGATCTGCAGGACTGCCTATCTGCTTGCTGGTCACTCCAGCACCCTCATTTGCATGCAATTCACCTGCTTATGAGGTGATTTGCATGCCAAGGACACTTCAGTGTCCGCACATTTATGCAGTCCTCTCTGCTCTGTTTACTGGATTGCATGGTTGCTTCTGTGGAAGCTCCGAGCCACTATGCCTACAAGGAAAATCACTCCGTGTAGGATTTATTGAATTCCTCCTTATATCTTTTAAAAAACATCTCCATATGTTTTGTTGACCATTCTAGTACACTTTAGTTAGTGGACAAAGCTGTTCCCAGGTACTTAAATGTTGACTTGCTTTCAAGAATGATAGTCAACGATATGTTAGTTAAGGATAGAAATTATTATTGCTACAACACTGTTTTAGACTATTTTGAAGTATTAAAAATAAGCTGCTTCCAGTCAACCAAACATACAGAACATCCAAAACTTATTACAGACCGAGAGGTCTGCTGCTCATGACATGACTGCTAAAGTTTGCAATTATCTTCTAATTTATAACACCTTGTTACAGTAGTAAAAGAAAAAAAAATGACAAGTAATTGCTTTTTGGGTAAAAAGTATTTTTACCCTACAATAAAGGTTCTGCCTTTCAAACATTCAGTATTGCAGGAGTAATGAGTCCTAAGTTGTCTCAGTTATTAATGAAGATTGGCGTGTCTACTTTATATACTTTTATTTATTTGTATATATTTATATATTTTAATTTAAAATACAAGGCTTATGCTAAATTCATGTTTTTTTCATCACACTCAATTGAAAATTACTATCAAATACCTAAGAGAGATCAAGATATATTATGTCAAGATGCAGTCCAGAATTCAAAGTATCCAAACCTCCAGAATAAGTTTTGAAAGAGTTTTAATACATATGATCTACTATAATGTGTCAGTCCATAGTGAAATGGATCAGAAATTGCAAACTGACTGAGGAACAAGTGTTTGAGAAGTCCATGGGTAAATTACATTCCTGTTTCTGAGATAAGATTATCTGTCCTGTAGTTGAAAGCTAGGCATTTGTACAACTAAAACATCTTTTATGCTTGGTGTTACATATCTACTGACCAATGATTATTGAAAAAATATTAAACATGGAACAGTATTAAAGTATGGGCACTATTCATTTAAATATGTTTTAAGAGAAAGAGGCCTTGAAACTAGTTACATTAATTTTCTGAAATAACTAAGGCGTAGATGGGACAGAAGCTGCCGTTATGTTCTTCAAGATTCTTATTACCTGATACTAGTTTATCATCTGACCTGAGTAACATGTTCTGTTTGATAAAGAAATGAAACAACAGAATGTCTTGAAGTTATTAGGTAAGTCATTATCTAATAATAGTATTGCCATGTATTATTATTATTTTTTTTTTTACTTTAGTAAGGAGCATTATATCTTTAACTGACCTTAAATCTTTCCTGGCTCTGGGCATAGGAGAAAAGGTTACAAATTCCCAAATTATGCTTTTATTTATTGTGCACTTTTTCTCTTTACTTCACCATTGGTATTAGGGTCATAAATATGAGTATCTTTGCACAGCTGGAATATACTTATAGATACGCTGGCAAAGTGTATGATACAAGAAGTATTTCATTATTTGTCTGTGGAAAATATCACGGTTATATATCTTAATACCTCAACCACACTGATTACAACACTGATTACAACACTCAAACAAGAAAAACAAATCACACTTGATATGAAATAAAACACATGTAGTTCTTTTATGCAAACATAAACCAAAAGCATCTGTCTACACAGTTGTATAATATTTATCATCTGTCACACTTAGACATTTCTGGTCAAACAGCTTTGAAAGAAATAACAGTAGTATTTCTCTCATGAACGTACCTTGTGGATTCCAGTATAACACAACAAAGCAAGTATCTCCAAAAACTAAAGCTACTTGTCATCTAATCGCAGCAACACAGAGGAAACATTTTCATGGGGGATATTGCCCCTATACCCTTAAATGTTGGGGCTTTGCCCATACATCCCCTTACTTATATATAATAACTACATGGTCCCACAGCTATGACCAAGATGAATATGTCCTATACAGTGCAATCGATGGATATTCAACTAATCCTCAAAATGACACAATGGGATTTCAACTGGTAGTGACACATCTCCTATTCATCAGCAGCATGTGCATTTGACAGGCTGCACAGTAACTAATGCAAGATAATCCAAAATTAGTAATAGCTTTCCCTGCTATATCATGGCACCAGCCAGAAGCTCAGCAAAGATTAGTTCTGATGGATTTATAATTAGACTTACAGAATGACCTATGCACATAATCACATTCATTTCTTTTTCCAATTAATAAGCAATTTACCTGTGATAAATGCATGACTATGAATTTACTAAATGCCTCCAAATTAACTTTTACAACTTAGTGTTGCATAAATATTGTGTGGGGTTAGGAAAACATGATACCTAATAGGTTCAAAGGTTTATAGGTGTATCCTAGGCTAATGGCCACTAGGGTCCTTTTAAGCCTAGCTGCTCAATCGAAATGTGACTCGCAAATTTGATTTACAAAGTGGATGATTTACTGACTGCTTCTGTCCATCAGTGACATGGGTGCCACACACACACACACATATATATATATATGTATGTATATTCAGAAACACACACACACACGCATGCACATACGCACACACACACACACACACACACACACACACACACACACACACACTAAATACAGAATCATCTACCATAACTTGCCAATATATTAGTGTCTCCATTGCATTTGCACTGTACAAAACCTGTAATACAAAACATGTATATTCTGCTTTCATTTCACCTACTATACATATGTAAAATACTCAGTGTGTGTGTGTGTGTGTGTGTGTGTGTGTGTGTGTGTGTATATATATATATATATATATATATGTATTGTGTGTGTATGGGTGTGTCTCTGTGTGCATATATATTGATATATATATATATATATATATATATATATATATATATATATATATATATATATATATATATATCTAGGACTGTTCACCTTAAACCCGTTTCCATGAAATGGAAATGGGCGAACTGACTTTCGCGAAAGTGCTTTTTCACCGAAAATGCACTTTCGTGAAAGAGAAAAAAAAACGACAACATTTAAAAAAAAACAACAGTAATCATGTTTATGCAGGGGGGTAAGCCCCCCCTGCACCCCCCACTGTGCCCCTCCACCCCCTTACTTTTATATTCTCACTCCTAGATCACATTACAGTGGGGAAAAGAGAATATTTCCTTATCCTCACTGTGTCACAATGCCAGCAACAGCCCTTACGTCATTTTTTTTGTTTTTTAGTTCTCTTTCGTGAAAGTGCATTTTTGATGAACAGTCCTAGACCCATATATAATATACATCAACAGTTGTGCATTCTCTCCTACTTGTTGTAATATACATTCTAATTTTGCAAATCGGCTCAAAAGAACTGAAGAATTCACATCATCTTTGCTGTCTCTTTTGGACTGCACCACACATCCATAAAATCATTTATTTTTATTCATAGTTTCTGAGCTGCATTATGTAGTATCAGGATGGCACAGCTGTTTTTTTCTCTAGCCTGTGCTACCAAACTTAGCTATTATGCCTTTCTATTGCCTTTACATTGTTGAACTCAATCCCCAATCTTATTTATATATGGGGATGCAGCTTTGTGGGAAGGGTGGTGCACTACTTATATCTCTGCAAAAAAGAGTTCCAGTTGACTGAAATGGTTCTGTGGAATTTGGCCTCACCTAGTGTATCACTATAAAAATACATCACTGTAGTATCACAGTTGGATCCCTATCAGTTTATCGAAAGAACAGAAAACCAAAATTTAAATTCAGGAGACAAGTAGAATGGAATGCCATAACAATGAACATTTACCATGCTGAAATTTGGAAGAATGAAAAGGAACTGAGCATGTAACACATCATTCAAACTTCTGAATGGAGATTGTGCAGCATTCACAAAAAAACGCTGTTTCATGGAAAGACATATTTTAGCACAGGAATGTAAGTTCTTCAATGGTTCTGTATGGAGATCGCTGTACAGTGAGTATCCGGAAATTTACCCTTTTCCCCACTGTAGTGTAATCTTGGAATTGGTATATATAATTTGCAGGGGGTGTGGGGGTGCAGCCCCCACAAGGAGGTTGCAGGGGGACTTGCCCCACTTTAAAAAACATTGAAAAACTTACATTTATGTGCTAAAATATGTGTTTAAATGAAGTAGCTGTTTTTTATGAATGCTCCACAATCTCCATTCAGAAGTTTGAGTGCTGTGTAGCATGAGCAGCTGATTTTCGTCCTTCCAAATCTTGGCATGATAAACGTTCATTGTTATGACCTTTTGGTTGTCTAATCTCATGAATTTAAATTTCAGTTTTGTGTCAATTTGACCTACTGAAGTAGATCCTCACATCAAATACAAATGTTGTAACACAGACACAGTCACTCATAAGATAGAGTTAGTTACTATGACTCAAAATGTCATTCTGGAAATGAACAACAGTTGTAGTGTGAGCATTTCATTAATTTTAAAATTAGGCTAATTATTTTTGTGGCATTTAATACAGAATGCAACGTTAGGGTGCTGCTAATATAAATATTGACAAATTTTGCAAGAAAATCATTTCACCACTGTGAAGCAAATTTCAAATGGTTTGAGGTTAGATGCCAAGATCTGGCCCAATAACCTTTACTCTCAGGTACATGAAGGATGTAAAGCTTTATGCCTGGATACACTTTGATATTTAATTGATTATTTCTGAAAATGTTATGATATATAATTTTTAGGCACTTACTTACAGATAATAATTATAATGTCAGGTAATAGTTCTATTGGATTATAGGGGCATCTTTCTGGGACTCGGTGGCCATTTCAGTTTGTGGGATATCTGACAAGGGAGAAAACTCAAAATATTCTCAAGAGACTCCATAAAAGGAACTAAATGAAATCTTTTGATTTCCTGGAAAGATAATACTTATGGTTTTACTTCATCTTTTGAGAATTATGAATAAGTATCTTTGCTTGTTTATGCACCTTCCTTCTCAAGGTGATCAGTTGTGGTTTCTCACTTCCCCATTACAAGAAGTTTAATTTAATTAATCTTAAATAAATAAACAAATAAAAAATAAAAGCAAGTGCTATAGTCCAGGATGCATGTGCTAGAAAAGAATATTTCATGGATGGTTTATTTTGTTATTACTATTCATCTTGCCTCCAGGAACAGTCTATTTTTGCCAATACCTTTTGCAGAAAAAGAAATATTGAGTGTGGGCTAAGTGTTCTCAATCTCACCACATTCCCAAAACAAGACTGTTCACACCATATATCCTGTTACAAAAAGATCAACGACTAAAGTCAAACGACCTCAAGGGAAGTTAGCATAATTTCATGAAATGGTTTGTACTGGAAATGATTTCAACCAATGAATGGCTAGCTATTTATTTTTCAGGAGTTTAAAGGGGGCTGCTTAGTTACAAGCAACTACCGTGGAAAAATTCTTGTCACAATGTGAGGGGTGGCAAGGTCCTAGTACTGTTTCCATGTAAAGGGAGCAATATACAATAAGAAAAATGCACACACAAACTCACATTCTCTCTGTCACACACACACACACACACACACACACACACACACACACACACACACACACACACACACGCATATGAAAGACACACAAATATATGCTTTTACAAATAGAGCTTCACTCATTCTTTATTGTTCAAAACATTCATTTAAGAGATAATAATTCTTTGTTGGGTATCAAACCATAAAGAAGGTTAAGGCTTTGTAGATTACATCAGAAAACTTAGTGGTCTGTTATTTCATCACTCACAACCATCTCATTCAGTGGATCCACATTCAATGAACTCATATAAAAGATATCATGCAGGCACTTCTGCAACAGTCTTAAAACATAACCATTTACTTGTTTTTACAAAAAGCAGACATGAAAAAAGAAAATAAAAATACTTATTTTCTTTCCACATTTTTATGTCATCATCATTGTAAGTATTTCTCTCTCTCTCTCTCTCTCTCTCTCTCTCTATATATATATATATATATATATATATTTTTTTAATAGGATAGTATGGTAAGTTAAAAAGGGCCCATTTCAGCCAATATCCCAGCTAAATACAATTAGTGCAAACCATAAATGATTAATATGACATATGTTAGTACAGTAACTGATAACATAGATCCAAAAGTGAAAACCTTGCAGTCTGTACAAATGTCCTAAAGAAGAAATGAGAGCCATCACAGTATAAAGAGAACAATAGTATAGTCATAGATCATACATAACAAAAAGATGAACCATAAGGATCCATACCAGAAGGACACATTTCCAGTGCACTGTGCTTGCTGATTTTGTTTTTTTTTCACTCGAGGTACACAAATGCCTGCATATTCAAAATGGCTCAATATCTTCTCAAATGGCTTGCTGGTGCCATCACCTGCATAGTTGCCTATAAAGTGCCCTTAGATTTGTGTTCTAATGTCAGAGGCAATGGAACAGCTGTGTTCTTGAATTTTAATGAAGAAATAATGTGATTTTTTGCCACAACATATAAAAAAATAATAAAATATCACTTCTATAAAGAAATAAGTATTTTTCTAGTCTTAAAGTCGCAACAACATACTGAAGTAATACTTATACATAGAAAACTTATGGATTTTATGTTTTATGTTTGCTGCATGGACTTTGGGCTTTGTCTGTATGTTTTGTGATAATTAAAGCTTTAAAGTGCTCTACATTTGAACTTTGGTCTTATTAAAGGTATTTATTCAGTGGCACCTGATGTGGTTCTTTTAGTTTTATGCTTCATTTTTTTATTTGGACCAGTTTATTCTAAAACATTTTTTGCTAGTATTCTATCCTGCAAAACTCAAACTATTATTGTGCAGAATATTGTCTGGAAACCTGTGAGTACTTCATCTGTTTTCTTCCCTTTCCTGTATATTGTTTGGCATATGTTTCTTATGGATAAGAGGTTCAAGTTCAGGGAGTAATATGTCAAGAAAAGAAAACATTGCACATTTTGTTCAATGAAATCAAACCAGTTTCTTTAAACTGCCTATGGTATTGATTGAGGTCTTCTGCTGGTGCTTAGGTTCTTTCTAACAGTATAGTTAGCTGATACATCTTTTTGTGTTTTGACAGATAATAGCATCCCAAGTAGTTAATTAGGAGTATAGTACTTTAACATATACTTTCTGTAACAGCTGTGATATTGCTGCTGCTGGTATGTGAAGTAAAAAACTCATTTAGTGAAGCACACTGCAGACATCACTATGTATATTGTTTAGATAAGTCCACACAGGGCTAATATTTGTCTTTTAGATATAATATTGGGTAGCTTTGTTGTGAGTTTAGGTTACCTGGATTCAAAATAGTGTTTCTCTCTCCACTTTGAAAGTAATGTGCCTGTAATTTATTAAAATCAGCTAAAAAAGGTTACTTGCTATAGTTTTTTTCTAAATGTAATACTTTTACATCTAATTTGGATGACATTGCTCTATGCAGTGATACACTTCTACATACCTGAAATTATTGTAGTCCCTCGATCATGGCTGTGGCGATAGGAGGTTCTGCCAACCATGCCAGAAGTAGAGCAGTGGATGTGTAACATATGCTAGCACAGCTGGCTGGAATTTTGTAAAGAATTATATGTCATTTGTATATCAAACTGATTTGTACAAATGTTTCTGTTGAAAAATGTATTTGTAAAACTGCCTGAGTTAAAATGTATCCACAGTGTGCTCTGGTGGAAAGAAAAGAAATGTATTATTGTAACTGAATTAAATGTATATGTTTTGACATAGGATACTGGAAGAGAATATGTTAATCTCAAACTTCAAAAATAGTAAGAAAATTAAACTACTGGGCCTAGGCCATAAAGATGCTATCCTACAGTCTTGAATGAAGCTAGACATGCAATGTCTGTAATAAGTATGGTTTGTTACCTCCTGCAGGAGGAAGGGAAGTGTTTTATGACTTTATGACTTTCAGCAGCTGCTCCAGTTCTGACCAATGCTCTTGTGTATGTATTATTGATGTGTAGGTGCTAAAATCCTGGCAGCTTTTAGTGCAGGAATCAGAAGTCAGATGACCAGGTGTATGTAATGTCATTCTGTACAGAAATAATGTTTTAATATTAAAGGGGACTGAAGTCTCCGGAGCAGTTCATTCTTGGAACCTGACAAAGGAGGAAGACAACTCACTTACTTCATCTTGCCTAGGGCTAGTAAGTAACCAGAGACTAATACTCTTTAGATTAGTCAGGAAAATACACTGTGAATAGTTAAGCATTGTTCTTCTGAAACTGTATGAATCTTTCTAGCTGTTTTATTTTTAATATTTCTTGTGGTTGAAATGCTGGTGTTTACTGTAAATAGATATTTGGTATTTTCTTGTTCTTTTATTATTTATTATTAGATATATTTAAACTTTTCATTGTGGTTGGTCCTTTTTAGAAAATATTTAAGCTTTGAGAGTATTTGCATATATTTATTTGGTGATAACTCTAGCCACTCCTGAAAGCCTTACTTACTTAGTCAATATTGCCATTGTTATCAATATTAACGTCACTCATTATAATTAGGTACCCTTGAAAGAGCTTTAGGTAGCTGGTTTGTAGTGCCTGGTGGCAGTGAGAATTACCTTATAGTGTGGGCAGGAGGGAGTACAGTGGGTAAATCTATACCAGCTTTTCACAGGTGTGTGTGTGTGTGTGTGTGTGTGTGTGTGTGTGTGTGTGTGTGTGTGTGTGTGTGTGTGTGTGTGTGTGTGTGTGTGTGTGTGTGTGTGTGTGTGTGTGTGTGCGTGTGTGTGTGTGTGTGTGTGTGTGTGTGTGAGAGATACTTGGAGCAGGGACATGAAGCACTGGTTTCACAGAGACAGTGGTGGAGGACTTGGCTTGGGCACTCGGCTGAGGACTTAACTCTGCATCTGTACCAGTGGGGAGCCTTACTGGGGACCTAGGGAGAGACAGAGAGAGAAACCCAGACCCCAGGCTGAGTATGTTCCCTGTGTGCTCTCAAGGGGAAACTGTGCTTGATGCAGAGAGGTCTCCATCTGGAAATACTGAGTGTATTCCTTTGTATTTCAAGTCAACATCCCTCTCCAGTGACAGTGGTGAGGATTCAGGCTCCTTGATTATTTCCCAGAGTGGGGACATCACAATGGCAATTTTTAATTTAATGTGCATTTATGATATTATATTTGGAATATGTTCACAAAACAGAATACATTTCCATGTTTGAAAATTAATCTTCTGCCAGGTATCGGGCAAACTTTTGTGATGCAGTAATAATAAAAAAGAATAATAGAGATACCAGCAATATGGCTACATAAACAGATAGGATACAGAAGAATACAAATGATTCACTGTCCCTCATATCACACACTGAGCGAATATGTTTTGAAACTGACTCTTCTGTTTTTCATTCTGTGGTTTCTTCTGATGACGTTTTCAGCCCTTTTGGTATTAAGGTATTAAGTATAAATAGCCCTGATGTTAACCCTTTCTTACTGTCATAGGTTGAATCAGTTAATAGACAGGATGATCCTAGCTGACAATTATCCAAGATCTCTTTAGTCAAACTTTCCTTTTCCTTTGATATAATGATTGATGCACCCCGAGTGAAATAAATGTAGCCAAAACTTCTGTTCACTATAGCAAGACTCATTCCAATAAATAAATAAATAAATACATGCATATATACATACATAAATAAATAAAAGTAACTAATGGAAGAAAGGCATGTCACCTTAATTTTAAGAAAAGAAGTAAGTCCAGTGGCTAACTCAAAGTTCACCCAAGTAAGCCAAAAAAATTCTGTTAGGCAGTTTTGAATCCATAGAAATTTTATTACAACAAAACTTTAAAACATACACGCTTTCAAGAAAAAAAACTTTATACAGATGCTAAAACTATAAACAGAAATGAAAGGGTTTAAATGCCACTCATATGAGACATAGTATCAGTCACAATAAAGCATAATTATGGTATGATCAGTTCATTAACAAATGAGAAACATTTGGAATGACTTCAAAAATATGTTCATTTAGAAATAATATTAGTCATTTTATTAATTATATTATGTCTCTTTTTAATAAAGGTTTAATGCTGACAAAACAAAGTAAACTTGGATTGATATCAGCATGCAGTTTAGATATTTAGTGGCATTCTGCTAATTGCATTTCTAGCAGAATACCACCGCTTTCATTCACATTTAATTTCTGAATAGCCATAGAAATACATTCATGTTAAGTCAGAGATATAAACCACAAGTCTAGCCAGTACATTGTTTTCCAACTTCCTTTTTAGTAACAGAAATATGTTTTGATGCTTGATTCTCCAAGTGCCTATATGTCTTAGTTATGTAATAAGCCAAACTATATTTGCAAAAACCAGTATATACAGCAGGAATACTATTTCATGTGCAAAACATAAAAAGTAGTATAGTAACAATATATACAACATAAACAGTATTAAATGTAGAATGTAGAAATGCGTCATTAATAATAATATATTAATAATAAGCACAACTGTAGCATAAATGGGAACCTCACTGTAGGGTCAATAACTTTGATATTTTTCTATAATTTATGTTTTTGATTGCTGCTGTCCTTTCAATGCAAAATTAACACTATCGGCAATGTCTGGATAATTTATCTGACATTGACAACACAGACCAATTATCCTTAACAATATTTACAATCTGCTGTGACCTTCTGTTACAGGTAACATCATTCTGGAAATCTTTATCAGTATGATTAATGTTACCATAAGTCATCACTGCACTAATGACCAGTATAAGTGCTGATGCTTAAATTGCAAAAGAACTATTAACTAAAATTCTTCTGTCGTCCAAAAACCTTTCCTTATTCCTTATTAACCTGTAGCATATCATCATACTCTCTGACTCTGAACTCATTAAATATAACATCTAACTCTTTAACTAAAACTATTTCAGAAATAGTGAGCCTGCTTAGTCTCACTGATTATCACCAGACTATGCAAGTAAAGGTATGAGTGGGACCCATAATTCATATGAAGAAACATATTAACTCTAACACTCTATTGTATATAAATGAACAACTCTGTTTTTTTTTTCCATAGGAAATTTCACATTCTGAAATTAACTTTCATTAACTGAATAATTCATTTTGAAGTACAAAAAGTAGTAGTACTGTTTACAAAACTAATAACCAGCCAAACAATGCTTCATCTACCAATTTCCTAAAGAGCACAATTTGCTCCTAGGAAGAAATAGCAGAATTTAAAGACGCTTTGACTAACATTACTTCCTTATTAAATGCAGTATTAAAAGTATGGATAATCTTAAAACAGCAACAGATAACATTTATCACCACAGCATAAAAGCATCACCAAGAAATCTCTCCTCATAAAGCTTCAGTACTACAATATCAAGAGGAGTTTTGTGAGATGTTATTTAAAACATCAGATTTAGTCTAGTTGAATGACTTGGAAAATGGTACTTGGAGGAATACTTTTCAAATAATTGGTTAGCCATTGGGGATGGAAGGAAGGAAAACCATAAAGTTTATTAGCAAGGTGTTGATATTGAAACTGTATATCACTCCTGTCGTAGAAAAGAGTGCACCGAGTGATGAAAAGAAGCAAATCAATAGCTCTCCTTGTCTTTGTCATGTCATTATCAGGCATTTTGGAATTCAATGACAAAGATACTGTACTAAGATAAGGTAAGGAGACTGCGAAACTTAAAAAAGTGCGGTGGTAGCAGTCTGTATTACTCTTGACGATATCAACTCTTTCTTCATTAAGAGAGAGAGAAACACTGGTTCCATATATTATACTGCTGAGGGACATTGAGGCAACATGCCTAAAGAGATTCCTTGCTTCTATATGGATCTAATAAAAGGACAGATACCGTTAAAGTGTTCAACAGAGAACTCTAGTATTATGGGACTTATACATCAGGAAAAAAAAGTAGCACAAGCCACATTGTTGAATTGTTGAATGTAGATACTAGGGAGGTGGACATCAGAAGGAGCACTAAGGCTAATTCTATATCTCCCCATAAATCACCTGTATGTAAACAATGCAGCTCAGTGCCAGTCACAGAACCAGCTGCACTCATCTGACACATGAAGAGTAAAACTAAATAGAGTCCCTTCCACACAAGCATAACAGTTAACAACAGGCATAATGTGCTAGAGATTGAGCAAACAAAAGTCTAGCAGATGGAAGAATTCATAACTTTGAATCCTTCTGAGGGGGGAGTAAAGCAGCTAGAAAAGACAGAAGAGATGGAGACACAGATGTTTTAGCTATTGCATCTGTGGTTAATAGGTGCTCACTGCTGTGATAGGGAGGGTAATAGGTTGGTGAGCAAATAATTACAGTGGTTTAGGCATGAAGCAGTGAACTGTGATTTATACAGGAAGTTGAACTGCTTTATGTTTAAGTTTTTAATAACTTTTTAGCAGAAGGAAATGGAACATCTGCTAAGCATGTTGGGATTAATTTATGTGGTATGTGTGGCCTTCATGGGCTAGTGATAGTTAGCAGGACAACCCGTTCTTTATTTCTTTCTTTCTTATTGGCTACCATGTTTTTTGGGTTTTGTCATATTTTAAAATTAAAAAAAAAAAATTAGTGAATTGGCCCACAGAGGATGGGAGTTGCATTATCGCTGTAAAGCAAGGTTATGTTGAGACAAGAGATTTAACTACATTCCATTAACTCACCAGATTTCAATTTGTGCTTTACTGAAACTTCAGTGCTAAAAACTTAAATCAAAAGGATAAAAAAGATAATAACTATTTTGGCATAGACAAGATTGAGGATTAGGACAAACCATAGCGTAGTATGTCATACAAATAATGTAAAACCAGAGAAACACTTGCCCTGAATGGGGGTTGGTTCTTTGGCTGCTACCAAATAGAAAAACTTTTTCTCATGTATGGTTTTCTGGTAGTAGGTTTGCTTGCCTCTATTATTACCTGCTGTATAGCCTCAACAAAGGTGCCTGAAAAGTATTGGGATCCTATCATCCAGGCAGACAGTTACACTTGTTTAAGGTCAGGATGTATCAAACACCCCTGATCCTGTGTGAGTAAATCCAGTCTGTGAGAAAGGTTGTGCTAATTACCCCTGGCCATTTACAGAAGAAGGAGCTACCACTGTTGCCTAGACCAGAAAAGAAGCACCAAAATTATCTTTGTGAAGTCCTTTTCCATCTACAGAAATACCCTGGATATTAGTGGAAAGGGTGGGAAAAAACATCTACCTTTCAGGCCTTCTTGCATGGAGTCTTGGAGCAGAATTTTGTCATATTGTTTAGGGAGGAGGAAAAAGTATATATCTGAGGTATTTCCGATATATGGAGCAAACCTTTGAAGATCCCCTGCTTCACTTTCCATTTAAGTGGATTTGTCCTGGTCCTGTTTAGCTTCTCTTGTCACGTATTTTTGCCCTGATGGAATGTAAGATGCCTGTATAGACCACAAATTATTTAAAGAGTAGACCTGTCAAATTTTTGATCAATGTGCAGTTCAGTTTTTGTAACCTGACCTTTTATCAAAACAGTCTATCTAAAAAATAAAAAAAAAACAAGGGACCATCAGATTGATCTTTACTGTTGTTTGGTTTATTGATTTTCCCTATGAGTTCTTTCATCCAGTAGACCTTATTAGATGAGATTTAGTGAATGAGATTTCATAGGTTCATAGGTGTTTTCTAGGCTAACAACCACAAGGGCCTTTTTAGGTTTGTACTTGAATTGGGATAGGGAGGAACTCTGCTTCACATGGATGGGGAGCCTGTTCCATAGACAGGTTAGTGTCTGAGATACATACCTATCTGGCCACCAGGTCCTATTTATATCACAGCAAGGCTTAAGTCTTTAAAATGGGTAATTCTAGTGCTGTTTGTTTCGTGGATATGCAGGAAGTCCATCAGAGTGGGGTCTGACAATGTCCTGTATGCCAGGCATAGATCTTCCCTCAAAAGCTTGTAGGAGACAGAATACAGGGATAGGTCCTTGAGGCGGTCTGCCTTGGACATTTTACTTATGCCCTGTATTTTTTTAGTGAGGAACTTCTGTGGACATTCTAATTGTTGGATATGCCTGGTTAACTACATACCAAAGGGGGCACTGTACTCAATGATAGGTCTGATGAATGCCAAATACAGTACAGCAATGACTTCTTTGGACTTAGATGCCATACCTTTGTTTAGAAGTTGCGCAACATAGAATGATTTCCTCACCACTGTAGACACGTGTTGGTCAAAGGCAAGATTACTATCTATGTATGCCCCTATGTTCCTGACTACTGGGTCAGCACTAATTGGTGTGTTGTCAATATGATAGTTACCAGGGATGGATGACTTCCCACAGGATATTATTATGTATTTATCTTGTTACATTATTAGACAATTTTAAATTCTCTGTAATATTTTGAGAATATAAGAAAGGCTATTCTAAATTTCATTTTACTGTAGCATAATCTCTTCAGGTAAAGAAGGAATTATGACATTATCTCATAAAAGTATGATTTCTCTTACAAGCAAACATAATTCTACGTTTTGTAGTTCTCTTGTTAGTCTTGAATGAATCTAAAAATTTTACCCCAGGATAATATTGGGTTAAAGGAATTTGAAGTAATCTGAGCATTCAAATAAACTTAATCTCAATTCTATTTATTTAAAGTAGGCCGGCGCTATCTGATACATCTGTAAATAACAGACACTTTTAGTTTTGGCAAAGTTAGGAAGCTTGCATAATAACATTCTGATACTACTAGAGTTGATCATTTATCTTTAGCAGTTATAGCATACATTCTGAAACTATTTACATTATCAGCAGTGCAAATCATTTACTTTCCCAGCTATCGCTAGCGAAATCACTTCAAACATTTAAAATAAGTTATAAGTTTTAGGCAATTGTCTCAAGATATAGCCTTTTTTTTTACTAAACTACAGTATAGATCTATAACATTATAATATCATAAATGTATGCTTTTGATAGCTTTTATATTTTTGATGCCCATGAAAAATGAGATTTATAGTTTTGTTTTCAACTACTTTAGAATTGTTGCAGTTATTCAATTTCAAAAGGAAAGCCTGGTCTGAATTATATTTTCCTCTAAATTACTACATCTCCGTATTGCTTTTGGATATTCCTATGGAACTTTTAGGAAATGCACTATCCCTGGTAAAAATTTATGGTGCCCCATCCACTCATCCTGGTTCTTCTTGAACAGTGTCATAGAGGTGCTCTGTTTCACATGAACTGGTAGCCTTTTCCAAAGATGCTGCAGTTACTGGGAGATAAATCTGCTCCACCAGCATGACCTATTTAAGTCACAGGCCATATTAGCTCCCTGGAATGGGTAGTTCTAGTCCCATTTGATTTATTGATATGCAGCAAGTTCATTAGGTTTGGGTCTTGGATTGCTCTGTATGCCAGGCCTAAGTCTCCCCTATGAAGTCTATATGACAGAGAGTATTGTGACAAGAACTTTAGTTGGTCTGTGCAAGGCACATGCTGGAGCCCCTTGATCTTCTTTGTTAGAAAGCTTTGAGGTCTCTTCAGCAGGGGTTTGCACAGTACATGCTGAATGGGGCATTATACTCAATTGTGGGACAGATTAGTGCTGAGCATAGAGGGGTTATAACCTCTTCTGCTTTCAAGGCAATGCCTTTACTAATCAAATGTGGTACATAGAAAGTCTTCCTTACTACAGTAAACACATGGTGGTCGAAGTTAAGGTTGCAGTCAACTTGTGATCCCAGGTCCCTTACCACTTTGTGGGTACTTAGGGTATTGTTGTTGAAGGGACTTTTTGGTGCCGAAGGGAATGATGATGCATTTCTTTGCATTTGGTTTGAGACTGTGCCTATTACACCAGTTGTTGGTCTGCATGAGACCCTCCTGGAGTATACTGACATAATTTGGGGATTCAATAATTGCACCTAGTTTGCAATCATCTGCAAACATTGTCAGCCACAACCACTTTGTTTTAACCTGAACTTCTAAGAAGTATATACAAAACAGTAGGTGGCCCAGCATTGAAACCTGTGGCACCCTGCTGGTAACAGGTCTGCTGGTTGATGTGGAGCCACCCACTTTGATAGCGTGTATCTGGTTTGTGAGACAATTGGCAACCCATTGTACAATGAAGGAGTTTACATTAAGTTTGCTAAGTTTATCGGTAATGCCAGAATGTGGGATTGTGTCAAAAGCCTTTGCCAAGCTGAGGTATGCTGTGTCCACAGATTTGCCCTTGTGAATAGCCCTGGTCAGATTTTCAAAGAAGTCTACCAGATTTAACAGGCAGGATCTGCCCTAATGAAGCTAAATTGGGTAGCATCCAGGGTCTGGAGGGTGTCTATGTCTTTATTTTTTAGGTCCATAATGATACGTTCCATGGTCTTACAGCTGAGGCCGGTCAGGCTTATGTGTCTACAATTCCAGCTATATAATAACTGTTGCTGTTCTCTTTCCACAGGAACAAAGCCTGTGGTTAGGCTATGGTGATTCTAATTTATGTTTTAGCCTGTTTAGAAGACACCCTGTGATGTCGTCTGGTCCATAGAGGCTGTGTTTTTTGCCTTGGACAAAGATTTGAGGACCTGCTCTTCAGATATGTAGGTGGGGGGGTGTTTGGGGGAAGGATTGTGATAAGTTAGGAGGGGATAAGGGGGTGAAATTTTTGACAAACATATCCGCTAAAAAATTTGCTATCTCTGTGGGGTTGGCGTGTGTGATATCATTGGTCACTAATTCTGCATATGCTTGTGTCCTACCTTTTAGGCTATGTACATAGCTGTAAAAGGCCTTATGGTATCCTTGGCTGCACTTGCTAAGTTTCTCTCAAAGGAGCCTTTAGAGGATTTGACAAGCTGCCTTATTTACCTGTTGAGGCTAAAGAGGCTGATTTTCCATTGTTGGAGCCTTGCCTTTGTTCTCCTGGACAGTAACTTTTTGTGTTCATTGTAAAGTTTGTTGATGCTGTATGTCCACCATGGCAGCTTGTTTTTAATCAGGTCTCTAGCTTTGATCCTTTCTGGTACAATTGAGTTTATACACTTATGCAAATGACTGTACAGTGCTTTAGTGTAAACTTCAGCATAGTTGCCACTTCCACATTGGGGTAGGGATTGGATTACATTTATACCATTGCCTAGGAGAGCATAGTTTGCCTTGGTGAAATTTTTAGTCTGATTTCACCCTTTGTGAGTTCTGGTGTTAGTGCTAGCTCAAAGGTGACTGTTTTGTGGTCAGATTTAAGTAATGAGTGTTTAATAGTTGCAGCAGTGTATCTATTTGACATGTTAGTGAGGACCAGATCTTAAATATTTGCTTCTCTTGTTGGGGTATGTACAAGTTGTTCCAGAGCCTTTGAATTAACAAAGTCACAGAACATTTGTGCTACAGAGTTGGGGCTAGCGTAGGTTTTCAATTGATGGTGGGATAACTGAAATCGCCCATAACCAAAGTGTTCATTAAAATTTGGATTGTTTTGCTTCATGAGTGCCATGACCCATGGAGGGGGATC
>NC_056736.1:504286407-504313907 GCF_019279795.1 Protopterus annectens
TCTGGATATTCAGTAACAAACTCTCCTCAAGAGTATGTTTTAGGTGCATAGGTAATGGAAAAGCTGTGTCACATTTCAGAATGAAAGATATCATGCTATATTGTTCATGTACTAACATATCAAATGCTGGAAATGCACATTCTGGGGCAAATAAACAGTACTTTTACTTCTTATGCCATAAGTGTAACATACACATCTTTTATATATTTTCACATGAGAAAGGTACCACTGTGCAGTTTATTGTGAATGAGTCTAAATGACACTGTGAATAAGTCACATGAAATGGCTACAAATAAAAACTATGATGACAATTTTTATTCCCCATTCCATCCCTTTCACATGTGTGTACACTATCCTCTACATCAGTGGCTGTTTACCTGTAATTAAATGACAGAAGTAATCAGTCACTTTCCAACAATGTCTGTCTCCCTATAAAGCACCATACATATGATATTTGTAATGAAGATGAAATTAATAATGACTACCTTAATGTATTCCATTACTTCCCTTAATCCGCCCAAATTAACATTCCTTATCTTTCCAAGACTACCCCACCTAGCCAATAGGATTCCTCTTTTCCCTCTTCTCCCACTCCCTAACCACACCCCCACCAATCCTAGCACAACTCTTCACTCCTACACTATTAATTCAGTCCCTACCAGCCCATATACACATAAACCTCACTTATAACCACAAATAATTCCTCTACAATAATTCTACTCTCCATATTGTCCATCTCACCATGCTTTCAAAACCGTCATTCATCTTCTTTTTACTTCTACTACTTCTTAATTTATCCTATCTTTACTACCTCACTCAACCCCTTAACTCATACCACTCACAATCCCTCCATGTTACCAACCACCTAAACTCCCCTCTACCATAATCACACACTCCTATTACTCCACATCTATATCCTATAAATAACCTCTTACTTTTCCCTTACAAACTTATCACCTCTCAAAAACATTTTATCCCTTTAATAACTAGCAAAAGCTTCAGTTTCGCAATACAACCCAATCTTCTTACTAAACTGTCCAACTACTTCACTAATCCACTCTTACATCTAATTTCCAGTCTATTATCAGGTGACATCCATCCCAAACCAGGCCCCTCCACATTTTCTTCTACAGACAAGTCCATCTTATTTACTTCTTTTAATGCCCAAAGTGTAGTAAACAAAGTCCCAAACCTCCATGCTTGGCTCATTCATAATAAACCTGACATCCTAACCATCTCCGAAACATGGTTAAAACCCCATATAAAAGACTCTGAAATTATTCCTCCAAACTATTCTATCATAAGAAAAGACAGGTCCCATAAAAAAGGGGGTGGAGTAGCTCTCCTATACTCATCCTCATTGTCAGTTACCCCCTATAACAAACCTGTTCCACACTTTAAAAATGCTGAACTACTCCTCACATTACTCCAAGTTAACCTACATAAAACATATGTATAGCCTCACTCTTCATCCCCCCAGGGGATAATATTTCTACACTTGAAGATATCCTCTCCTGGCTCTCCAATAATATTAGCAATGAAACTATAATCTTAGGAGACATGAACATTAACTGGGCCTCCATTCAGTCTCCTAAAAAACATCTTAATATCAACCTCTACAATTTTTCACAGCTAATCAACTCTGTAACACACCCCTCAAAAAACATCTCTAGTGGCAGTATTCTAGACTGGATCCTAGCCTCTCATCCCCACTATTTCTCTGATAGTGGCACTCTTCCTGATCCCCTCAGTGACCACATACCCATCTTCACTCATCGACTCCCATCACTCCTGCAATGCACCCATAATTATATTACACTCCGTAACCAAAAAAAACTTTAATCCAACATCCTTTTCAAACTCTCTAAAAGCAATTAACTGGAATTGTCTAAAAACATTATCTCTAGATAATGCAGTTGCCCACTTCAACTCAATATTCCTAAAACTACTTCACTCCCATGCACCCTTAAGGACTAAGAGAATTAAAATTAAAACAGCCCCTTGGCTAACCAAAAACACGCTAGCATCTATGCGGCACAGAGACAAAGTCTAGGCACATTACCAGAAAAACAAATCCCCCCTAGTCCACAATGAATATAAAATACTTCGAAATAAGGTAAAAAAGCTCATAATCTCTGACCGACAAAATTACTTTTCCACACTTCAAAACAATAATAAATCAAACCCTCAGAAATTCTGGAAAGGTATCTCTACTCTACTTAACCCCAGCAAACCAGATATTTCTACCCCAGCCCCAAACGATCCTGACCTAGACTTGGCTACCCAATTTAACTCTTTTTTCATTGAATCCATTTCCAAATTAACGTCATCCTTCTCTAACACCACTACATTCTCTAAAACTCCCTCACCATCCCCAACCATCTCTCTACCCTACACTGCTACTACTTCCTCATTCCCATCTACTAACTCCCATCCCTCCACTCCTTCTCCTACTCTTACTACTTCATCAGCTTCATCTGCCTCTAATTCTCCCTCTTCACACTCTCCTTTTTTCTCATTTAAACCTATACCCACTTCTACTATAAAGAAACTCCTTATGAAACTGAAGCCATGCACCAGTGCTCCTGATAACATCCCTTCTTACTTTCTTAGCAAAGCTGCTGAAGCAATTACTTACCCTATTAGCATTTTAATCAACTGCTCTATCCAAGAATGTATAGTACCCCAAGTCTGGAAAAGGGCCTTTATCATACTTCTACATAAAGGTGGCAACAACAACAATGTTACTAATTTCCACCCCATCGCTATTCTGTCCCCCATCTCTAAACTCCTAGAAAAGTGTATCCAACTACAACTCCTTCCACATCTCTTAGATAATCACCTACTAACTCCCACACAACATGGATTCAGACCACATCATAGCACTATGACCTCCCTCCTCTCCTTCCTTGAAACTGTAAATAAAGCCTGCGACTCTGGCCAAATTGGTTCTACCCTACTACTCGACCTCTCTAAGGCCTTTGACACTATCTCTCACAACCTGCTACTAACTAAACTTTCAAAACTTAACCTATCTCCCTCCTCCTTGAACTGTTTCTGCAGCTACTTATCTAACAGATCTCAAGCAGTCAAATGGAAAAGGCCACCTCCTCATTTCTAAATACTGGGGTACCCCAGGGCTCTATACAGGGTCCCCTTCTCTTCAATATATTTATAAATGATTTCCGCAACTCTATCCCACTCTCAGACATCATCCAATATGCCGATGATTCTACTATTATCTGCGCTGCCACCTCTATCCCCTCACTCCTAAAACTGACTCAAGATGCTTTTACAACAACTGAGCAATGGATGAAAAGGAATCACCTAGCACTCAATGCCTCTAAAACCAAATTAATGTTATTCACCCCCTCTAAGGCAACTTCTTTCAATATAAACACATTCCACATCTCTAGTCAAAATAATGTACCCCTGGAACTGGTGTCCGAGACCAAGTTACTTGGGGTCCAAATTGATAACCAGCTCAAATTCAACTCCCACCTACATTTAAATATAAAAAAAAAACATCAAAAACTAGGTATGCTTTACCGACAAAATCATTACCTTACACCTGCTACCAAAATCACCCTCTCTACCTCATTTCTTATCCCCTCCCTTCTCTATGGAGCTCCACTCCTAACTAATCTACAGTCCTCTCTAAAAACACAACTTTCCTCTTGCTACAACAAAATTGCCAAGTTCGCTACCAACCACAAGTCCTCCACCCACCACTGTTCCTCTCTCCAAAAACTAAAATGGCTAGAGCTACCCAGTTATCTCACATATAGTCAACTAAATCTTGCACATAAGCTCATTTTCAACCCCTCACTTTGTCCCTACCTTTCATCAGCCTTTAAAATGCACCTTCCTGATAGAGTATTAAGGTCCAACAATCAAAATCTATTAGAAGTATATAAACCAACTTGCCCCCCAGGCAAAAATCTTCTGTCTTATGGCCTTGCATGCCTTTGGAACTCCCTACCACCTTCCATTCGCACCACCCCCAACCATTTTATATTTAAAAGATCTCTTCACTCACATCTAGTATCCCAGTGGGAATCCTCTTGCTCCCACCCCACATAACTAACACTTGCAAACTCCATCTTCCTTCTTCCTCTGTTTCCTCCTGCAACTTTCCTTATTACTCACCCTAACTCATACATATTATTATTCCTACAATAATTGGAAAGAATACACTAGGCCACACTTCCTAAGTATTGCTTCCTAATACGTTATTACTTCTCAGTACTTTTGTGCATTGCTTCCTAATATGTTATTATTTCTCAGTATTGTCATGAAATGCTTCCAAATATGTTGTTATTTCTCAGTACTTTTGTGCTAAATTTCCCTTTAGTCTGTATTACCTATTAATTTCATCACTAGACTGTAGTCACTCTAGTTTTTGTTGTATTATTTGCAAATTGTTTTTTCTTGTATGATTAACTTCTGTATAATGGTATAATTTGTACATCCATTATGAATAACCTACTGTAACCTACTTAGTTTTGGAGCTTTTCTCCCCAGGACTCCATTGAAAATGGGTTCATTTGGCCCAATGGACTTTCCTGGCAAACCAACTGCAAATAAATAAAATAAAAAATGCAATTTCAGCTTGCTTCTCTTGTGGACATCCATTCCCTTTCATGGCAGTGCATATTGGTGTTCATCTAACAGTGATCATGAAACATCCTTTGGCTTTCACAACAAGCTTTTCTTCCCCCTTCTCCTCACAGAAGTTGTCGATTTCTCTGTATACCTGTAAGGCAGAGAAAGAAATAATAAGTCACAATAATGTATTTCAACTTGCTGCTTCTTTTCCCTGACAACACCAATCAAGAGCCACTTAACAGTGATCATGTAATTGTCCTTTTCCCTTCCAAACATAACCCATCTATATGACATTTAGATCAGCTAAGAGGCTTAGTAGATATTGTTTAGGAGTAAGTATCATGGTGACACTAAAGTCATCCAGTAGTAGCTTATGAAGGAATGATTCATTAGTCAGAATTTTAAAGTTATTATGTTTACCTACTGGAGACAGATAAGTTATGACTATTGTAAACCTGGTGGCGGTCTACTGTATAAATTCAGAAACTAGAAAGTTTTAGCCATTTCTATTAAAATGAATGTAATAGCAGCAGCTGCCATTGCAGGTTAATGGATCTCTTTATAACAACAGCATGAATCTTCTAACCCTAAATCAAGGGCCTGTGCAGCTTAGGTGTGTCAGGTTTTAATTGCGTTGCCACGGTGGACTGTGGTATAAAAAGCATGCACATAAATCAATCAGCTTATTACTGATACTACTTACACATAGCAGACTTGTCTTTTGACCTCTGGATGAAGCAGTAATTGTAGGTTTGGCCACAGATTTAGGAAATTAGTATATAGAACATCTGTTTGGGTATGAGTAATAGTCAACATTTCCTACCAGCATTATTAAGTACCATAAAAGAAAAATGGTATCAAAGGAATTGTAAGAGAATTTAGAAGTGAAGCCATCAAATGTCTGTCCTATGGAGATCATGAAAGGCAGTGTAAAAATGGACAGAGTCATTGTCTGAACAGGAAATTTTAATTTTGAGCTCATTATACTACTGGGATTATGTGGGGTGCAGTAGAAACTGCAGTCCAAATAAGGGCAGAATGTAAAATGGAAGTGTTACCAAAGAAAGCTAATTTTTGAAATGCAGCTGTGGTAAAAGGTACCAACACAGATAGATCATGAACTGTGACATTAATGGCTTTATGAAGGAGACATTTAAAATTGCTTCAATTAGTAATGACAGACTTTTTGAAATAAAGGCTTAGCAACAAATTAGTATTTGATATAAGTTAGAAAGGAGTGTCTGCAGAGGCCACCAAAGCAGACACCCAAACAACCACCACCTCAGAACACAACACCCGCAACACATAGACCTCACAGTCAGAGTGTCAAACAGTCACAGCCCTTAAGGCCAAACACAATGCCAGACACACTAGTCATTGGTGACTCCATAGTCAGACACACTGATGTCCCGCTCACCAGACTGAGTAAGGAGAAGGTCACAGTAAGCTGCCTGTCGGGCGCTAGAATCCGCCACATAATGCAAGCACTCAGGTCTCTCAACAGCAGGTACAAATATGACTCAGTCATTGTCCACGCTGGTGTAAACGACCTGAGACGTACCTCCTTGGACTACATGAAAAGAGACATTGAGGAGCTCTCTGATTATGTAGCCCAGGCAGGTATGACCCTGACTTTGAGCAGTATCCTACCTTCACCAAGAATGATGCCACAATACAGAGATAAGATGATCAGCTTTAACAATTGGCTTAAACACTGGTGTCATTCAAAGGGGATCCAGTATCTGTCTGCCTGGGATGACATGCTGGACAAGCCACGCTGCTTCGCAAGGGACGGCTTGCACCTGTCACCCTGGGATTCGGATATTGGCAAAGGCTCTTGCCACCCCATAGTGCCTTTTTAGGCAAGGCTCAAATTCTAAACCTACCACCCTAGAACACAAAAAGGAAAAACTAAGGGTAATGCTGCTCAATGCCAGAAGTCTAAATCTCAAAATGCATGCACTCGAGGCCCTTCTCAGTATGGAGAACATCGATGTCTGTGCTGTGACAGAAACCTGGTTCAAGGCTCCTGAGAGCACCCCAGCGCTATCAGGTTTTACCTCATATCATGCGTTCCGGCCCCAAAATCCGGACAATACCAAGAAAGGAGGGGTATCCATATTCATCAAGGACACCCACACCTCAAGACTGGTGGCAACGCACGATGCATCGGAGACCATCCAGGTGCAATTAACCATAGGCAAGACTGCTCTGCAAATTGTAGCATGTTACAGGCCACCCTCACAAACTCAGGAAACTCACATGGCCTTCCTGAAAACACTAGAGGGATAAATGTATCACCAAACACCATCATACTAGGTGACTTCAATTACCCTAATATAGACTGGGAACACTACTCAAGCCCAAACACCCTAGCCCAAAAGTTCCTGGAATTCATAAACTCAAATGCCATGGAACAACTAGTCACCATCCCCACAAGAGGAGATAACATACTTGATCTCATCATCACGAACATGGGAGCACAATGTTCAACACCGGAAGTATACCCCTCACTGGTGAGATCAGATCACAAACTAATCTCGCTGGAGGTCCTCATCCCACCCCCACCTGAAATAAAAAAGACCACAGTAAAGAACTTCTCAAAAGCCGACTTCACACTTCTAAAGACTAGTGTGGTTTCCTTTCAGGCCCCCGAGCGTGGGAAAACAATACTCAAGCCGCTGAATCACTTACAAACGCCTTCTACCAGCACCTGCAGAACTGCATGGATAAGGCAATCCCAAGCAAAACAAAGACTCTTTGTACCAAAGGCAAGCGTCCAGTCTGGTGGACCCCAGCCATAAACAAACTCTACAACAAAAGGAGGAAGCTACTACAAGATAGAGCAAAATCCTTAAAAGGTAAGACACCCTTGATCACTATAAGTAAAAACCTAAGAGCTCTCATAAAATCATCCAAAGCAAATTTCGAGAGAAAAATAGCTAAAGACTCAAAAGACAATCATAAGGCCTTCTTTAGCTATGTTAGAAACCTAGGAGGAAACTCCCAGATATGCTCAGAACTAGTTCAAAATGATGTGAAGATTACTGATCCTACAGACATTGCCAACATACTGGCTGACAGGTTCAGTGCAAACTTCTCCCCTCCCCAAAGGAGAGATATCTATACCAAATGAGTGCAGCCCCCAAACATCTCCAGCCCAAGTGAGAACTGCTCTCTCCAAAGCAAAAACACAGCATCCATGTGACCCGATGGTGTCCCCGGCTGTGTGCTCCACGAACTCAATGAGGAATTAAACCCACAGCTAGGACAGCTGTTTAATCAAAGTCTTACCTCTGGATACGCACCCAGGGAGTGGCGCACTGCAACTGTGGTCCCACTTCACAAAGGCGGTGCCTCCACAGACCCTGGAAATTACCGCCCATTAGCTTGACAAGCCTTATCTGCAAAGCCATGGAGAGGATCATAATGGACCTCATAAATAAAGACATAGGGAATTTGCAGACTTTGGATCCAACCCAGTTTGGCTTTGTCAAAGGCAGATCATGCCTTTTAAACTTGGTTGACTTTTTCGAAACAGTCACCAAAGCCATTGATGAGGAAAGGCAGTCCATACAGCCTACCTCGATCTGGCTAAGGCCTTGATACAATACCCCACTCGGGTATCATTGAAAAACTCATCAGCTTAAATGTTAACCCATACATCACAAGATGGGTTGCAAACTGGCTGAGTGACAGAACCCACAGGGTCAGAGTTGCTGGCGCCATGTCAGACTCAAAGCCTGTCACAAGTGGTGTCCCACAGGGCTCAGTCCTGGGCCCACTCTTGTTTGGCATCTACTTTTCCAGTACAAGCAAACACAGGAGGGTTATGGCTGACAAAGTTTGCAGATGACTGCAAACTGGGCGCCATAGTAGAAAACACATCTGACACAGATATCCTTCAGAAGGGTCTCACAGAAACGGATAACTGGTGCCAGAGCCACGGCCTAAAGTTAAATGCCAAAAATGCATAGTCATACCCTTCGGGAAAAACAAGGTTACCCCTAGCTACCAAATAGGTGGCAATCCACTGAGCACAGAAGAAGTTATCAGGGACCTGGGGACCCAGGTTGATAGTAGTCTGTCATTCGACACCCATGTAGCTAAAGTAGTTAGGAAGTCCTTCTACATTGCCCACCTTATCATGAAGGGATTCTCATCTAGATCAAGGGAGGTCATAGTCTCCCTTTACTCATCACTCATCAGACCAATGATTGAGTACAATGCCCCATTCGGAATGTATCTGACCCGACACTTGCAGCAGCTGGAGAGGCCACAAAGTTCCTCACCAAAAGGATAAAGGGTCTCAAAATCTGTCCTATGCTGCTCGACTGAAAGAACTCCAGCTCTATTCAGTCACACGCTTGCTCAGAGGTGACCTTTGCCTAACATACAAGGCCATGTCAAACCCAGATTTGATGAATATGCTTCACCTCAAAAATCTAGATCCATCAGAGCCACAAGGGCGGAGACTTAAACCTCGACACGGCTATTAATAGGGCGTGCTGGAGGGATAGATTCATCACCCAAAGACTCCCTATGCTGTGGAACAAAATCCCGGTACATGTGAGGCAGAGCACCTCGCTGGCCTTGTTCAAGAGAAATCTTGACCAATGGATGGGAGATCGCAGATATTCCCCAGGAATTACCTCAGTGTCACTGCTCGACAGAGGCACAGCAAAATAATGGGTATAGTTCCCCATACTAAAGGGGTGGCGTAAGCCACAAAACAATGGGCTAGGCTTATAAATGCCCTCAGGCAGATAGCCTAGTATGAACCTATGAACCTATGAACCTATGAGCACGGAAAATAAAGTATGCTTTGTGGAAGGACTGATAATTCTGAATGACTGATGCTGAGAGGAGGAGTGCTGACACCAGTGAAAGGTACAAGGAGATCCAGATGCAAATGTTTCAGTTTTATAGATTATAAAACAGAATTCAGCAGCAACATAATTAGTACAGCTTTAAACTTCAGCATCAGTGTATAGTAGATATTACTGTAATACAAACACATACAATGAATGCACCATTAAGGAAAGTCTCTATTTCCAACACACAAACACACACACACACACACATACACACACACACACACACACACACACACACACACACACACACACACACACACACACATGCATTTATTTCACTACTGTGCAATATGGAGTTAGTAAGATGGTGGAGTGGTGCAGGGGATTTACCCTCTTTAAGCGGTATAGTGTCAACATTTACAGTTGTTATGTCCAGTTGTAATGATGTGTGCTTTGTATATTTCAGTATTTTCCATTTCTATATCTTATTAGGTAATATTTGTGCAACACACATATTAAAAATATTAAAAAATGTAATAAACCATAATTATTATGTCAAGCCATTTAAAATCACGTCATACATTATGAGCTAAAGCAACATTTTTCAATATGTCATACTTCATAGACTTGTAAATAAAAAGTCATTATATAATCATGTCATTACAATGATCATGATTTTGAGGATAGCACCTCCTATTTTTCATGTGTTTTATATTTTTATACCTACTGTTCTGTATATGTTTAGTCTGGCAAAGGAAGAACAGTCGCCATGATTGTACATTGGAATAAAAACACTAAATATCATTCTCATTTTGACTTAGGTACTGAAGGTGCCTACTAAGAAGGTTGGGAATAAACAGGTAATAGCAGTTCACTCATCCTGGTGGTGGGTATTAATAATTTCCATCACAGGGACACCCTCAGGGGAAGGACACATGAAGTTCCTGAAATATGCAAAATGATTCAGAAGGGCAGTCCCAGTAAAGGTTCGCTCTGCATGACCATTGCAGTTGTGCAGTGGCATGCTTTCCTTCTGTGCCTTTTAAAATGGACATGTGACATCACTTGCTGTCCAAGATGCTTACAATTATAAGCCTACCATATAAACATCTCAGCAGTCACCAAGTATAATGACATACAACTACTGCTCCAACATCCCTTTTTGACCATTGGAAAGTAGGGTCTCTTCTCCTGCCATCTTCCCTGCCTGGTTGTAGCTTTTGTCTCAGGTGTAGGTTGAGAGTACATCAAGACATCAAGAGCCGTGGAAGTCATGAGGAGCAGATGACAGTCAGGGATCACTAGGGTCCCAAAATAAAAGAATTAACAAGGAGAGAACAAGAACAAAGAACTGAATCTCAAATAGCACTCTAAAAATACATTTTATATATTTTGCATCAATCTTTCTTGAGATTTTTGGTGACGTAACTCTACATCTGAAATTAAGTACCCACACAGATAATAAGCAAATGTAAAGAAATAGAAAAGTTAAAATTCTGACTGCATACATGTTTTGCTCCTATTGAGGACAGAATATCAACATTTTTGTTACAATAGCACAGTATATACTACTAGTTGGAGCCTGTGAATGTAAGAGCAGCTTAAGAAAAAAGATACAATCCAAAGACAGTGTGTCATTTTCGATGAGAAAAATATATTGCTTTACCTGTGTAGCAGATATGCACTAAGGAAGCTCTAAAACTTCTTAAAGTACGTAACAGGGACCTTCTTCATATCCCTAGCAATGCACATGGTGGAGTTCATAACATAGACCTGAGAACAATCCAACTGAAGATAGGCAAGCAAAAGTCCAGAGGAAGAATGAAGGGGAAATAAAGAAGATTAAAACTTATATTTTGCAAGCTGCAGTGCCAAATATATGTTTACTTGTTTCTAATTCTCAGTAAAGTGATGAATTTGTACAATTACATTTCATATAAGTAATATATAACAGGAAGCCAGCGGTCTAAAAAATAAATTGTATGGAAGTATATACTTCTCCTTAAAATGTTTTGTGAAATCACAGGGAAACCTGTAACTAAAGAAAATGTCAAGCAGTATTTATTACTGTAAAATTAAAAAAGTAATGAGCTATAAAATTATTGTGACACCTATTCATTATAATGATTTTGGCATATTATATGGGAGGAAACATCAAGAGCTTTTAATCTTGTTTTAAGCAGTTTAATCTTTTTAATGTTGTATGCTAACAGTTTAAAATGCTTCTTCCACATTAAACTAATATAAATATTTCCTTTAGCTACTGTAAGATTCATGGGGTCAATTTTTCTTATCGAATGTACAAAGAATCTGAAATAATTTATAATGTAATTAAAGTGGCACACAGTCTGGTCAAAGCAATTATCATGGGGACAGCATCCATACAAATACAAACATTTTGACAGTGAAAAATGCAAACTGTTAGTTGAACAGGCAGTAATTCCATAAAGAAAAACAGATTTTGTGTTCTATGGTCTAATGCTTTTATACTTCTAAACAACTTTTTTTCCTGCCGCTAGACAATATCATTAGGTTTGTCCACACACAAACCTTACCAGTGTTACACTTTGTGGATACCCCTTGAATGTTATACAGCTATTTTAGGAACAGTTCATCAGCAGGGCACACATACCTGTAATAATGAAAGATCAGAAGATTTTGGGTTCTATTCTCATACTAGGTGCTTGAGTGCATTTTGCTATAATTATACTATGGCATAACACAAGGGGCTGGGTGTTCAGTTCAAAATCTTCATGCTTTCACTGCATGAACATTAATTGCCAGAAATTTGCAATGCACCAAGTTTGTAACAGTTGAGAAGTCACATAAGTTCAGCTACCCAAAACTAGGGAAAGAGGAGAACTTGCCAAGTTCCACAAACGTGCTAAATGAGATAATACTGGAAGTTGTGATTGCAGAAGAACACTCTCCCATGTAATACTTAAGAAGAAGTGTTAAGTATAATAGTGGAAGCTGGAAAACACAATATAGTCCACTAGAACTCACTCAAATGCATTAAAACATGCATCTAAAGCTATAAACTAAATAAATAAACAAATAAATAAATAATAAAAGTTAAAACAAACTGAAGTATAGAAGCAGCCTATGAAATGCCAAATGTCCAGGAAATAAAGAAGCTATGATGGAGTAATGCTAAAAGTGATAAGCATTACAAAATAATTTATTGTCTGGACCTCCTGAAAATGATTAGTTTTGCCATATTCAGTCCCATAACATCAGCAATTGCTTCTGCAAATGTAGTGGAGTGAATTAAAAGTTTAACAAGCATGTACATGGATGCAATGCACAGAGGCACTATGTACATTACAAATTTATAGCATCCAAAGCTGCAAAACATATATTTCTAAACTGTGGCTCAGCACCCATTTTGTCCCAGCATGCTACTGATAGCATTCAAATGAAAATAAGAAGCATTCTGAATGTTAGACATGCCTACCTACTCATGCATATTCTGGTTGTGTGCTGAAATCATCTGACTCATTCATTTTTCCCAGTACATTAACTGACAACAGTCAAATACTCGAATAGACGAGTACCAATAAGAGTGAAAGGGAAGGTCTACAAGAGGCTAATGAGACCAGCTAAGTTATATGGGTTGGAGACAGTGGCACTGATAAAAAGGCAGGAGTCAGAGCTGGATGTGGCAGAGTTAAAGATGTTAAGATTTGCACTGGGTGTGATGAGGGTGGACAGGATTAGGAATAAGTATATTAGAGGGTCAGCCCAGGTTGGAAGGTTTGCAGACAAAGCCAGAGAGGCAAGATTTTGTTGGTTTCGACATGTGCTGAGGAGGGATGCAGAGTATATTGGAAAAAAGATGCTAAGGATAAAGATGCCAGGTAACTAGAAAAGAGGAAGGCCTAAGATAAGGTTTATGGATGTGGTGAGAGAGGACATGCAGGTGGTTGGTGTGACAGAGCAGGAGGCAGAGGACAGGAAGAAATGGAAACAGATGATCCGCTGTGGTGACTCCTAATGGGAGCAGCTGAAAGAAGAAGAAGATTAACTGACAACAGTACAAAAACAGCCAGTATGTGATAGATCAATGTGGAAAGGAAGGGGACATGCCATTTTTACAAACACATATACTTGACAATCAACTGAATGCAGAGCACTCCTCTCAGCCGTCCCTGATTATCATGCATGGGCTTAACCTTTGTTTCTATTTCTGCTATGCCCTCCTTTAATTGGGGTTGATATACTCACTTTTATATTAATGCAATATGTTAGCTTGTTTTAAGACTGTTTAATCATAATTAATTGAGTTTAATCTAACAGAATATGTTTGTATTTCCTTCCTTCTTATGGTTTACCAATCTTATACCGTTTTAGAAGTTTTAATGTTTGTGGTTTATTTTGCAGTTTAACATGTTTTGCATGACTGTTACTAGTTTTGGCAATAAAACTGCTGCTGTATCCCTGCAATATCTGTAACACTGCTGAGAAGAGGTGGTGAAATATATACACCAGATGTAATTACATTTATAAGTATGTGCTCCTTCTACATCAGAAAAGTCATGTTAGTTCACATCCCATTAAAGTATGAACTGTGCAAATTACTATTAACAATATGTAAATAAAATGTCCCTAACTGTGTGTGAATATTTCCCTGATTCTACAATTAAGAAGATGAACTCACATACACAACACACAACAAACTATGTTGTACTTGTTTAATAGCCAACACACAGGCAGGGTGTTCCACGTGGCTTACAGAACATAATAATGCATATGTAATACAAAATGAGGAGCCAAATGGGCTTGTCACATGGTAATATAAGCCTGTGATTAGGTAGTACAGAATGACAGATAAGCATATGACACATAACTAATACAGATGTGTAATGGCAATGACATTGCCCTGATTATTTCCGTCAAGGTGCAGAAAACGTAACTTAATCAAGTCTGTCCAGAAACTAAATCTGCAGTATAGTACATGGAAACAGTACAGAAAATGTGTGAGAAAGGGCATAACACGCAAACAAAAACACACTTGGCTCTTCCAGGCAACACAACTAGGGAGGGCACAATTAAGCATAATCCTCACATACAGTACTGATTGGCACATATCCTTTATTTGGTAGTGTAAAGTGCCCATGAGTGGGACATGCAGCATTCACTTTGCAATCTCCATAGAAATCAGCATCACTACTGCATAATAATGTGCATACTCTGACACAGAATGCAATGACTTGACAAATAAAACAAATCGCAGAAGGTGTCCAAAAGAAATCTTATGTTAACTCACAAGAGACAGCCAAAACAGAAGTTCCCACATTGCACAATCAACAGTAAGAAGCAGGAAATAACATGAGTAAAATGGGCAAAGCAAGTTAAACATACAGAAAACATAAGGATGAAGAAATGTAGCAAGCATGTGTCTTTGCACATGACATATCAAAGTTGCTGAGTGAAGAAAGGTCACATAGTGCCAGTACCAACCACATCTTTCTTGCACACAGATACAAAAGAGCTTTGGAAAAACGCATCTGTTGCTAGGATGTGTTGTATTCCACAAGCTCTATGTATTGTAGATACAATTGCACACATCCACAAGGGTATCCAATTAGACAATTATATCTTAATGCACAGTGTCTTTGATGGGAATGGTAACACAGAATGTAATGTGAGCCTGACAGCATTCTACAAGCTGTACAGCAGATCACCACATGGGACACAAGCTGAGGATAGGCCAGGGGATGGATGTTTATAGCACTTGCATGTTGAGCTTGATCTGGCAGATGTTCAAATCTGCATCCCAGATTATGTCAGCAGTTTATAAGAGTGCCACAGAGCATGACATGGACTGTTAAGAGTATGATGGCAATCAACTTGCAGAAATGCAATACAAAATACAAAGTAAGTTAAGGTCACAACATAACCCTCAAGGCACACTGAAGCAGAACATATGGCATTGCTTTCCAAAACACATGCTTATCAGCAGATTGCACATGCAGCAGAGGTACCACAGGCTGGTGTCACACAGAAGAGTCCACTAATGACAATATCAGTGGCCACAGTATGTATGTAGTCAAATGACCATTAACAGAGCAAATGGTCAGACAGCATACCGAAAAACTTCTGACATGATCAAGATTTTAATGGATGGTTACTACAGCCTTAGGTGGTATAGAAGAGCATGCGTGAAGTCTGTGACACAACAGGACCTTTTTCTCACCAATAGCTGGCATAGGATATCACACATTTCTACCTAGTGACTTCTTTTGGATGATGATGGTAAACACTGTACAGCTGCTTCTCTAAGCCAGACCATATGGTTCTATTCACATATAAGGATAGATAGCAACTCAATGTATACCACCTGTAGTTGACCTCAGGCAGTGGTTTCAGCTCTCTATGCTGTTTTGAGTGCAGGGTAGTAAAGCACCCACCAGCTCATAAGAAAATCAAAACGAAGGTTGAAAGAAGGATAGTACATGATGTGCATGTAAATGTCATACCTTCTGGGTTTACACTGCACATAGTTATCACTAAACCATTCATATAGTAGGATGGCCTCCCATGAACATCACTTCTATAAGGTATCGTACAAATCACTGACTGCACCTGGGGGAAGGTATGTCATTGTACCTCCTTGACTTTCATATTGAGGGAAGGCACACTCACATAATCCAGCCTTCATCCAATTGATGCACATAGTACCCTATGACAACCATGAAGATTTGTATCAGAGAGGCAATGGTAGAGTACATTATGGGACACCCACTTAAAATTCATCATACTGTATAATGGGCTGAGGGTGTAGCCCACACCCAAGTCTTAGTCTTATTTGTCATGAGACAGTATACCAAAGGGGTTGTGGGGAAAGTATAATTTTATTCCACCCAGTGGTTACTTATCTAACAGTAGCATATCCTGTAAATAAACATTATTAAAACCTATTGCTACAGCACTCTATTTCTAACAGCAACACCTTATACTAGGTAGAAATTCATAAAAATATGCTTGCATTACTGTCCATGTTACAGTCCCGAGGGAAACAAAGTATTATGTAAAAGTCAGTCTCCTAACTTAATTCAAGTTTAGTAAGACAGTTTACCTCAATATATTGGCTACCATATTACTGCCTGTTGTTATTTTTTCACCATCAGAAATATTGGCACAAAATGCACTTTGTTTGTGATAGCTTAATATTTGTAACATTGTCTTATAAGCTCACTTTACTTCTAAATGCAGCTCCACTGATTATTTCTCTTGAGAATACAATACTCCGTGTGTAGGCCCTGCTCCATTCCACCCTCACTCCTCTCAGGCACCTTTATGATCCCCTACCATATCCCCAATTTCCATCCACTACCACCACAAGAATATTTAAACCAAACTAACTTCACCCACATTTCCTCCACATCCAGTCCATGCATACAACCCCTTCACAACTCAACCCACACTTACCTCTATTTGCCCTTGGCCTCCTATCTTGTTACCTTCTAGATCATTTGCTAAACAGAACAAAAATACAACTTCTAGATAATTTAGCCCATCAATTAATTACATACCACTGGCATCTTAAAAAAGCTCCAACAAACTCTTAATGCAATATACCATACAACAATGATATACCTGTACCTAATCTCTCTATGGTTTACTATCATTATGTTGAAGTAGATTCGGATGAATCCACTTCAATGAAAGGCAGGGGGTTGAATGGTGATAATGTCGAACCCGACATCATTGAAGTACAAATCTCGCCCCAATCTTGATCCATATTAAAGCCTGTTCCGTGGTTGCATTCCAGACATACTTCGGCAATGTCAGGATTCAGCATTGTCAAATTTCGCAGATGTGAGTCGACGTACATAGCATTCGACTGAGTCAGGTCCGACATAATAATAGTAAACCTCTCTCCACTACTCCTCACCACACTTACACATGATTAACTATCAAACTTACATCTTTCCTAAGAGCAAATCACCCACTGGTCCATACCCCCATATAACATCCACAACAACATCTTCCTTTTTTATTTCATCACAAACACACCCACAAAATACCTCCAACATCTTTAGCTCCAAATATGTAAAAAACAACTTGAAAACAATACACCACCTTATAAACTAATCTAATGATATTTCTATCTCTATCACTCAGCTGCTCACCTGAAACTCAGAGGAGATATCTATCCAAACCCAGGCACTACCACTATGTCACTAAAACATCAATATCCTCTCAAGCTTAACACCTCTAGCTTTAAACAAATCTGACATAATACTAGTTAATAATAATTTCAGAAGCATTGACAATACACTGCAAAATTCCAAGCATGCCTAGTATTTTATAACCCTGATATAGCTGTAGTCTCAAAAACCCAGCTAAAGCCTCACATACAAAAAAAACAGTGAAATAGTACCTTTAAGTTATAACATTTTCAGACTTGACAGAACAAATAAATGGTAGAGCAGTGACAATTATATACCAATACATTCTATAACTTACATTTTACCCAAACCCTTTTCCCATATTTAGCAATGCAGAATGCCTCATTGCACATCTCACACTTAACAACAGAAAAAAACATCTGTATCATGGGGTTTTATATCCCACCAGGACAAAATAGTAGCACAGCAAAACAACTTATGCAATGGTCATATAACAATATACCCCACAAAATCATTATAATGGGTGAACACAGACTGGGATCATAAAGACACAAATACTCCACATCAAATAATCTATTTGGTTTCTTACAAATAATAAAAAATACAACCAGGACACATAAGTACACAAATAAGGAAGCCATATCCTAGACTAGATTCTTACAAGCAAACTAAATAACATGAATTCAACTTGCTATCTTGCCAGTGTCAGTGACCATATACTAACTTATGGTGTCAGAAACCATCATAACATATGCAAACAGGTAGCCTATAAACACGTACGCAATAGAAAATACTTTAGTTCAAACAAATTCATCTCCACAGTCAAACACTACAACTTTAATATCTTAAAGACCATGCCAGTAGATGATGCTGTAATCCATTTCAGTAATACTTTCTTGAACATCTTCAATAGCCATGCACAACTCAAAACTAAGAAAGTTAGGTCAAACCCTGCAGCCTGGCTAACAAAAGACACCAGCAAATTCTTCTTCAATGAGTCAAAGCATGGAAAATGTGGTGCAAAACCAAAACCCAGTCTAACTACCAACACTTTAGATACTTAAGAAATCTTGCAAAAAAGTTAGACAAGAAAAAAATCCTATTTCACCAACCTTCAGTCAACTCATCAAAACAATCCCAAGTTATTTTGGCTCCTCATAAACAAACTACTACACCCTGGCCAAACAACTATTCCCATGCCAACAACCAGTAACAACCCAGACAATATAGCCAAACAGTTCAACTCTCATTTTATAAACTCGGTACCCTTTCATACTACACAAAACTTTCCCACCTCAGTCACTACCTCAACCTCATCCAATAACAATGCTGTATCCTTTTCTTTCCATCAAGTCCAAACTAACACCATAAAAAAATCTACAAAAACTCAAACCAACAACCTTAGCAACAGATGGGTCTATATTATATGCTCAAAGAGACTTTTCTTTGAACATATAATCATCAACACCTAAAGAGTGAACGCTCTAAATCGCGAATGGCCACATCCGCAAATTTTTTCCTCAGGGAAAAAATTCACAGGGCTGTACACAAAAAAACACAAACTTCAAAACCCTAATCAAGTGGGGCTTCAACTTCCACACACCCACCCCCTTAACTAAATATATCAACTATGACATCACTCTATATTGGGAAAAAGGGCAATTCCCAATAACAGCCAACTAAATTTTTCCCGAGGAAAAAATTCAAGGACGTGGCCATTCGGCCTTTAGAGTGTTTGCTCTTTAGGTGTCGATGATTACATATTCGAAGAAAAGTCTCTTTGAGCAAATAATATAGACCCCAACAGACAACCTACCAATAGGTACCTACAACTCACGTCTGAATCTCTATCTTTCCCTTTGTTTATACTGATTAACTGCTCCATAACAAAAAAAATCATGTCCCAGCCAACTAGAAGGAATCTTTCATAATTCCACTCCACAAAGGTGAAAATTCAACTGATCTATCCAACTATAGACTCATAGCTACACTACTATTCACTGGCAAAAATATTAGAAAAATGCATCCACTACCAGCTCCTCAAATATCTTACCCAAAATAATCTTCTGTCCATGACCTAATGTGGCTTCTACTCCAGTCATAGCACAATTACTACTCTTACGAGAGTGACTGCTATCAACTACAATACAAATAATGGCAACCTAGTATCAGTACTCTTTCTGGATTTGTCAAAAAACTTGGGCACTGTTTCCCATCAAAGACTTTCCACTAAACTCTCCTCCTTAGGCCTAAATCAATCATCTCTCAAAAAAAGAATTCTCCTCGTTCCTTCCAGTCATAGCTGGAATCCCACAAGGATCAATACTGGGCTGACTTCTATTTATGACAGAAGACAAATTGCTTGGAGTACTCATAAAAGACAAACTCAATTAAGACCAACATATTTTCCAAACAATCAAAAATACACACAAAAAATTAGGCTCCCTATGAAGTGCAAATCAATATTGTACAGTATCCATTTGAAAATCTATAGCTGCAACCTACCTATCCTGTCTCTATCTTCACAAAGCTGAAAAATATCCTCAAGTCCAAACTTGATATATACTATAATACAACAGCAAGATTCGCCATATATCCATCTCGTAAAACCCACTACTGTACAGCCCTAAATTACCTAAATTGGCTAGAACTCCCAAATCAGCTAACTTACTCTCAGCTCACCACTGCCCACAAATTTATCTACAAGCCAGATAGCTGCCCCTCTGAAAAATATATTATTACCATATAGGAACAACAGAACACTACACTCCAGTAACAAATCTCTCCTGTCTGTTAATAAGTCAAAAAACTCACTATTCTCATTGTGTCTCAAAACTGTGGAACTCTATCCTACTAAACATAACGCTTACAGAAAACAGCAAATGCATTAACAGTCTGCTAACACAGCATCTACAATGCAACTGGATCTTATCTTGCTCTATAACGAGATCATTTCCAATCCAGAAGAAAATACAAGTTGTGATACCGCTAACAAAATAACGGCTTCTCTGTACTAAATTCCCATATGGTGATTATTACACTTTCTCTGCTATCTACTACTGAAAATATTTAACTAATTCTATATCCTAACCACCTACCCCTATTTAATCCTCATTTCTCCCTCATCGTACCACTACTTACTAATTTAAACCCTAATATTAATCTTTGTCTTCCCTTGTTTTTTCTTTCTATTTCTGTCTGCTACAACCTTATGTAAATGCATAAGCTATCTCTTACTTTTTATTCTTCCTACAGTCACGAATTGTATGGTGCAAGACTAGCATTATCATCTGTTACAGATAATTATGTATGCAAAAATGTATGTGCAGCCAAAACAAAAATATTACACACAATTTGGAAAATGAAATATGCTGTATATTATCTATGCATGTAAGTATTGGAGCTTTTCTCCCCAGGCTTCTGCTGAAAAAGGATATTCATCCAAGTTAGACATTCCTGCAAGATAGATAAACAGATACATTTCATCTTTTAAACATATTGTGCTGGATGCTAGACTTGCAATATGAAGTGCAGCTGTTATCACAAAAAGGTGATGGGTATCCCTATCAAAGCCATTCTGCCTTAGTATGAAACTTTCATACCATAGTTGAACATCATTTTCAATTATATCTATGATGGCTGTATATGTGCATGACTCTGTAAGCTGACCTTTACATTGTGTGCATCTGATCAGTTGATGTAATGCCCTTTTCTGGGCATTTGCTGTAGGCCCACCTTGTCATCATTCTGCACATACTTCCCACTATTGTAATTGAAATCTCTCTTGATGTTCGTGACTTTTCTCCAATTACTTGTGCAATCTTGGCAGATTATACCACCTATGGAAGGAGTAGATGGTGATGCGCTGCACACCTAACTAGTTCAGCCTCATTCAGGTGTCTTCCTGCTCTGCCTCTGCAACTGGCTGTCCTTTTCATGGTACATTTTATTTATTTATTTATTTATTTCACATTTGTTAACCGGGTTAGTCCAAATGAGTTTGCAAACAAACCATTTTCAGTGGAGACCCGAGGGGAAAAGCCCCAGCAAACATAAGTAAAGATAAAGTGACAATATACAACTATTAAATAACAATCACAATACAAAATAATTATAAAAAAGAAAAGGGTATTAACTATTTGCGTTGCATTGATAGTAAGTAACCCTGGAAAGAGCCCCAGCAAGCATAAGTAAAGATAAACATACAGGACAAAAACTATTAAAAATAACAATGCAAATATGAAATTAATTATAAAGAGAAAAACAAAAGAAAGAATTATGAACATTAAGGGTTGCACTGATAACAGTGGTCTAAATGTACTACATATAAGAGTAAAAACAAAAGGATAACCGTTCAAAAGAAAATAGGAAGTGGGGGGAGATAAACAGTGTGGAGAATGGGAGGGGTGAGAGAAAGGAGGGGGCTATAGTAGGGCTACAGTAGTAGAGCAGAGGGTTTAGGAGGCTAGTTTAAGGAGAAGTTACAACAGTGAAAGAAAGTCAGGAGATGCAGTAGATTATACAGTAGGACAGACTAAGACTACGTGTGGTCAAGGAATGGCATAATTTCAAATTTAGTAGGTGGGATTTAAGCTCCTTTTTAAAACAGGGAAAAGAAAAGGCTGGATCTAATATGGAGAGGGAGTTTGTTCCAATTTAGTGAGACAGAGTGTTTGTAGAGTATTCCACAATATGTCCGACCTGCCATTCACAGTGAAACATATATTTAATGTATCACTAGTATTAACTTGTTTCTTTGGTCATCGTTATCTGGTAAACACACCCCAGTTGTCCTGCTGAAAATACTACTGTTGCCATATATTTCAAATTCCACTCCTTCGGTGTCTATAATGTCAACAGTAAGGCAGCAAATGCAGGACATTATGTATATATACTTGGGAGTCCAGGGTGCTGTAAACACCTGCAAGACAGACAAGGACATATAACCACCTAATGCAACTGCCTTGCATTCAAAGGATTTAAACTTAGGGATTTTGACAAGTTACCCACTATAACCATCCATTCACAACACCTTTTTTTCCATTTTAGCATCTGGGGTCGAACTTTCACTTTAACAGTGACAGCCATCTGGTGGCAAGATTTTCACCACCAAGTGGCTAGTCCTCTCGCAGTAGTTCTTCCACAAAACACACTTGCACACACACACGCATACCTATGGTCAGTTTAGAGCATCCAGTCCACTTACTGCATGTCTTTGGAATATGAGATGAAATTGGAGCACCTGGAGGAAACCCGCATGAATATAATGAGGGCATGTAGACTCCACACAGAAGGCACTACAGCCAAGATTCAAACCAGGGAACCTCTTGCTGTGAGGTGACAATGTTATCTGCTGTGCCACTGTGCTGCCCACCATTCCAGATAAAAGCATGCTATATAACAGGCAAATAGGGAAAAGAATTTCAGGTATATGAAACTCTGCTATTTAATTTTCATCTAGCCGTAGTGGAGGCCAAGGGTGTAGGAACTCTCCTGAGGCACTGTCCATCAGATCTGATATTAAGGCATGGTCCCATCTGCCTAAGTTGGCAGTATTTCTGGGGAATGTAAAAGGCTTCAAAAACAAGGAGAAAATTACAGTTTATCAAATAAAAAATGCGATAAATAACATTTTACCTCCTCATTTATATAACAAATACAACATCTACAATACATATACAATATTTACAGTAATAATTTATGATGATTGTATGATGAAATGATTTGGAAAAAAATCAACAGCTTTAACCTTCAACTCTTTCTGCCATAAACAGAACTTTATTTTCTTTAACCTACCCATATCTTCAATTTTTAACACTGGTGACAAGCACAAACTTCTTCTAATCAGAGTGGATCCTTCAGTTTCTCCCCTGAAAACAGGCTACACGCCTAGTGTGACTAATTCTGTAAACAAAACACAAATAAATAAGAACATTACTTTATGCATTAATTAGGTAAGCCCACTGGCCACAAGTATCATATCTCAGTGGTGGTTATGTGACTTGCTCAGAGTCTCATAGTTTATACATAAAACTTGAGGGATTTGATGGAATAAAACTCAAGATTACAGCAAGAAAGTCAGAATGAGCTATAGGTGTCTACATGTTTGGGCTAAACTGACAGATTTCCATGTCTTTATTTCTTAGTACCTGCCATAGAAAGTGATACTTACAGTCTGAGAAATGAATAAAACAGAATGCAAATAATGCAAAAATAAAAGGCTTAATAACAAAATTTTAATAAGTTACTTTTATGTGTGTTAAACATGTATTCTGTTTGCGTTTAGTTATGTTATATAGAATAAAGATTTATTTTAATGGGGAAGTTTAAACCAAAGCAATTAATTTTAATAGAATGTGAAACAATTAATGCAATTATCAGAAACATCCAACTTGAATTATTTTAAAAAGATCCTATTAAGAAAAAGCTTCAGAGCAAAATAGGATAAAATAACTGTTAGATTCTGTGCAGACACTATTTTGCATCAGGTCTACTACAGGTGCTCATGTGCCAGTAGCTTGCAACACAACTGCTCGCTGCCACTTGCCCAAAAAAAAAGGAAGTACTCAAAGTCCACTAGTCCTCCCCACACCCAATCCTCTAGAACTTTATAGCCCTACGCTAACCTAAACTCTAACCCTAAATCTCTTACCCAGTTCACAACCCAATTCCTCCGTCCCTTACCCTAAACATCCACTCCCCTCCCTAACTCTAAAATGTAAAATTGTTTTTTAAACCTAAAACTCCAGCCCCGTTTCCCTAAACCTAAATTCTATAACTGCTCCCTAAGTCTAAAACTCCCCTGCTGCTCCCTAAAGCTAAATTTGCCCTTCCACTCCCTCAGCCTAAAACCCCCTTCCTGCTCTACCATGTGCTATTATTCACAGGTGACCAATTTCACTTCTCTGATAAGGACTACATTTACAAAAATGAGCAGCCACATGGCTGAAATATGTAAAAGCAAAAAAAAAACACAGTCAAGTAATATAAGAAACACCCTCATACAATCTCATATACCACAGACACCCAGGACTAGTTCTGCAAACACTATACTTCAATACAGATCTCATGTTTCTGACCATTTTTTTCTCTGTATTCACCCCTATTCTCTAAGAATCACTGTTGCTAGAATTGAAAGACACATTACCCTTCACTATCTTTCATGTTCTTCTAAAATCTCATATAAAAATCTAAGCTAAATGTACTTGCAACCTTGGAGGCCATATAAACCAGATTAGTCCTACTCTTCTGCACTACTTACTTCCATAATAGCTCTTCTTTCACTCATACTGACACAGCTTTACATTGCAACCATTATACACCTCGTATATGCTTGTATATCTGGGCCAGATTTCTATTTTCATGCCTGACATCCCTGTTTTTGGGATGTATATCACTATTTTCAAGCTTTATTTATTCCTTCACACAATATTCTGAATCATCCACACCACTCATTATATTTTTGAAGCTGTTTAGTACACAAAAAGCATAATAAATCACCAAGATAATAGTGACATCAATAACTTAAAAGAAAGAGAGCATGTGCCTTACATCTCCCTTTTTGAGAAGCGAAAATAAACAACCTTGTGTGGTAGAATTTTGCAATACAGTTCATTAAAGTCAATAATGTGCTTATATTTTTCCATCATATTTTTTATTCTCTGTTTATAAATATGTAGTTCCGGTCAGTATCCCACATTCATACTGGATGTAAGAAGAGTTATGTGCTATTTGGTATTCAAAATTTATGCTAATTAGATATACAGATTTTTAGCCGGATATTCCAATTTTTCAAGGGTCTTTGAGAGTTATAAGTGTACATGTCTCTATGGTACATAAACTATCACAGTAGTGTCATCACCCCATGATGTATATGACAGTCCCAAAAGAAACTCAATGCAGCAAAGGGAAGGAAAAATTCCTAAGTGAAGCATTGCCATTAACTCAGGTGCATATGTAGTTATATTAGTACCCAGAGAAAGGGAGATGTGTGCACAGAGCATGTAGAACCCTGCTGAGGAAATGCACACACATGCCCTAGTCTAACAGCATTGTGACTCCACAGGTACAATCTGTCACAATGACAGGAATGTAAACACTGGCAGGAGTTAAGGGATACAGAAGTGGTATGTGGTCACCTGTGACACATTGCACACGAATGTACATAATAAGGAGATGCATATTAATGGAGTATAACTGCACTCCTGCAGGTATCAGTGAAAAGCACCTCTAATGTATGGTGCACTGCCAGTGGAGATGAATTCAAATAGTGTGCCTGCAAAAGGTAAGGTAAGGTCAAATTATATGACTGCAAAGGGCAATGTATTTTTCTGCAGACAACTGTTATTGGTAGATATGAGTGACATTATGAAATGTTCTGCACAGTACAAAGGTTTGCCATGTCACAGGCTCTAATAGGCATCTGGCATGTACAGCAAATTGTGAGGTGTCATTGGATACCAATGGTGACCAGCCTATAGCACATTATATGGGAAGAAAAGGGAAAAGTACAATTGCCATGTGGAGTAATGTGTACAAATATGTTTATGACAATAGCAACTGAAAACTATTGCAAACACATGCTGGCTACATTATATAAAGACTATACTTACTGTCCAAAGACACCACCTTGGGTAGGTCAAAGTTCATGGACGAGGTGAGTTGCACTCTATTAGAAGGAATCACAGATGGTCCACTTCATTTCCTGTAGGATGTAACCCATCATGGTTTGCATGTAGGTGAGGAAGACACCAATGATGAATTAATAACTTTACCTGCTAGTATAACATTGCACTGATGACTGAAGGTCTTGGCTTCATTCATTATGTCAGTGCTGTCATGCTTTTGTGCTGAGCTCAGATGTAAGGACTGACAATCTGTAGTCATGCATTCAGTTTGGATGATGTCTTCACTGCTGTGTTGCTGGGCTGACGTGTAGGTTTCCTGTGTGTAACTTCAGTTTCAGTAGGGGTATAAATATATGTTCTTTCAGGTAAGATACAGCAACAGAGATCAAGACAGAAGAGTAAAAACTTCAGCTCTGAGGAGAACTACATCCTCAAGGGGCTCTCAGGGCATTTGGCAAGCACCTTCTGGCAAAAAGGGGCCAAAACAAGCTAAGACAGCTAAGGCATGTAACCAAGTAGTTTTGTATTTAAATGTGGTTGAGGGGAGAAATAGTAGCACATTGACACAGTGCAGAAAGAAGGACAACAAGAAGCTGGGATTTCATAGATCAATGGCTAGGCAGAACGAAGATGCCCATAGCAGTACCAGTGGTAGACCTCCAACAGTGGTGATTTTAACAGCTAATGATACCTTCTCTTCATACATAGAGATGACAACAACACTGATGATGATGATGCCACAGGCATAATTAGACGTGATGCTGACACCAGCATTTACCAACCTTAACAGTAGCTGCCTTCATCCAATCAGGAAGGTTAGTGCATCTCCTGTGGCAAAACCACATACTTGAAAATACTGTGGAAGCTAGCTGTGTATATATAAACAGGGCATTTCTTATCAACAGATGCCCTTACATTTGTGTCATGCAGAAAAGTGGCCAGAGTTTGCATAGTAAGCATTCTGATTACATACTGCACACTTGGTGACAATCGTCTTTGGCTTGGCAAGCATCTTTGCCAATTACAAAGTAGATAAAAGGGTGTGCCATTTTTTTATAATGACTCTACTCAAGAAGTTCAAACATCTAAAAAAAGGTTATGAATTTCAAACAGACAGGAAGAGTGCTCATTAGCATATGATGTTCTGAGGCAGTTCTCATTTACATCTAATTAACTGTTCATTTGAATAAGATGATTAGAAGGGGCATGCCAAAGCACAGCTGGCCTATACAAATCACTCCAAAGCTGCACTTAGGTGTGACATGCACAGATTGCCTTTATGCATAAGGACAGTTACTATAGGCATAAAT
>NC_056736.1:504318907-504416407 GCF_019279795.1 Protopterus annectens
TATATATATATATATATATATATACACACACACACACACACACACACACACACACACACACACACACACACACACGGATCCCTATCAGATAACAGAAACTTCATATGTAAAGTGGATGATATAAACTAGTGGGGAAAAGGGATATACCTTTTCCCCACTATAGAACAATCCTGGGGTTAGTAAATATAGTTGGGGGAGTGGGAGCATAGCCCCCCACCTATTCTTGTTTTATATTGTCCACTTTAAAATTCAGTATGTTGAAATTTAGCATTGTAAGATTTCAGTATTATGGGTTTCAGTCAAATGGGATTTAGTCAAATGAAATTTCTATAATCTGATAGGGATCCACACACACACACACACACACACACACACACACGCACACGCACACACACACACACACACACACACACACACACACACACACACACACACACACACACACACACACACACACACACACAGAGAATAGTAGAAATAAAACTTCGGACTCTGCACGACAAATAAACACACAAAGAGAGAGAGAAAGAGACCACAATGAAACTGGTACTTGTATATATACTCCTATGGTACTGTTGTAACCACCAATGCTGGTCATGTGAGCACATTTCTTAGGGACTGTGGATTTTGAGAAATTACTACAGAATCCATAGGTGCTACAACATCTACTGAGGTGCACTAAGTTTTTGCTTATTTTCCTTAAAGTAGAGTGTATGCTGTTCCTTGTGATATCAGTCATATATCAATGTGTTATGCAGCTGCTTTTATGTTAAGTGAACGTTTGCAATTGTGTTACACATTCATTTTGCTGCACAAACACAAATGTTGTTTATGGCAACAAAATCTTTCATGGTACACCTTTTCCTATTTGTCAATATGACTTGCACAGGTACATATGGAAAACAAGCATGCCTATGATTCTCACAGCATGTTATTCTGTAAGTACTGATTTATTCTGTATACTGCACCACACCTCGACACATACATTTCACAATCCCACATCCCATGATCCTACACTTCATAGTCCCATTTACATGCATACAAGATATACATAAGGGGGTGGTAGTCTTCTCACTTCTTTGTTATCTGATATTTAACTGTTAGCCTAGAGGCTTCCAGCCACAAAGTTTGAGAATTCATTTTATGCTCAACTTCTGAGAGACTTGGTTGGCTACAATCACCTGCATTAGAAGCTGAAGTTAAGTGCAGAATTGCAGTACAGTATTTTGTCTTCTGTTAAGTACAAACTTGCAGTTTTAAAAGTACTGTATTTCATTTTTTTCTGTTACCTAATTGTGTGTTTCACTGAATAGTGTGTGCTGTGTGTCTCTCTGCAGTTAGTTCCCCAGCCACCCACCCTGTTCTTGTCTTGGTGTTAGTGTTGGTGGCTCTGGAATTGCCCGCCCCTCCTGTAAGTCTGTATTTGAACACTCCTCCTCGGTCCATCTCATTTGCTCACTTAACCGAGTACAGTGAAATAATATTCTGAGTCTAGTGTTCACGCTACTTAATACAGAAAGAATATTTGAGAAGGCCAACCCACTTAGGTTCTTCCTTCCTCTCTCCTTGCACTTTACTAACAAAAAACAAATTGCACTTTATTCATCTTCTTTTACTGTATTTGTGTTTCCTCCTACTTTATTTTGCTTTTGCCTCTTCTTAAAAGTACTCAATTATATTTATTCTGCTGCATTTATTACTGCTTGTTAGTAGACTGATTAAATTGTAACTGTTATTCTGAGTCTTTTGGTTTAAGCACTTGGGCTTTTACATTAAGAAGGTTTGTGGTCTGCACTGCTGTGGCTGGACAGGTAGCTTACATCCTTCTAAGCTGGGAATTGCTGATTGAAGGCTCAGTGTCTGCTATTCTAAAAGGGTATTAGTTCTAGTTTAAGGACTTGGGCTTCAGGCCAGTTATTCAACATTAAGATGGTTTGTGGTCTGCACTCTTGTGGGAGGAGAAGCTGTATTCTGCCTTTCTGAGCTGGGAATTTCTGGTCACGGGCTTATTGTGCCTGCTTATTTGAATTGTTTCTTTCTGAAATTGGTGCGCCTTGTTACTGTAGCATAGACCAGATTCAGGCCTGCTGAATCTAGCTTTGTTTGTATAACTTGAGCACTGATCCAGGCCATCTTTTCTTGGAGAAGGTTCCCCTGCACCCTAGTAGCAAGAGTGTGCAGTTAGAACTTGTCTGATTTAAGACTGTGGGAACAGGGCTCAGTTCTGAGCTTTTTTCTGGTTAATTGGGTACTTGTTTAAATCAGTTTGTTTGTTTTCTATTGTGTCTTAGATATATATATATTGCACTTTATTCATCTGCTTTTACTGTATTTGTGTTTCTTCCTACTTTATTACTAGGGACATTGACTGCAACTCTGATCTGAGATATATAACAATAAGTATCCTTTTCTGTGCATGTAAAGTGATTTTTTTATCGTATCTGTTTTATTTTCAGAAAAAAAAAATACTTGTTTCCCACCTTTCTAAGATAGTATAGTCCAGTTTTAAGGTTAGTGCTGAATTCAGGGCTGTATTACAAATCTTTGTGTTTGTCCATACCTTACTTGTTATGGCTAGGCTTGTATAGGCCCTAGGGCTGATAGCTTAGTACCAACCTATGAACCTATGAACTTGGATAGAAGGAAGTTTCTCTGTTCACCTGTGAGAGAGGGGAGCTTTGAGCAGCCTCTCTGTCCCTGGAGGAGTGGTTTCAGCCCAGAAATTAGTAGCTTATTGGTCATTTTGGGCTAATTTCTCTCTCTTTCATTTCCCTACTATAAAAACTGCATTTGCCCAGTTTTTCACACCAGGCAGTGCCGGTTAGCTAGGGTATAACTATTCCCGGCTCCACAAAGTCTCCTCTTCAATTTTTCCCTTGGAACTAGACAACCTTTTATCTTAAGCACTCAAGCCATTCATTTCTCAGCCCGGCACTTGCTCAAAACTCATAGCAACCACTTATAAACCCTAGCACTAGACCCCCCCTATACTGTACAGAAGGACAAGGCTCTCCATTCGACCTTACCAGCCATTCAGTAAAACAGTTCACTGTACCTATCCAGGCATGTCCAAAGGACAGTTTCAGGTGTACTCTCCAGTCCAACTGGTGAATCTGGGCATTTTGAGGCAATGTTACAACTACCTCATGTACAAAGACAACCCTCTCCTCCTACCATCAAACACTAGTACATGCGAGAGATGCAATTATACAGCATAACTGGAGGCTAAACTCTCTCAACCCAAGACTGGATCAGACAGTCAAGAGGAGAAGGAAAATACTTGCATCACACCACCAGTCTCACATAGACCTACTAAACCAACACCGGCAAATAACACACATAAATACACGAAAACATACTCTGAGGCTCTAAATAAAAACCTGCAAAAGCAACAGAGACCTCCAAAGCAGACATCCAAGCAACCTCCACACCCTCAACATAAATCATGAAACACATGCTTCGCAAAACTAGTGTGCCACGCAATCACAGCCCTTAAGGCAAAATAACATACCCAACATACTAGTAATAGGTGACTCTATAGTCAGGTACACTGATGTCCCACTCTCTAGGCTGAATAAAGAGATAGTTACTGTTAGCTGCCTGTCGGGTGCCAGGATCCACCACATAACACAAGCACTAAGGTCACTCTAGAACAAGTACAAATATGACTCTGTCATTGTCCATGTTGGTGTGAATGACCTGAGACATACCTTCCTGGACTACATGAAAAGAGACATGGAAGAGCTCTCTGATCACGTAGCCCAGGCTGGTATGACCCTGACCCTGAGTAGCATCCTGACCTCACCAAGAATGATACGATGATATAAAGGAAAAAAAATTATCAAATTCAACAATTGGCTAAGTTTCTGGTGTAATTTAAAGGGGATCCAGTGTCTGTCCGCCTGGGATGACATGCTCGACAAGCCACGCTGCTTTGCTAGAAATGGCTTGCACCTGTCACCCTTAGACGTTCGAATACTGGTCAAGGCTTTTGCCACCCCCATAGTGCCATTTTTAGGCAAGGCTCAAAAGACAAACCCACCACTGTAAATAGCACAAGTAACAAAAAACTGTGGGCAATGCTACTCAATGCCAGAAGTCTAAACCTCAAAATGCACGCACTCGAGGCACTCCTCAGTATGGAGAAAATCGATATATGTGCAGTAACAGAAACCTGGCTTTAGGCTCCAGAGAGAACCCCAGCACTACCAGGCTACAACTCATACCATACATTTCAGTCACAGAACCTGGACCGAAATACAAAAGGTGGGGGCGTATCCATAATCATCAAGGATACTCACACCTCCAGGTTAGTGGCACAGCACAATGCTTCAGAGATCATCCACGTGCAACTAACAACAGGTAAAACTGCAATTCAAATTCTAGCTTGCTACAGATCACCGACCATGTCCCAGGACCCCCATTCCACATTTATGGAAACACTGGGTTACATAAAGGCTCTACCAAACACCCTAGTATTGGGTGATTTCAATTACCCAAACATTAACTGGGAGAACTACTCAAGTGCTAACTCCCTTGCCCAACATTTCTTAAAATTTATAAACTCAGATGCCCTGGATCAACTGGTCAATACTTCCACCAGAGGTGACAACATATTGGACCTGGTCATCACCAACATGGGCGACCAGTGTTCCACACTGAAAGTCAACCCCTCGCTGGTTAGATCTGACCATAAACAAATCACTTTGGATATCCACATTCCGCCCCCACCCCCGGTCAAGGAAACCACCGTGAAAAACCTTTCAAAAGCAGACTTCACTTACTTAAGATCGAGGTGGAAAGTTTCAAAGCCCCCATGCTAAAGGATAACACTGTCCAAGCTGCAAAATCCTTTACTAATGCATTCTACAGGCACCTACAAGAATGCATGGATTGTGCTATCCCAAGCAAAACCAAGACTCACTCCTCCAAGAAAAGGAAATCAGTCTGGTTGACCCCTGTCAGAAATAAGCTATACAATAGAAGGATGAAACTAGTACAGAAAAGAGTAAAATCCCAAGAAGGGAAGAGACCCCTTTTCAGTATTGGCAATAAACTACGATCCCTCATAAGATCATCCAAGGAGAGCTTCAAAAGAAAAATTGCCAAGGACTCCAAAGATAACCACAATACATTCTTTAGCTATGTCAAGAATATAAGTGGCAATGCTCAGATCTGCTCAGAGTTAGTGCAGAATGGCACATAATACACTGAATTGACCGATATCGCCAACATCCTGGCAGACAGGTTCAGTGCAAACTTCACCCCCTCTCACCCCCAAAAGGGCCCATAACCATACCAGAAGAATGTAGAGCCCCTGAAATCACAGACACATAGGTTAAAACAGCCCTTTACAAAGCCAAAAACACAGCATCAATGGGACTGGACCGTGTCCCAGGCTGCATCCTACATGAGCGTAAAGATGAACTAACCCTTCACAAACACACTGTTCAAACTCAGCCTCTCCACAGGCTACGTACCCATAGAGTGGCGCACAGCAATGGTTGTTCCGCTCCACAAAGGTGGAGCCACAACAGACCCTGGGAACTATTGCCCTATAAGCCTGACTAGCTTGGTCTGCATGGCTATGGAGAACATCATCATGGAACTCATTAACAGAGACTTTGGGAACCTCCAAACACTGGACCTTACCCAGTTGTTAAGGGCAGATCATGCCTCTTAAACCTGGTGGACTTCTTTGAGACAGTTACCAAGGCTACAGACGAGGGAAAGGTGGTACACACAGCCTACCTAGACCTTGCAAAGGCCTTTGACACCATTCCCCATTCTGGTATTATAGACAAGCTCACCAGCCTGAACATAAATCCTTATGTCACAAGATGGGTTGCCAATTGGCTCATGGACAGAACCCACATGGTGAGAGCTGCGGGTGCTAGGTCCGACTCTAAACCAGTTACAAGTTGCATTTCCCAGGGCTCAGTCCTAACACCCCTCCTGTTCGGCATATACTTCTCAGAGGTACAGGCAACCACAGGAGGACTATGGCTGACCAAGTTCGCAGACGACTGCAAACTAGGGGCTATAATTGACTCTCCAGCTGACACAGACATCCTCCAAAAGGGTCTCACTGAGGCGGATACCTGGTATCAAAATCATGGCCTCAAGCTAAATGCCAAAAAGTGCATACTCATCCCCTTTGTAAAAAACAAAGTACCTTCAAACTACCACATAGGGGGTAGTCTTCTAAATATGGAAGATGTAATAAGGGATCTGTGGACCCAAGTAGATAGTAATCTCTCCTTTGATAATTACATTGCCAAAGTGGTTAGAAAATCCTTCGATGTGGCCCACCTAATCACAAAAGGGTTTGCATCCAGATCAAAAGAGGTTACTGTGCCCCTCTACTCATCACTCATCAGACCCATCAGAGAGTACAACGCCCCATTTGGGATGTACCTTACAAGACACCTATAACAGCTGGAAAGACCACAGAAGTACCTCACCAAGAGGATCACTGGCCTCAAACAGATGCCCTATGCAGCTCGACTGAAGAAACTCCAGCTGTACTCGGTTGCATACCGCCTACTCAGAAGTGATCTCTGCCTGACACACAAGGCCATGTCCAACCCAGAATTGATGGACATGCCCCACCTAAAGAACACCTTATCCCCTCAAGCCACATACTCTAGGGATCTAAATCTCACCACAACAATAAATAGGACGTGCTGGAGGGATAGATTCATGTCCCAGAGACTTTCCATGCTTTAGAATAAGATTCCAATGTACATTAGGCAGAGCTCCTCACTATCACTCATCAAGAGAAACCTTGACGAGTAGATGGGGAAACAGAAAGTTTACCCCAGGGATCACTTCAGTGGCTCTGCTGGACTGAGGCACAAGGAACTAATCTAAGGGGGCGGCAAAAGCCAACACATTCTGGCTAGGCTTATAAATGCCTTCGGGCAGATAGCCTAGTACCTACCTATGAACCTATGAACATGGGCTTCCATACATGTGCATGCATACATATCACCCTGATAATCTTTGGCTTCTTTTCCTACACTGCTACCTACATCTACATGTATACCTTCATATGTTGATCAGCTGTGTTAGTTATAGTCAATTATATTCTTGTATTACAGACCATGAAAATCATGTGTGTCTCCCTTGTGACAGCTGTACCATGCATGGCACATGTGTAGCATGATGTTGGCACATTTCCACATTTTCTTTCTCCACAGTGTGCAATATATTTTGTGGCATCAGTTCTAGCACATTATGCTATTTATATGTCATGTGATGCATGTATGTGTAATATACATTCTACAACCTCATGCACATGGTGTGATGTTTATTCATCTCATCCACATCACAGCACCTAATCACCTGCACACAGTACTGTGCTACATACACATACTATACTAGGCATATTCAGTGACTACCCATGACCTTATGTGTTACACTGGCATTCGTCACATGTGGGTCATATACATTCAAGTATATCCACAGTATGTTGAGTACCTGTTGTACGTAGCTCTCTTTCAAATAATTGTGTACTTCCCTCTAAGCATTTGCATATATTCTATGAAGGTGCTACTGACTTTATGTGCATTCCGCTATTTGAGATAATTTAGATGCTTGTATGGGATGTATGATGTTTCCTATGGACAACTCTCATATGGATTACTGGCACTGTCACATGTGGTGATATGCTGACACCAGTGGGTACACATCCGTTTTTCTCTGTAAATGTGGGTGTACTTCAGACACCCGAACACTCACTTACCTGACTTCCAGAATGTTGAGATGAAAAGGCCAATTACCACACAACACCAATGTCCCAGAACACTGAATTTCCACTCCAGGTAAGTAACGGTTTGGCCATCCTAACAGAAAAGTAAAACTGAAGGAAAGCAAACCCACCCATGTGGGGGGCTTCACTCCTATACCCCCATAACTAATATACCAACTCCAAGATCGCACTACCGTGGGGGTAAGGGGCAAAGTTCATCAGGATATCCAAGCAGCTACTTACCTGGAGTGGAAAGTCAGTGTTCCAGGATGTCAGTGTTATGCAGTCATTGGCCTTTTCGTCTTGGCATTTTGGAAGTCAGGTAAGTGAGCGTTCAGGTTTCTGAAGGGGACCTGTAAATGGATATGCTTGGTGTGTCATGACTCAAAGGTTCTGAGCCAGACATTGCCATGTTGCCTGAGCAAGTGTTTAAGGACACAGCCTTCATCAATCATGCTTGGATGTTTTCACTCTTGTGTCCTTCTAATCATTATGTGAATGTTCTGATAGTTCCATTTCAGATATCTGTATTTCTTGGGGTAGATCACCCACACAAAGGGCTAGCTGGCCACCTTGCTTGGGTGTGATCATATTTTGCAGCATAACACACATGGTGACCATAAGTTCAACCTTTTTTGGTGTGTATTATAGTGTAACCCTGGATGTGTCCCAACATCTGAATCATGATTTCAGCACACCAGACAATTGCTCAATGGTGTTTCTTTTCCCAGCTGTGTGCTCTGTTGAATGCATCCTCAACAGGCATAGAAGACACTCTGAATGGTGTTATGAGCCAGGGTTCCAGCTATTGGTATAAACAGACAGTACATTAGATATGTTGCTTCTACCACCAAGATGTGAAATAATCCACATTAATCATGCACAGATATACTTACCAAATAACAGTCCCTCAGGGACCTCACCCTCTTGAAATACTACCCTTAGGGCACTTTCTAACTAGATTGCTGCATCATGCAAATTAGCGAGGTATGTTGACATCAGATTAATAATTAGGCTGACTACTGAGCACACCACCTGACTACTGAGCAACAGCCATCCCCTTCTGTTAACATTCTGTGTCATCTTCAGAAGGAATTTTCATTGTGACATAGGTGTAATCAATTGTGCAAAGGACAAAGAGGAATTTGGCAAGGAAATAGAACCATTCTATGGCAGCCTAGTGCTCCCTGGATGTTGCAGGGAAGTGGATAAAGTTATCTGGTTTACTGCAAATGACTATGAGGAACTGTACTAGTATGTAACTAGTAACTGTCAGGGATACCCCTATAGTATCACCCATATGCCACGGAAACATCACAGAAGCCAATATTCCTAAGCTTAGATGCACCTTTGTTTCTGCTGTGACTGGATTGCCTCACAGGCTGCATGAAAGCACACGTCCCATACCAGCCTATACTAGCTATCTGTCTAATCTATCTATTAATTATTTGTTGATCAGAGAACTGGCTCAAGTGAAGCTTAGCTTGGCACCATGTTGGCTTTCTGCAGATAGGCTATATTTGCAGTTCACCTTCTAATATAGCCCACAAAACCCTAGCCTGGTGAGGTGTATTATCAGCATATGCCATTTTGCTAGGCTTTACAAGCTCCTGCTTGTAAATGTTCCATCTCCCAAGCCCCTGCTTACACTTATAAAGGTACCAGAACCTGTCAGAGATTTGTGATGAATGGCTAGGCTTAAAAAGGCCCTAGTGGTTGTTATCCTAGTACACCCCTATGAACCTATGAACCTATTCACTGTAGAATTTCCAAGAAGATTGTGATATATGGATTCTATGCTTGGTAAGAAAATCAACATATAAGTATCTCCTGCTGAATAGTTGCCATATAGTATTGGTGTAGTACTTTGTTGCATTTCACTATTGTCAGGCACACATGTTGTATTCTGGAACCTAGGGTAAATGTGCAGAGTCTACAATTATCCTATACCGTGCTCATTAGCATATGCACAAGAGTTCCAGTAGTTCTTAAAATGACATCTGCACTTACTTTGCAGAAGATCCATTGGAGCACTGCAGTGCGCACAGGTTTGTTTTGGAATATGGCCCTATGTCTTTGTAAATATTTTTTAATACTACCATTTTATTTATTTATTTAACATTTCTTTACTGGGGATGTCCAACTGGGCCAGTGGCTCTTTTTCAGCAAAGGCCCAGGGAGAAAAGCTCCATCATAAAAACACATTAAAAACAATACAAAAATTGATAACACTCAAGAATACATAAGTTTGGTAAATATAGGTAGTAAATAGTTTATATATAAACAATAAAAATTGATAGAGCAATATAAAGTGGAAAAAAAAACAGAAAGCTAACAAATAAACTAGCATGGAATAGTGTGTGCCATCATAGAGAAATGACTGATCAGTAGATCAATATCATGGTTTTGGTGGTAAATATTTATGAGACACATGTATGGTATATGAACAAAAACATGGCTGATTGTTGCTATGCTAGTGTTACTTGTTCTAAACAGTGATAGCTAAGGGAATATTAAGGTGAAGAACAAGAAGGAGGGGACCTGCTGAAACTGCATGGAGCCTGAGATAGGTAGATAAAAATAGGATCAGTACTGAGCTTGACATAGGTAGAGAGAAATTGGAATTCCATGAGAGAAGGGATAGTTTGGCTGTTAGAATTTATTAAGGGAAGAGATATTTTGGTAGTAAGAAAAAAGGACAGAATGATCAGCCTGGATTAGTGAAGGAGTAAAGCCAGTTTTTGGTTAGGTGTTCCTTAAGCAGTAGTTTAAATATGGATATGTTGCTAGAATTTAGTATTGCCTGAGGCATGGAATTCCAGGACTTAAATATCTGGTGGGAGAATAGAGAGTTACTGTAACAATTATTCGATTTAATTATTTGAGTAGTAGTTTGTTGGAGGATCTTAGTGGCCTGCCATTTGAGTAGGGCTGCACTAAGCTCTTGAGTGCTGGAGCATTGTCTAGATGGTGGAAGATGGAATGAATGAAAATTAGTTGGTTGAGGGATAGGAGATAGGATAGTTCGATCCAATTTAGTTTATGAAGTGCTGTGCAGTGATAGCATCTGTAAGGGAAGTTAGTAGCAAATCTTGGTGATTTTGTTATAGCAGGACTCCAGTTTGTTTAAATCTGATTTTCTGAGATTAGTGAATATTGGTGAGACATATAGAAGGGTAGAGAGTAGATGAGTCCTAGCTATGGAATGTCTATTGGCCTCGGTTAAGTATGGCTTGACTGTATATAGTGAGCCTAGCTTAATGTGGACCTTTTTGATAGCTATAGCAAGGTGTTTGTCAAATTTTAGGTTTTTGTCAACTGTGTCTCCAAGGAGTTTGGTGTGCTGGACAGGTTCAATTTTTATTGCTGGATTTGATGGTGAATAGTAGAGATTTATCAGGAACTTTGCTATTAGTGAAGAGCAAAAGCTTTGTTTTATTTGGCCTGAGTATGAGTTGAGAGTCTTAGAAGTATTTTTCACTGTCTTAGAAAGATTGTTGGGTTATTTGTAGGAGTTCTGGTAGAGAGGGAAATGAACATATGAGGGAGGGGTCGACTGCGTATTGAACAATGTTTGTGAGCTGTGTGGCTGTGCTGAGCCTGTTGGTGAATATGGTGAAGAGCAATGGATCAAGAATTGAGCCTTTTGATACTCCTACTGAGACTGTTAATAGGGTGGAGAGTTCATTTTGCCACTTCCCTGCTTGTTGGCAGTCAGTGAAACAGCTGAAAAGCCAGAAGATGTGGCTGGGTTAGGTTTAAGAAAGCTAGCTCATTTAATAGCTTTTTGTGGGATACTGTATTAAAGGCCTTAGACATATCAAGAAAGATAGATGAGCTGAGCTGGTTGTCATTTCTAAGCTGGCTGACTGAGTTTGTAAAACTAACAAGGGCAGTGGTTGTACTGTGTTAGGTCTGAAAAACCATGTTGATATGCAGAAAGGGATTATTGCTTAGTAGATAGTCGAGGAGCTGTCTGTGTATGCATTTTTCAAGAATCTTGGCTATGGGAGGGAGGAGGACAATTGTCCTGTAGTTTGAGAACCCAGTAGATGAGCTGCCTTTGTGAAGAGGGATGATATAAGAGACTTTCCTGAGTTTGGGGATGTGCTGCCCAGCAATGGAGTGGTTTATTAGGAGAGATATAAGGTAGGAGATGGCATCTGCTGCTAACTTTAGAAACCCATTTCAACCTATCATTTCAGGTAGTAAAAGTAAGACCTTTCCTTATGGAAAAGTAATAGATAGATGGCTAAAAAACATTTATAGCAAGGTCCCACACATTGTCAAAGATTCTTGGGAATTTTTGAGCAGGATAAAACCCCACCTGTGGAAAGATGTCATATTTTTGACAATTGATGTGGTCAACCTATTTTCTTGTATACCTAGAGAAGATGGAATAACTAGGTTTATTAACAGTATACAGAGGTATACACAATTGGAATGGGAGAAAGTTGTTTTATTGGAAAAATTTATGGGTATTGTGCTGGATAATAATTATATAAATTATGATGGTGAACATTACAGACAGACCCGAGTTGTTGCTATGGGGGCTGCGTGTGCCCCTATGTTTGCAAACCTTGTTCTGTTAGATTGGGAGGATGAATATTTATTCACCAACCAATGGTACCAGTTCATTAGTTGTTACATCAGATTTTTGGACAATATATTTATATTGTGGACTGGTACCATGGACGAAATAGTATTATTTTTAGAATATCTCAACATTTCCAGCCCATATTTAAAATTTACCCACAAATGTGACAAAAGAGGTATATCATATCTTGATACATATATCTATACTACGAGTAAAGGTTTTAGGTCAAAGATATATAGAAAAGATACCTTTAGTAACACATAATTGGAATTTTCCAGTAATCATCCATGGAAGCAAAAGAAAAGTATAATTAAGGGGCAATGTATAAGAGCAGCCCGGATGAGATTGGATTATTTGGAGATGGTTAAAGAAATTGACCATATAGGAAACATGTTTAGAGAAAGGGGGTACCCCAATGAACATATTAGTGATGTTACAGGGTATGTTAAAAGAGAATGGGGGAGACTACTAATAGTAATCAAAATAATAAGAAATATAACAGGGCCTGTATATTGGGGTTTAACCCTTATGTAAACGAGGTCAAAAGTATTATACATAAAAATTGGAATATTTTGCGGTGTGATGAGGGGGTGCATAATAAATTGGGAACTGACCCCCTTTTTGTATACAAAACTGGAAAGAATTTAAAAAGAAAAATCCAAAATAGTGATAGAAATAATGATACAAATTCTGTAGGTACAAGCAAATGTGGACACTGTAATCAGTGTTGTGCCATATATGAGGAGCACACCCACACTATAGATAATATCAATAAAACAACAGTAAGGTTTAAAAAGGGCAACTGTCAGACCCAGTTTGTGATTTATTTAGCCATCTGTACAAAATGTCCATGTTTCTACGTAGGAAAAACTGAGAGGAGGTTAAGAAACCGAATATATGACCATCTTTATTGTATCAGAAAGCAAGATACTAATAACGCCCTATATAGGCATATTAGGGATAGTGAGACTTACACTTTCAAGTTTGCAATTGCAGAGTGTGTAAAGATTAATCCTAGAGGAGGTGACATGAAAGGTATATTGGGGAAAGAGAAGTGAAGTGGCAAATATTATTAAATGCAGCCACTTACCCCGGATTAAATGATTGTATTCCTACCAAGCCCCTGTTAAGGGCCTAGAATGGGTAAGAAAAAAGTAATATTAATAGTAGGGTAGGTGTTCTTCCAAGTTGATTATACTCATTGAGCCACAAGTTTCCCACAGTTTTGTGTGTTTATTGTGAGACACAACTAATAGTTGTATTTTTAACATTTTTAAGTTTTTATTTTTATTTTACTATGTAATTTTATTATTGAATATTATGAATTTGATATCATGTGTAAACAGTTATACAACTGTTTAGTTATTTTACTATGTATTTTCATGATTTTAAATGGTTGTTGTGTTATGAGAATCCATGTCAGAATGAGTCATTCATTATCCATGAAATTAATATTCATTAGATCAAATTGGTGTATCATAGGATTGGATAATTTTAATTAATTAGTACTATTTAAAGGCTGTTAGTTTGAGAAATGGTGTTCTGAAGAAGTCTATGGAGGATAGATGAAAGCGCTTAACCTGATGTACTAATAAACGACAGTTTTGGTATTTTCTGATTCTTTCCTTGGAACCGGACACTCATTTTTCACCAGTTATATCGCATTTACTGACTGGCAATTGTTGGGTTTGACTGGTGTAGTACTTTTTTGGCAATATAGTCTACTGATCAAGCAAAAGGAAACAGTGGCCATCTTCCTAAGGGGTCCTACTATTTCACAGAGCAGGCATGTATTTAACTGATTAAAGTTAATACACTACAAGGTTCTTCATGATAACTATACTTACATAAAACAATGCAAAAGAAAAAGAAAGTCCCAGGAGAGTTCCAATGCTGCACACTTTATTCACTTAAACTCAAGTAAAATAAACGCTATTAAAACCATGCGTTTTCGTCTTCACCGAGACTTCATCAGATTGTACATGTGACTTGGTCAATAAGCAACTTTATATACAATTAAGTTAATTAATGAAGCACCAATCATATTCTCTCATTTTTTTAAAAAAATGTAATCTAATACGTAGTAATATGACATCTAAATCCATTAGAGTGAATAAAGTGTGCAGCATCGGAACTCTCCTGGGACTTTCTTTTTCTTTTGTTTTGTTGCATCTGGAAGTTCCTGCCGTGAGTGGTTACATAAAACAATGACAAAGTCTCAGTAAACTTCTATGTAGATGTAGTGATTGCATGTTATGAAACAATGACAAAGTCTCAGTAAACGTGTATGTAGATATAGTGACCACAGGCTCTGTACCATTGTTAAGTGCTTATCTTTGTAACTTTAAATATATTCACCCAGGTTGACACTGAAGTTAATCAGAAATGATTTAATAAATAAACATCAGAAATGCAACAGAACAAAATCAACACCAAAACAATGCACATCAACAAAGTGTTGCCTGCACTATCCATACCTCTCACTTAATATTTAACATGGTGTGGTCAGAAAGCTTTGGGGATAAAAGCTATTTTCTTTACAAAGGCTGTTTCATCTCACAGTCTAAATAACAAAAGAGATTGTGACAACCAGAGTAATGTTTTACACTTCTATAATCTGTTCTTCTGATTAGTAGCTTTACAACTGTCACAATATAAAAAGGTTGCCTTTTAATTAACAACATTACGAGTCACAGATATAATGTAGAAACTGTTGCTTGAAACTAAAGTTCGGAAAATAACTCTGTTAAGGATGGCTACCAGCAAAATTAGGAATTAAACTGGAAAATGCAAATTGATGCTGATATAAATGACAATGTGATAATCAAAAAGTAAAAATAAAAAAAATCAAATATCTCACTGTAAGCCGCTGCATTGTCAGCAACAGAATAAATGACCCTGTCAATACATTGTACTTTGTGTCCCAATGAAGTGGGTCATATAACAATTTAGAAAGCCATAATGCTAGATAAAAGAATCAACAGCAAAACCTTTCTGCGGGGGAAGCCTCCTGTACCATTTAATGTCCCTTATTTAATTTTTATTACTCTTTGGTTTACTAGATCTGGGGAAAAAAATAAAAACTCTCTGTTTCCAAAGATTGTTTTATATCACAGCCAAAATAACAATCAAATGTCTAATGATCAGATTTATGTTTTCACCCTCATAAAACACTACCTTATCATTAACAACTTTACAACAATTTATTATAAAAATCTTACCTTCAAATTAGCAACTTTCCAAGTGGCAACTATCTTGTAGAAATTGTGGTTTGAAAAAAGAGACGGGTAACTTACTAAGCTAATCATTCAAGCCTAACATTTAAATCAAGTTTGAAACGTTTTGTAAGTAATTGCACTACTAAAGTAAGGGACTAAAGTAATTGAAAAGGCACTCTAATACTGACATAAGTGACAATCAAAAAATTAGACCTCAGTGCTCTCATTGCAAACCAGTGCTGAAACAGGTCTGGTGAATGAGAAGCTTTTGCCACAGTAAACTCTGTGCCCCATGAAGTTACAAAAACAGTCAAAATCCTCGACTATAAAATTAAATTACATCAATATTATAGCCATGTGAGACCATACAAATTAGAAGCTCATAATATTCACTTAGTGTGATGAAAATATTAGTATTGCATAAAGTTTCAAAATATTACAAAAAATGTATTGTTCTCTTTCTTTTGTTGACAGGTGTCCTTTTAAGTTTCTAGCTGGAAAGCAAGAAATTTATTTGATGTGTGTGTTTGGTTTTGTGTGTTCTCGCGTATGCATGTGCGTGAGTGTACATGAGCATGTGTCTGTGTATTTACGATCACATCATATGTTCATAGGATCATAAGACATTACTAGGCTAATGGCCCTAGGGCCCTTACAAGCCTAGTCAAGTTCTACCCTTATTTCCATGATCAGCACCTATTGATCCTGTCCAAGAGTGAAACAGGTGGTAACCCCAGACTGAATTTATGGTTACCCATCCAATTGTCCAGACTGCATTTGAAGAGACCTAATGAGGTGCTCTGTTTCACATGAAGTGGGAGTCTGTTCCAAAAGTATAGTAACCTCTGGGAGACAAATCTGTCTCTCCAGCAGGTTCTATTAATGTCACATACCAAGTTAAGGTCTTTAGAGCGAGTAACCCGTGTACCATTTGACTTGTGGATATGGAGCATTTCCAATAAAGCAGGGTCAGAGATTGCCTTATATGTAAGGCATAGATTGCCTCTGAGTAGTCTGTATGAAACAGAACAAAGTGACAGTGATTTCAGATGATCCACATAGGACAGATGCTGAAGACCTTGAATTTTCCTTCTGAGGAACCTTTATGGTCTCTCCAATTGCTGCAGGTGCTTGGAAAGCTACATATCAAAAGGGGCACTGTACTCGATTATTGGCCTGATGAGGGAAGAGTAAAGGGAGGTTAAAACTTCTTTTTTTCTGGAGGCAATGTCCTTACATATGACATGAGCAATATAGAATGCTCTTCTCAACACTGTGGACATGGTGATCATAGGTAAGGTTACTGTCAACCTATGCCCAGGTCTCACACCGCTGAGTGTGTACCTATGGTGTTGCTATTGATGTTGTAGTTAGCAGGAATATCACTCTTACTGAAAGGAATGATAATACATTTTTTTTACATTGAGTTTAATGGTACCAATCATTTGCTTGTGTAAGACTCTCTTGTAGGATGTTGACATCATTTGGAGATTATATGACTGCTCCCAGTGTGCAGTCACCAACAAACTTTGTCAGCCACAAACCAATAGTTTTTGCTTGTACTTAGAAGAAATAGATTTCAAACAGTAGAGGTCCCAGGACTGATTCCTGTGGAACACCACTGGTTACAGGTCTATTGTTGGAGGTGGATTCCCCTATTTTGACTATATGTGTTCTATCAGTGAGCCAGTTATTGACCCATCTAACAATATAAAGTTGATACGTAGCTCGGTGAGTTTGTCAATGATGCCTGAGTGGTGGATAGTGCCAAAAGCCTTGGCTAAGTCTAGGTAAGCTGTATGCACAGATTTCCTGTCATCCAAGGCCTTGGTGACTGTCTGGGAGAAGTCCACCAGGTTTAACAGGCATGATCTTCCTTTTAAAAATCCAAACTGAGTAAGGTCAAGTGTTTGCAGATTACCAATATCTTTATTGATAAGGTCCATGATGATTTGCACCATGGACTTGCAGATAAGGCTAGTCAGGCTAATAGGTCTCTAGTTCCCAGGGTTAGTGGAAGCACCAACTTTATACAAGAGCATAACTGTGGCTGTTTTCCATTCAGCTATGCTAAAGCCAGTGCTTAGACTGTGATTGAAAAGAGTACCAATGGTGTTGCTAATTCTTGTTGGAGCCCATGTAGGACGCATCCTGAGATGTTATCAGGTCCCCTAGATGCTGTGTTTTGGCCTTAGAGAGGGTGTTTACTATCTTCTCTTTAGAGATACAAGGTAGGGGACTGGATGTAGGGATGTCATGGGGTAGGTGTGGTGGGGACAGGGGAGTGAAGTTTTCACAGAACCTGTAGGCCAACAGGTTAGCTATGTCCACAGGCTCAGTATATGTGGTATCATTAACTACCAGTTTGGCACAAAACTGGGTTTTTCCTTTTAGGTTACAGAAGTAACTCAAGAATGCCTTAGGGTTGTCCATAGTTGAGGAAGCTGATTTGGATTTGAAGCTTGCTTTGGAGGACTTCACAAGAAGTCTTATTTGCTTGTTTAAGCTGAGGAGGGAGGGTTTCCAGTTTAGAGCTCACTCTCTCCTACTCTTAGATAGCAATTTCTTCCTCTTATTGTAAAACCTGTTAATGGCAGTTGTTCACCAGCCAGGTTTGCTCTTCCTTGAGGAACTTGTTTTGGTCTTATCAGGTATGGCTCTGTCAATGTAGTTTTACTGGTGTTTGTATAAAGCATTGGTGTAGAACTCTGGATAGTTGCTAGTTCCATCTGAGGGGGGAGGTGCAGTGAAGATATTTATACCATCCTGTAAGAGGTTATAATCTGCTTTGGAGAAGTTTTTTAGTTTAGTTGCTGCTAGAGAGGAGTTGGGTATGGTAGTTACTTAGAATGAGACTGATTTGTGGTCAGATTTCACCAGGGAAGACCTCACAGTAGGAGTGTTACATTGGTCCCCCATATTGGTAAGCACCAGATCCAGGATGTTCGCACCTCTTGTGGGGGTGTCAGCCAGCTGGTCCAGGGCACTGGAGTTAACAAAGTCAAGGAAACTTTGGGAAAGTTAGGTGAGAATGAGTAATTTACCCAGTCAATGGATGGGTAGTTAAACCATGGTGTTTGGATGTGTCTTGATAGACTCAGATAGATCCAAATAGGCAGAGTGGGTTTCCTGATTCATGGAGGGGGCCCTGTAGCTAGCAATGACTTTAACAGGTGTCCTACAAACAGTTAATTGCACCTTAATTATCTCCAGGGAATCATACTGTTTAACCATGCTGGAGGTGTATTTTTCTTTAATGAATATTGATATACCACCTCCTTTAGTTTTCATGCCATAAGTTTGCTGTCTGAACATATGGAAGGAGGTGTAACCCAGTATGGCGGGTGTGGTCTCCACAGCCCTGAACCAGGTCTCCATAATTGCACAAATGTCTGTGTCTTCCAAGGTGAAGACTGCTTCCAGTGAGTGCAGTTTCATGTTAAGACTCCTATCAGTTAGCAGCATAACCTTGAGGTTGTTTTTAGATGGAGTTTTTACTTTGGGAATTTTGTCCTTGAGATACTGCCTTAAAAAAGGCACTATGAGGGTGGCAAGAGCCTTAGCCAGCAGCAGAAATCCTAGGGGTGACAGATAAAGACCATCTCTGGCAAAGCATTGAGGTCTCATGTCATCCCAGGCTGACAGATACTGGATCCCCTTAGAATGGCACTAGAAGCTAAACCAATTATTGAAGTTAATCATTTTCTGTTTGTATTGAGGCATCAACCTAGGTTAAAATAAAATGCTGCTTAAGGCTAGGGACAAGAGAAACATAGTCCAAGAGCTCAGTCATGTCTCTCTTCATATAGTCCAGAGAGGTACCTCACACCAACATGGACTATGACAGTCATATAGTACCTGTTGTTGAGAGACTTGAGTACATGTGTGATATGCTGGATTCTGGCACCTGACAGACATCACCTATGAATAATATATGTTTGGTTTTGTATTTTGCCTTAAGGGCTTGACATGTGAGACACTGGTTAATGAGCTATTATGTGTATTGTGTTCTGCAGAGGAAGTATTATGTGTAGTGTGCTTGTGTTTATGTTTGACAGGTTTCTGGTGTTTAGGTATGTTTCTGGTGAGGACCTCCACATATGTAGATATGTGTGATGTGGGTTTGGATGGAGTAGGATGTGATTTGTGTATGCTGACAACTCATTTATTGTCATATGTACTGACTGGTGTGTGAGAGAGCATGGGTTCAAGGTTATTAACATAGCTGCACCTTTCACATGTTAAGTTTGTGTGGACTAGAAGTAGAGGGTTGTTGGTGAACATGAAGCAGTTGCTAAACTGCCTCAGGATGCCCATGTCAACCAAGCTGGCTGGAGAAGTTGTGAGAAATTGTCAGGTAAATTTATATGGTCAGAAAAAAAGGTTGCACTTAGGAATGGCTAGTGGATGAGAGGTGTGTTGGTATCTCTGAGTCTAGGCTTAGTGTTCCACATGACAGTAGAGCAGGGCTGTGAAAAACCTCTGGGGACCACAAAAAAAGTGCTAAGGGAAAATTTAACAAAAAATGTTTCCATCTATAGCTACTAGAGGTAACCACCACTATGCAGCACTACAAAATGGTGTGCTACACACAAACAAGGGAAAATCCAGGGCTTAAATAACACAAGAAATAACCCTTTTAACTCAAACTAGCCAATAAGGATTCTCTTTTTAAGCTCTAGTCCAATCTACCTCAATTAGATGAGACCCAGACAACACTGCCCTCACACAAGGGTGCAGAAGGGCCTTCATCAACAAAGATGATTTGAATTTGATGCTCAGAAGTTACACAATAGACCCAGAAACAGCAAACCTGGAACTGGGCTATCCTACATCTGAACTAGTACAGTTATGGTAAAATGCGGTAAAAAACAGTTCTGACAATTCAAACAAATAGTAGGATGTAAACATAAATTAAATGTGTAATATAAGAGCAAAAACAGGCACAGTTGGAAGCAAAGGATGCCTCACATGTTTCATTATCTCAGTGAAGAGCTGGTTTTAGTGCTCAAGTGATAGCAGTCTAGATTCAGCAAGTCTGAATCTGGCCTATGCTATATAATGCAGAAGCACTAGAAATTCAAAGTACATAAAATCACAGTCACAACAGCAAAAAATGTTTAAATAAAACAGCAAATCCCAGCTTAGAAGTGTGTAGGCCACATTCTCCCACCACAAGAGTCTAGATCACAAACCTTCCTAATGTAAAACAACTGGTTTTGAAGCCTAAGTGCTTAAGTCAGAACCAAGACACTTCAGAATAACTGACACAATAGGCCTTCAACCAGCAATTGCCAGCTTAGAAGGGTGTAGGCTATCCTCTCCTGCCACAAGAGTTTAGACCACATATCTTCCTAATGTAAAGTAACTGGTTTAGAACCTAAGTGCTTAAACTAGAATAAAGACAGTTAGAATAACAGGTAAAATAAGCTTCACCAGCAATTCCCAGCTTAGAAGGGTGTTGACCACACTCTCCTGCCACAAGAGTCTAGACAACACCCCTCCTAATGTAAAATAACTGGTTTGGAACCCAAGTGCTTAAACCAGAATTAAGACCCTTTCAGAATAATGGACACAGTGAGTCTTCAACCAACAATTCTCAGCTTAGAGGGTTGTAGGCTATCCTCTCCTGGAACAAGAATTTAGACCAGAAATTCTGAATGTAAAAGCAGCTGAAAAAAGTGTATTTTTTTCAAAGATCATCAAATAGTAATTAATAATAGCTGATCAAGAGATAAACTAGGGTGGGGCAAATTTGGTCAGCTGCCTTGGGTACAAACTATCACGGGGTGCAATTGACAGGTTCCAAAGGTGAAAAGGGACAGTGCCAACATTGCTTTATGAAACCACAAGAATATGATGGTTTCATAATGAATTGTAATACTGCATCTGTGGTTACAGATGAAAACTCTGTATGTGGTGATTTAACTGTTGTAAGTTGCGTATTATATTAATGGAAACATCTAATCATCTTGCCACAGCTGCAGGCAGAAGAGCTTTTTTCTTTTCTCCCTAAAGTTTGAGTTGTTGTCAGAGCTGTAACTAGGCAGATCGAAAGTGGCAACTGTCCCAGATGAAAACTATCAGGGAGTATGATTAACATGTGCTGAATGCAGAGGAATACAGTATCACTATTGCTTTATGAAGACCAAAACTACATTTGCGGTCACTGCTGAAACATTGTGTGTGGTGATTTAACTGCTGCAAGATGCTTGTTACATTGGTAGTAACCATCTTCTTTCAGTTTCTGGGCAGGAATTTTCCCCTTATGTTTAAATTGAGGGACACATTTCACATGGTGCATTATGACCTATTTTTTTACCCGTATCACTTGTAATATCAAAATATATTCTTGCGTATATGGGAAAAGTCTAGAGAGAGGTTAAGTCCTTGGTCTTTTCAAGCAAAGTGTTAAAAGTATAAAAACACAGCTATAATATGAAAGAGAGATGTGGCTTATCTGTAGAATGCTATGAGTCATAACATAGTCAAATATTTCAGTTAGAAGCTTAGATTGCCCCAATGACATAGAATTCATTAACTTTATCTATTCTGTAATGGTGAGAAACTTGTGACAGACTTAATTAAAGAATAAACTACTTCAGTACCAGATAATTCTGGAGGTTCATGTGTGGTGGATTTATATTTTGAGTAACCCTTTATTTTACATCATAACATGGAAACTGGAAATGTGTATAAACCTTAGTCTTAATCAGTGATGCCTTACGAAGACCTGTTCATTACTAACATGGGCGACCGTTGCTCTACACCAGTAGTCAACTCCTCCCTGGTTAGATCTGACCACAAACTAATCACCTTGGAAATCCACATCCCTCCCACCCCCACCCACCCACAAAGTTAACCACCATGAACAATTTCTTTAAAGCTAACTTTGGACTCCTAAAAACAGAGGTGGCTAACTTCACGGCACCCATGCAAATGGAGAATAGTTGCATGACCACCGAATCAAACACCAATGCACTGTACAAACGTACACAAATGCATGGATCTTACCATACCCAATAGAACCAAGACCCTCTCCTCCAAAAATAGGAAGCCAATCTGGTCAGCCCATGCCATAAATAAATTCTACAACAGAAGGAGGAAACTGATGTGGAATAAGGTGAAGTCCCAAGACTGGAAAAACTCCCTTATCAGACTTAACAAAAAGTTGAGCTCCCTCATCAAATCCTCTGAAGCTAGCTATGAAAACAGAATTGCAGCAGATAGTAAGGACAACCACAAGGCCTTCTATAGTTATGGAAAGACTCTCCATGGCAATACAAGGATTTGCTCTGAGCTAATGCACAGTGGTACCTCATATACCAAGCCAACAGATATTGCCAATATACTGGCCGACAGATTCAGTGCCAACTTTTCCCCTCTTTCCCCTCCCAAAGGACCTATCACATTAACAGTAGATTGCCAGACACCCAGCATTACTGCTGTACAGGTAAAAACAGCACTCTCCAAGGCCAAGAATACAGCTTTTATGCGACCTGACAATATCCCTGGCTGTGTTCTACATGAACTAAAGAGTGAACTGGCACCTCACCTGTGTGCCCTGTTCAATCACAGCCTCACCTCAGGCTTTGTCCCTACCAAATGGCGCACTGCTACAGTCACCCTTCTCAAAGGAGGCGTGACTACACACCCTGGGAACTATCGTCCCATTAGCTTAACAAGTCTGATATGCAAAGCTATGGAACGCATCATCATGGACCTAATAAACAAGGATATAGGGAATCTCCAAACTCTGGATCTCACACAGTTTGGTTTTGTGAAGGGTAGATCATGCCTGCTCAACTTGGTCGACTTCTTTGAGTCAGTCACCAGAGCTGTGGATGAAGGCAAGGTAATTTACACAGCCTACCTTGATTTGGCCAAGGCCTTTGATACCATTCTTCACTCAGGAATCATAGAAAAACTCAGTAAGCTAAGCATCAACCACTATATCACTAGGTGGGTTGCAAACTGGCTCACAGCTAGAACACACAGTGTGAAAGTAGCTGATTCCAAGTCAGACTGCTGACCAGTCATGAGTGGAATCCCATAAGGTTCAATCCTGGTTCATCTCCTGTTCGGTATATACTTCTCTGAAGTCCAGGCCAACACGAAGGGACTCTGGCTGATAAAGTTCACAGATGATTGCAAGTTGGGAGCTATTATCAACTCCCTAAGTGATGTTGACATCCTACAGAAAGGCCTCACAGAGACCAATGACTGGTGTCAGAACCATGGCCTTAATCTCACTGCCAAAAAATGTGTCGTCATCCCCTTTGGGGAAAAAACCCATTCCCATGAATTACCACACTGATTTTAGTCCACTGAACACAGAAGGTGTTTAAAGAGATCTGGAAACACAGGTTGACAACAACCTCTCTTTCGACCACCATATTGCCACTATGGTCAGAAAGTCCTTCTATGTGGCACATCTCACTACTAAGGGTTTTGTGACAAGGAAGAAAGAAGTCATTGTCTCCCTCTACTCTTCCCTCATTAGACCAGTCATCGAGTACAATGCAACATTTGGCATGTACCTCACTAGACACCTGCAACAACTGGAGAGGCCACAAAAGTACCGCACAAAGAGGATTCTAGGCCTTAAACACTTGTCCTATATGGACAGACTCAAAAAACTCCAACTATTCTCTGGCTCATATTGCCTACTTAGAGGCGATCTCTGCTTGACTTACAAAGCCATGTTGGACCCAGCTCTGTTAGAAATTCTACATCTAAAGAAATCCCAATTCCTATGCACCACACACTCCAGAGACCTCAACCTCATTACCACAATCAACAAAAAGTGCTGGAGGGACAGATTCATAACCTAGAGACTGCCCGTGCTATGGAATAGGCTTCCCATACATGTCAAACAAAGCACCTCACTGGCCTTCTTCAAGAGAAATCTTGATGAGTGGATGGGAAATAGAAAATTCACCCCGGGATCACTCCAGTGGCTCTACTTGACAGAGGCACTGGGAACTAAGGTAATGTGGCACGATAGCAGGGTAATCCTATGGGCTAGGCTTGTAAAGGTTTCAGGGCCATTAGCCTAGTACATACCTATGAACCTTTGAACCTATAAGAGTGCAACTACTGTTTTATTCTGAAATCCTTTAAAAACTATCACAAGTAATGAGATGTGACCACACTATGGTCATCCAGATTTTACATCGACTCATTGATCGCAATCAGTCCAGTGTATGTTTCAGTTGCTGACACAAAAACTGCAACTAATGAAGTAACAAATATGCGAGGCACTATAAAATAAGCTCAGTTTATTAAAGATTCAATGCTTTTGTCCTGTTTGTAACACAGACTTCTTCAGAAGATTTTTTTTGGCTGATGGTCAGATGATGTACCTTTGGAAAGCAAATCAACACATCTGGCCTTCTCTTGTCAATGCTTTAAGCAAATAATAGAATCATTAATCAAATATAATGATAAACATCTGGCTTGCTGTCCTAAAGTTTTGCTTCATAAAGTTGCAGCAAGTAAAGTAAAATAAAGTAGAGAAGCAGTGACCACGAGATGTAGGAGACCAGTAACAGGAGTGGCCTTAGGTCAACTGGTACCCTAGGCAAAAGGGCTCCATGGCACCCCCTACCACACCACCCAGTGCCCTATCCTGGTCTACCTACACCAAATAAATACCAGAAAAGCACCCCTGGTAGAGCAGCGCCCTAGGTGGTTGCCTAGTTGGCCTATGCCTAAGGCCAGCGATGACCAGTGTTATAGATAAGGATGGCTCCCTCACTACTTACACCCTTCTGTCCTGACACAGACCAGATCTGTTTTGTCCTCTAAACTATGGCAAACTACTGTGGCAGACTTAACAGGCATTGAGCAGTAGTCACTGGTGAGTTCAAAACAAAGGGGGGCTGCAGGAAGCAATTGGATGGGTGGAGCTAAATGCAGTTGGATGGTGTACTCCTATGTTAGGTCAGTAACCAGCACCTGTCATTAAACAACAGATGGGGTCATTCATTCTCATTCACAGACTGCCTTGGTATGTTCCCACTCATTATAGCCACTTTACTGACTATATGCACCTTAGATGTTTGGCTGCAATCAACAAGGCCAGAATCAGGTAAAATGGAGCCCTAGACAAAGAGCTGTATGAGTTCCCTGGTGCCCAGTAACTCGTCCCCCTCCACACTTTGCTTTACTTAGGTCTCCCCATACTTTTAACACATCCAAACTTGCTAATTAAGTCTGGAGGATGTAACTGAATGAAGCTGGGATCGGAGGGCTGCTACACCCCGTAAGCCATAGGATTGTAGATGCTCTGAGGTGCCTCTTTGAGCTTTTTTGCAACCTTTTAATTTAATGATAACCTGAACAAAAATCATGAGTGAGGAAATATATTCAGTCTTATTTTTTTTCACAGAAGTTGTGTATATAGCTTAATGTTCAGAGCTAAGAAAATACTAGTTGTCCTATAAACTGAGAAGATAAATGCAAGGGTATATAGATCCTATATGGGAATAGTGCCTGCCTTCCTACCCCCTCAAAAGCATTGTTATGTTTTGTGTACTACTCTGGCATTATTCTGTGATTAAAGTAAAAGCAGAAATGACCCACAGACACATATTATACAGCTGAGAGTATAGGTGATAAAAAAAACATGACACATGGATAAAATCTACACAGAGACAAGGAGTACATGTGGACACCACACAGAAGAAATAAAACAGCCAAAAACCCAAAAGGAAATAAGAACAGCCAAGCACTATTAGATGCAACACTCTGACAATGATCGTTTGTTGTCAGACGCATCTTGCCGAGAATGCCACAAACAGCCACTTATTGAGTACAATGCTGATGTTCAACTGTGATGGAAAGTGAAAAACATACACAGTACTTCTGCAAAGCCAAAATAACTGCTCATCTTGGACCAATGACAACAGTGACAATTACTTTCACCCACAGATGGCCACTGTACCCAGCAATTAAAATCAACCCGACTATATATATATATATATATATATATATATATATATATATATATATATATATATATACATATATATATATCAACCCGACTATATATATATATATATATATATGTACCACAGATATCAGAATGTAACAACATAAAAATTGTCGTAGCAATGTATTTTAACTCCATGTGCATACACAGATGTGACCATCAATTACAGACACTAATGTAACTGTGGCTTAACACCTAAGATGTTTGATTTCCATCAAATGAATTAATGAATACATAAATAATTGTTAGACAAGAATTTATCATCTTCTCAGTTCACTGCTGCCAGAATACAGTGCTTCCCCCACCACATATGTCATAATCTTTTATCACTTAAGGAGAAATCAGCAATAGCTATTGTATTTATATACTTAGAAACATTTCTAGAATAGCAGGCTTTGGATTAGCATGCTTTTTTAAAAGCGGTTAAGTACGAAGCTTGAATGTGATCATTAGTTAGTAATTGGAATCCTCACTGATTTGCAAGAAAAAAAGCAACACATTTTATGAGAAACACAGAAATATGAAGCAAAAAGGATTAGAGAAATTCCATTACATCAAGGACAGCTGAGAGCATCTACGCCCCTCTCAACAAAAGATGCACAGATGTGATCATCAATTAAAGCTACCTTATATGACTGCACACCTGTGATCCTTGATTGCAATCAAATGAATACACGAGTAATTAACTGCCATACATGACTATATCTTATTAGTTGACTGCTCTTAAAATTCATCGTACAACTCACTGAACCTGCCACCCCCACGTCTGCTAACCTGCTTACTCATGAATCAAAGAATAGCATATATTTGAAGGCTATTAAGTTTGAAAATCAAATGTTTGTCATTATTTAGTGACCATAATCCTCATTGAATTGACAAAAAAGTAAGAACCTTTACAAGAATCATAACAAAATATGAGGCAAAAAACAAATCAGACAAATCTGTGAAATCAGGATCATCTGAGAGCATCTGCACCCCCACATCTATTTGCCAGAAAAGGCACAAATTTTATAAAGAGCAGACCAAGATATGGGGCAAAACATGACAGCCATTCTGTAACATCAGGGAGAGTTAAGAACATCAATGCCACCATTACCCATGCAAAAAGCTTTGCAAGGTACATGTCAACTATGAGGAACAAATCAGACAAATTCTTTGAAATCAGTGTCATCTGAGAGTATCTACACCCTCCACTTATTTACCAGAAAAAAACCCAGAGACATTTCAAGGAGAAGATTAAAATATGAGGCAAAAAAATCACAGCCATCAGGGACAGTTTACAGCATCTAACTCACCCCCCAAACACACATATACCTAAGTACATACATAGATACATAACACACATATACCTATGTACATACATAGATACATAGACATATACAAATACACACACACACACACACACACACACACACACACACACACACACACGCATGCACGCACACACACACACACACACACACACACACACACACACACACACACACGCACACACACACACGCACATACACACACTTGGCCTTTCACCAGCTCGTGTTCGTCATTTCTACAGTGCATGAAAACATAACACTGTGTACTGCTTCCTTGGTCCACCTGCTTTTACTTCTGAAACTGATCAGCACAAACCTGTTCCACCTATCTAATTTAGGTCCTTTCTTCCACCCTTCTCATTTTCATCACCACTGTAATACATGTATCAGTTTTTTTTTTCCCTCATTTTTATATATTCTGCTTATTTATTGTCCTGGCTAGTATTTTGTCTATTCCTTCAACCTGTCAATCATCAGTTTTAATCTATTGCTCCATAGTCACCCCCCCATTCTTAGTCCTGTTACATTCTGTTTTGTTCTATCTCTGCTTCCAATCTATCCCTTTCCTATTCTCTCTTTTGTCCCTCCTCTGCTCATATTACATCTGTCCAGGTCCTGTTATGTTCCCAGTCATTTGCCTGCAATGGACTAACACATATTCTAACGTCTGCATAATCTGCTTTAAGTGAAATACCTTTGCTTCAATTACCCCAGACCTCCTGAAGACATTGCACCCACCCTACCACATAAGTCCCTATGCCAGCCTCCTAATATCATATCTAAATTCTGATCCATCTCAGACCTTAACACCTTTTCCAGCATATTTTTCTTCTAATTATTTCTGTTTTATTTCTTGGTATTTTAGTTGCTGGATGGCATTTAGGGTTGATCTATTTATTCTGAGTGATTTCTGCCTAGCAAATGCTTCTAGTTAACTCCTCTGTACTAAATTCATAGTCATGTCCTTTGTCTGATTTATCCTTTGATATAACCATAAATAAGACACCATTATATAAGCAACCTTTGTTTCAAACATCAGTATGCAAGAGGCATACAAAAAATCTTGTTTCATTCAGGAACATAATACTCTTTATGAGTGACATAGTTAAGAAAATCGAACGGACAAATCAATAAATATTTAAGATTGATGACAGCAAAGACTCCCATTAGCTTTCTAGTCATCCAGAAAGGACAGTGAAATGATGTGCAGCAAACATTTTCATCAATTTCACATATTTCACACAGCTAACTAAGGTGGTTTATTATTAAATGCAAATGTTCCCTTAGTACCACTACTTTAGATGACAGAGAAAACATCACAACAGAACATTTGGTCCCGAACTCGCCAACTACCACACACTTCAATTAAGAAGAGACTCGGAGCGCTGAAGCATCATTTGTCTACTGAAGGATGTGAATGAAAAACGTATTAAAACTTACCTTTTTTAACATTCAGTGAAAAAATTTATGCTGAGCTTGTAGAATGCAACAGCTCATAAATCCAGCCCTCACATATTCTTTATTTCATGTTTTAAAGAAATAATTCGTGTTGAGTTTATACAATACATCAGCCAATAAACTTAACCTTCACATGCTGGGTTTAATAATCTAAAACATGTTTCTTTAATTATAGCTGGTGTAGACAATACTTTAGTGTCAAAATGCTCCCTTAGTGTAATGCTACCACACATACCTGTCATTTTGATCACATAATCTAATTTCTGCTACAACTTAACTGTACCCCCTGGATCTATACATAAGCCTGCGTTTTTTGCCTCAGTTACTCTAGCACTAGATTAGGATGATATTATTTACAAGCTATTAAGATTTGGTTTAGAAATGTGAGTCAGCTATTGCTCATTCATCCATTCAAGTATAAAATATATAGTAGTGTTAGGGAAATACATACTTTTAATTCAGCATTCACAACTTTTATTTCAGCATTCACATTTTCACAGACATTGGTGCTTCTTAAGCAGCAGTGTTATTAAAAATATGTTTTTCAGAATGATCTATTAAATATTCTTTCAGACCAAGAATCCTTTTTTGTATGTGAATCATTTCAGAATATGAAAAAGAAATGATATACAAAGAGTACAGATATAAGGGCTGAGATACTTTGCTAAAGACAAATCTCTCTGACAGCATGAAGCAAATTGGCTGCGATATTTTGTTTTGTTGATAATTTGAGCTGTATTTTTATTATCTCTGGTTTAAACAATTATAAAATGATAAAATGTGCAGTCTATTTGAGTGCATATCTTACCTGCCAACTATCCAAAACTTTCTGGAATATCCAGATTTTGCATTTTTTTTTTGTTTGTTCCTCATAAAATGTGTGGTTTCCTGGCAAATCATTGTAGACAGATGTCTGAATTTCCTATTTCATATCCTTCAGAAAATGTTATTCTAGCAATCATTTTAAGTTTATAAGAACAACATTTAAAATATGTCCCTGATTTGGGTCTTTGCCCCACATTATTTTTGGCTTTCACCCTAATTCTTATGCTAAGAGATCGAGAGGTATAACATTTATTTAAGTTTATATGGGAGAATTATTTGGGCAAACCTTTTTGAGGCATCATAAAAAATGACATGAATTATCAGGCAACCATTTTCTGTCATGACAGATGCAGGCCCAGAGTACAAGAAATTCTGACAGTGATGTAAAGGTTAACTGTTTTGAAGAAATAGTTGTCATGAGCCTCAAAGCACCAAACACATGAATTATAATGAGAGCAGTGTTGTTATTAACTGTGGCACTTTCTTTAAGGGAGCTTATATACTTGTTGAGGAAATGCATATTGAATCATTCATTTATGAACTAGTGTATTCAAAGGTTTGTGAAAAATGAATTAAGCTGTTCCTCTGGAAAGCTTGTGAGCCAAGGCACTAGAGACCTTTCCCCCAATAATCTTTATTAGAGATTTTTAATAGTTTAATATAAATTTTGCAAACATGTATTTATATATACTTTTACTTTCACTGCCAAATTTGTCATATATCACCAGTCAGGCCGGTGTCCAGTTTAGTTATTAAATGAATGTTGCTGTCAATGCTGTCTGAAGCCTTTAGAAATCCATGGATTGTAAATGTGATTGTAGAAGGTATGGGGCTGTAAGTGTAAATGTGTGGGAAACTATACTAAGTCCAACACTGTGCCATCTCAGAGTATTCCCCCACCACCGAGGTACAGAGTACCTTATAAGTAGCAGGGGCACAGGAGTGCCAGAGAGTGAAATCCAACTGCAGATATACTGTAAATGTTGCAACAAGTGTTAATATCTGCTGATTTGCAGTCAGAATTCATAATATCTGGTCCTGCACTCTTGAAAGGAAGTCCAGGCCTGCTTCTACTACAGCAAAAGATGAAATGTGAAGTAAACAAAAGTCATAGAAATTATAATGCATTGTACAAACAGTAGCATATATTTCATTAGGTAACAGTGGGGATAATTATGGAAGAAATAATGGATGTTTTTTCTTTTTGGAGGAGTTATACTTGGTGAGGTCAGCATTCATTTTCAAAAATTCTGGCTAAAAACATATCTCTTTGTTGCTCTCCCCTAATATGTCTGCCATAGTTACTAATATAAATATTAAGTGATCTTTTACTTTGTTCTATGAGGTGTTTCTGAAGATACCATAGTGAAGAAGTTTGTTTAAATATTTTATTTTATGGATAAACGAATTGTATATGTTGAAATGGAATGTTTGAAGACATTTGAAATGAAAAAAAGCATGAAACAGATTGATTATGAATCATCATAATTTATTATCACTGAAATAGGAGTTGATGATATGAATACAATAAAATATTTTTTTAAGAACTTCAGCCCTTCCTCTAAATGTGGGGATCATAGCCCTCCATAACATATATAACTCATTCACCCCTACAGTACTGATTGCTCTGCATTCAGCGCCATGTCTGCAGCATTATCTCTGTGGCCCCTACAGTACTGATTGCTCTGCATTCAGCGCCACGTCTGCAGCATTATCTCTGTGGCCCCTACAGTACTGATTGCTCTGCATTCAGCGCCACATCTGCAGCATTATCTCTGTGGCCCCTACAGTACTGATTGCTCTGCATTCAGCGCCACATCTGCAGCATTATCTCTGTGGGCTGCCTTATCTCATTAATGCCTACAGCTCTTCAAAGGCAGTCTTGAAACACAGTGCACAATGCCACATTACAATGTAGCTTAATCAGGATACTGAATTTCCAGAATTCAGTGTGATGTTTAAGCAGTTTAAATGTCAGAAGATGACTTAAGTTAAACAATTTAGACAAAAAGCTTCTTTACTTGTTTAATTTAAAAGATATTTTTTAGTGTTTAAAATTAATGTGACTCAGAATTCCAGGCAATTGTTGTCCAGCCTGCCAGTACACAGAAATGTGAAACGTCATTCACTGAGTGCTAACAGGTATGAGTGAGATAAACTACCTATGAGGCTGCACAGCACTGGGGTAAGAGGGGATGAATTTTGACAAGATGAGTTCAAGGAATGAAGAACTGTTTGAATGGTTAAATGCATGCTGTAAAAGCCTAGCCAGCAAGGTACCACAGCTTACGCCACCCAAGAAAGTTATTTTCCTGTGCCACTGTCCAGCAGAGACACAGAAGTGATCCCCGGGGTGTATTTCCTATTTCCCATCCACTCATCAAGATTTTTCTTGAAGAGTGCTAATGAAGAACTTTGCTTGACATAGATGGGTAGCTTGCTCCAGAGTATAGGAAGTCTCTGGGACAGGAATCTATCCCTCCAGTGTGTCCTGTTTATTGTGGTGACAAGGTTTAGGTCCCTAGAGCGTGTAGCTTGGAGGGATTGGGATTTCTTTAGGTGTAGCATGTCCAACAGCTCTGGGTTTGACATAGCTTTATATGTTAAGCAGAGATCACCTCGGAGTAGGCGATATGCTACAGAGTAAAGCTGGAGTTTTTTGAGGTAGTCAGTGTAAGGCATTTTTTTGAGGCCAGTAATCCTCTTTGTGAGGTACTTCTGCGGCCTTTCCAGCTGCTGCAGATGTCTTGTGAGGTACATTCAAAAAGGGGAGTTGTACTCTATAATGGGTCTAATGAGTGACGAGTAGAGGGGAACAATAACCTCTTTTTTCCAGGATGAGAACCCTTTTATGATGAGGTGTGCCACGTAGAAGGACTTCCTGACTACTGTGGCAATGTGACTATCAAAGGAGAGACTACTGTCCATCTGGGTCCCAAGGTCTCTTATCAGGCATTCGGTGTTAAGTAGATTGCTACCTATGTGGTAGTTCATGGGTACAGAGTTTTTACCAAAGGGGATGACACTGCACTTTTTGGCATTGAGCTTGAGGCCATGGCTCTGACACCAGGTATCTGTCTCAGTGAGGCCCTTCTGTAGAATGTCCACATCATTTGGGGACTTGACTATGGCTCCTAGTTTGCAGTCATCTGTGAACTTCATCAGCCAGAGGCCTTCTGTGTTAGCCTGTACTTCAGAGAAGTAGATACCAAACAGGAGAGGTCCCAGGACGGAACCCTGTGGCACTCCACTTGTCACTGCCTTGAGGTCAGATCTGTAGTCTGCAACTTTTACAGTGTGGGTTCTGTCAGTGAGCCAGTTGGCAACCCATCTTGTGACATAGGGATTTATACCTAATTTAGTGAGTTTAGCTATAATTCCAGAATGGGGGATGGTGTTGAAAGCCTTGGCGAGGTCAAGATAGGCTGTGTGAACCACCTTACCCTCATCCACGGCTTTGGTGACTGCCTCAAAGAAGTCGATCAGGTTCAGGAGGCATGATCTGCCTTTCACAACCCCGAACTGGGTGGGATCCAGAGTTTGGAGGTTACCAATGTCATTGTTTATGAGTTCCATGATGATATGTTCCATGGCCTTGCAGATCAGGCTCGTCAGGCTAATAGGTTGATAGTTCCCGGGATCAGTGGTGGCTCTCCCTTTGTGGAGTGGGATAACTGCTGCTGTGCAGCATTCAGTGGGCACAAAACCTGATGCAAGGCTATTATTGAACATGGTGCTTAAGTGGGGAGCCAGTTCGTTCTGAAGTTCATGTAAAACGCAGCCTGGGATGTTGTCCAGTCCCATGGATGCTGTGTTTTTGGCTTTAGAGAGGGCAGCTTTTACCTGCATAGTCGTGATTACAGAGACTCTGCATTCTTCCTGTATAGATAGGGGCCCTTTAGGAGGTGAGAGGGGGGTAAAGTTAGCACTGAACCGATCTACCAGGATGTTGGCAATATCAGTTGGTTCTGTAATTTTCGTGCCTTTGTGCTGTAACTCAGAGCAGATCTGGGTGTTGCCATCTAGATTCTTGACATAGCTATAGAATGCTTTGTGGTTGTCCTTGGATTTAGTGGCGATTTTGTTTTCGTAGCTAGCTTTGGAGGATCTTATAAGGGGATCTCAGCTTCTTACTGAGGCTGACCAGGGAGCTCCTCCACTCATGGGATTTTACTCTCTTTTGCAACAGTTTCTTCCTTCTGTTGTACAGTTTGTTTATGGCAGGGGACCACCCGATTGGCTTCCTTTTTTTGGAGGATAACGTCTTGGTTCTGTTTGGGATAGCATGATCCATGCACTTGTGTAAGTGCTTATAGAGTGCATTTCTGTAGGATTCATCAGTTGTAACATGCATAAAACTGTCAGTTTATTTTTAGTATGAACATAATTATAATGAAATATGCCACTCTGGCAGGAAACTCTTAAGCTATTAATTTGCAGTGCCTTATACTTTCTTGAATTAACATGTTCAAAAACTTTTCTTACTCAGTAACAATGACCCATACCTGCTGTGCTGGACTATCAGGCTGCACTCAGTCTGCAAATGTAATGATTCTGCAACTAATTGAGTTGATGTGAATGCACTGTAGATGTTCCTCGACTGGGCATGCATTTTTATGGAGTCTTGCCACTGGTGAACTGCATGTGACTCTCAATTGTTTTGAGACTTTCACAATGACTCCCTGGTATACATTAACTACACTGGTCTTCTGTGGATTACATTTCATGTGGATGGCCAATATACATGCACCATGGAACAGAGGTATTGTCGTTTCTCACCTTATAAATATGGCTTTGAGCTGTGATTGCAATATTCTGCTGTCCAACTGTCCTGTGCTTTATATAAGCCTTTCTCATGTAGATAGTCTTTGTTTTGTCAGCCTATGCCATATATAATTGTAGCACCAGAATATTGTGAGTACTGACAATGTAGCTGCAATTGAGCATGTGTCATGCAATGAGGTGATGTCATTGTGTTGTCCATACTGCATCGCATAGCATTCTATGGATATATTCAATGGTGTGCCAGCTGGCCATAGTCATCATATCCCTGGAGCTTGTTCTCCTGGCCTAATTACATACACAGCTAAGGGAGTGTGTTTTCCCTGTTCAGATGTCCCATTGTTGTGTGATGTTGATATGTTCTTGGGGAATAACTCTGTGTTCTGTTGTGCTGTAAAATACAATAATAATAATAACACCTTGTTACTGTTGTCATCATTGCAGATGTTTCTGCTGTTCATGCATTGCCATGATGTCTATTTCTGATGCATCATCTACTACATGTGAATGCACTATCACAATCGACAGTATTACTAAATTATGGTTACTGGTGCATTTGTGCATTTGTGTGATTTATTATATGAAAATATTACTCTGTAGTGATGTCCCTCGACCTTGTACAGGAGTTGTGTGGTCACTCTTTGGATGGATTTGCTGTTGTATGTATGCTGCCATGTATATAGCTAAGTTATTTTTTCTATAATGGTATTTTGGGATACTTTTCTGTGGAATGTATTGCAGCCTTGTGATACTGGTGTTACTGTTGCCATGGTAAGCTGTGATTGGAAATGGTCTTAATACAACCTTGATTCACCTTGGAAATGTGCATTACTTTTATGCCTTCTTAGACTTTTGCCAGTGGTACATTTGGTCTGCTGTTTGCAAAAAAATATATTATGGAAACCTGTCTTTTTGTGCAGCTTTAACCATCAGGAATGTTTTCAATAGTGTGTGCTTTTCAATTGGACCTGTGTAACAGATAATGTGGTACTAGAGATTTTGGATACCAGCAGAGCATTTACTGTACCATGGAGTAGTTTGCGTTATTTGCTACTTACGATTTCAATTTTTTTTTTTACTCACTAGGGTTTGTTCTTGCACTCTGGTTTTGGTCTTCATGGTGTAGTATGGATGACCTTTGCCAGGGTGCATGACAATTTTTGGACATGTTGGAGGTTTTAGTATGCCATACTTGTTTGTCTGTAGCCAACAAACTATTTTTTTTATTTATCCTTTGTTAACTGGGTTAGTCCACTAGGCTAGTAGCCTATTTTCATGGGAGACCTGCAGTGGTATTTATACTGCTAGGGGAAATTTGGCCAAGGCATCAGGGATGCCCAGGTTTTATATGGGTCATATGGATGCACATGGTGCTATCAGGACCCATCTAGGAGTTTATGCCATTATTCTGCATTATACTCACCAGTTTATTATCCAGCCCTTATTTGAATAAATATCATATGCACAGACATTCTGCTAGAGCGGCAACTCTGGAGTCTGGTGTCCAAGGCAAGGCATCAGTTTGGCAAATCCCCCCCCCCCCCAAAACAAAATGTCTTTGGGAAATCTCATCTGCAATCATTCAATTGCAGAGTGCAGACTATCATACTGTTTTTAAATGTGATATATAGGAAGTTAGAAATTTGTTGTAACCTTTAAAACAAATATGAATTCTGATAGCTTACAAGCTATTGACATGTTTAGCACCCCATGGTTTGTTTAGTACCCAGCTGTGGTAGCCACCCCCTCATCCTTGCTGTTCCTATGGTTCTTCATACTCCAGGATACTGTACTTTGTGAGCTACATTGTTTATATTGTATCAGTGCACTGCTGACCTATCATGGCCATGACCCATATTCTGCATGTAATATCATCAGTATGTGTACTTCATTCTCCTAGGACAGTATATTGCATATCTTGTTGTGGGTAGAGACAGGTCTTAACTTCATGCCCTTACTCAGCATCACATTCTACTGTGATAGGTGTGCTATGCTCCTATGCATTATATGTGCCAAAAAAACTCCAACATGTCCAGAAATTGTCATGCACCCTGGCAGAGGTCATCCATACTACACCATGAAGACCTAATATTAATCCAAGCACATTTGTGTTGGCATCATACCTCTCTACTGTAAAGCTTTTCATTGAATGTCCAGATTTCTGACTCATATCTTAAGTCTGCCCCTCATAAAATTTGTGGTTTTCTGGCATATTGCTGAGGGTTGAAGTTCTAGATAATGACAGCCATTTGAGTTACATACTCATAGTTTTCAGAAAATGCATGCTAATGCAATATTTGTTATTCCATCAACTGTCTAAGTCTGTAAGAGCAATTTTTAAAATATGTCCTTGATTGTGGACCTTTGTTACCCCATTATTTTGGGCTGTGCCCAGGTTTCTTGCACTGAGAGGCTGAGAGGTATGGCTGGAATCTACAGCTATCTGGAAGCTGATATAGAAGATTAAGGAACAAAGGTGTTACAGAGTTATTTCCTGTAGTGCATGGTACCTCCATTTACCTTCTGTGTGACTCAGAATATGTCACTTTATCTGATTGTGCTCCTGGACCACCCTGAAAAAGGACATTTGTTTCCACTGAGGTTACTCATTAACAACTGATATATGTATCATAGATCGTGACATTTCCCAGGGATTCGTGTTACTTCTTTATTCTACATTTACTATCACTTGTACATGATGTGCCTTCCTCTAGAATCTCATTTCCTTATCCATTATTTTCACATTTGTGTATGATGGGACTCATATCTGTTACATCGTATTTACCATACAGCCATTTTTCTATGTGGATATCACTGTACTCTGTGACAATTATGGTTGCAATTGTTTACTACATTTGGAATGTTTTGAGCATGTTTAGAATTACTTAGGGATTCTGTTAACCTTCCCATATATGTTCATTGTAGAAGAGATCCATATGTTTTGTTGAGTTTCCTTTGTTGAAACCCACTCGTGCAAAACTGAATCAGTCCATTGGACTTATCTAATTTGAAAATAAATAAATACAAGGGGAAAATGGTAGCTACTATTTTACTAAGTATAATAGGCCAGCTATACCAAATATCACACAGCTTATTCTGTGGAAAACACACAATAGTTTAAGAACAAAGTTGCAATATAGCAATGCAGCTGTTGAACATGAAAACAACCTCATCAGGATGCCAAGTGGACTGCCAAAGAATAGCTTTCTTTGTTGGTGTTTTACAGTGTGATATTTTATTAAAATGATAAACATTTGCGGGTAAAAATGAAGTCATTAAGTATTATATGGCTTTCAGCTCAGAATCATAAATACATAATCCTTCCTAAACGTTAATAGCAAAAGCTGTGATGTAATAAATGACAGACTTGCAAATTCAAACTCAGCCTCTCGAAAGGCTATTTACCCATAGAGTGATGCACAGCAATGGTTTTTCTACTCCACACAGGTGGAGCCACAAAAGACCCCGGGAACTATCACCCTATAAGCCTGACTAGCTTGGTCTGCAAGGCTATGGAGCGCATCATCATGGAACTCATTAACAGAGACATTGGGAGCCTCCAAACACAGGACCCTACCCAGTTCAGCTTTGTTAAGGGCAGATCATGCCTCCTCAACCTGGTGGACTTCTTTGAGACAGTTACCAAGGCTATAGACGAGGGAAAGGTGGTACACACAGCATACCTAGCCCTCACAAAGGCCTTCAACACCATTCCCCATTCTGGTATTATAGACAAGCTCACCCAGCCTGAACATAAACCCCTATGTTACAAAATGGGTTTCCAATTGACTCATGGACAGAACCCACATGGTAAGAGTTGTGAGAGCTAGGTCTGACTCTAAAGTTGTTACAAGTGGCATTCCCCAGGGCTTAGTACTAGGACACCTCCTGTTTGGCATATACTTCTCAGAGGTACAGGCAAGCACAGGAGAACTATAGCTGACCAAGTTCACAGACAACTGCAGACTAGGAGCTATAATTGACTCTCCGGCTGACACAGACATCCTCCAAAAGGGTCTCACTGAGATGGATACCTGGTGTCAAAATCATGGCCTCAAGCTAAATGCCAAAAAGTGCATAGTCATACCCTTTGGAAAAAACAAAGTACACATAAACTACCACATAGGTGGTAGCCCCCTAAATACGGAAAATGTAATAAGGGATCTGGGGTCCCAAGTAGATAGTAATCTCTCCTTTGATAATCAAATTGCCAAAGTGGTTAGAAAATCCTTCTATGTGGCCCACCTAATCACAAAAGGGTTTGCAGCCAGATCAAAAAAGGTTACTGTGCCCCTCTACTCATCACTCATCAGACCCATCAGAGAGTACAACGCCCCATTTGGGATGTACCTTACAAGACACCTGCAACAGCTGGAAAGACCACAGAAGCACCTCACCAAGAGGATCACTGGCCTCAAACAGATGCCCTATGCAGCTCAACTGAAGAAACTCCAGCTGTACTCGGTTGCATACCACCTACTCAGAGGTGATCTCTGCCTGACATACAAGGCCATGTCCAACCCAGAATTGATGGACATGAACCACCTAAAGAAAATCTTATCCCCTAGAGCCACACACTCTAGGGATCTAAACCTCACCACAACAATAAATAGGATGTGCTGGAGGGATAGATTCCTGTCCCAGAGACTTCCCATGCTTTGGAACAAGATCCCAATCTACATTGGGCAGAGCTCCTCGCTAACACTCTTCAAGAGAAACCTTGACGAGTGGATGGGAAACAGAAAGTTTCGGTCCATATTATAACAGCGAAGTCTTAAAACTTCAAATGTTATAATATCGAACTCATCCGATCGAAAGACCATAAAATCGAACATTCTGAATAGCGGATTTTGTCCCAGGGAAAAAAAATCACTGTTCCACCAAATATACACACAATACAAGCACACCAAAATAAATAATCCACACACGTACACTTCACAAAACCCTACACTAAACCATACATACACTACTAGCTATCCACTTACCTTAACCTAACCCTAACCCTAAGGTCTGTAACTACCGCACACTCACCTTACCCGCTCCCTAACCCTGAGGTCCCTAACTATCGCACATTCACCTTACCCGCTCCCTAACCCTAAAGTCCCTATCGCACACTCACCTTACCCACTCCCTAACCCTAAGATCCCTATCGCACACTCACCTTCATTCGCACACTTACCTTATCCCAGTCCATAACCTTCACTCCACAGTGAAGGAAATAGCAAAGCTGCAGAAACGACCCACCGAATATTTTCCCTAGTAAAGTGTTCGATATTCTGCAGCTTTGCTATTTTCAGCGTTGGTGCATATGGTTCGATATTATAAAATTCGAAGTTTTAAGACTTCGATGTTATAATATAGACCCAAAAGTTTACCCCGGGGATCACTTCAGTGGTTCTGCTGGAGGCACAGGGAACTAATCTAAGGGGGCGGCGAAAGCCAACACATTCTGGCTAGGCTTATAAATGCCTCTGAGCAGATAGCCTAGTATCTACCTATGAACCTAATCAGTTATTCATTTACCAATTTTGTGATGTTGTTTTTCTTTGTGTTTATAGGAAAAAATAGTAGAAAACAGGAAAAAAATGAAAATCTAATTTCAAGAGATATAAAGGCAAATGCAAGTAATTGTTTAGCTAAGCATTATAAGACAATCATAAATACATAATCCTTCCTAGACTTTAATAGTAAAAGCTGTGATGTAATAAATGACAAACTTGCAATACCAAATTAGGATGCAGTCCTCAGTCAACTGAATAAATCGACCATCTGTTCAGGATGCTGCTGTGTTCTGTGCTGTTATGTCTATATTCATTGCCATTAGGATACAAATATACATTTACAAGTAACAAAAACCCTTTGCTAGAATTATAAAATTAGAAGATTTACAATAGGAAACTGTGTACTCCAAAAAATTGTCCTAAGCACAAATATCTTTTACTCACAGAAGACATTGTCTCCAGGCCTGCAGTAATTAGGGACACGTCTCTTCCAGAGACACAAACATTGTGGTGCTACTGCTGCCATTGTCATCATCTGCAGCTGTTGTTCCCTTCTGATCAATAGCTGCTCATCCACTGATCGTGAGGTAAAGGATATCATTTTCCCTGTTTAGTTTAAAGAATTTTTGAAAACTTAAAAAAGAAAAGCAGGAAGACTTGTTCTTTATGACAAATCTTTTTGCCAGAAGGGAACTCCTGACTATACTGGTAGTACATAATGTTTACTCTGTGTGTCTTCCTCTTGGACTTTGTAGATTAGTAACACTGGTTAATTTCTAGTAGTAGTAGCTTCTATTCCATTGAATTTAGGTAAGAAAAGTTGAGCTTTAATATTGAACCTCAGTACATGTAGTTTTGTCATTATCTGTCTTCAATTAGTCTGTCATTTGTCTGGGTTACTTGGCAGTAATATCTAGTTCATTTGATTAAGATCATTTATAATAATTAGATTTATACTATCACTGCATTATGTTTTTCCTGGCAGAATTGCATTAATTGTTAGCTGTAAGAGCAGGAATCACTGCCATTTTATTCCATTCTTTTTAGCCTTGTCAGCTTGTCATCACATGCCACTCATCTTTTCGCTTAACTGCACCTTCCTCTGAATTCCTTGGAGGGTGACAATCCCTGCCCTAATTCCTGTGAGCATTTCCAATATATGGGTCACAAACCCCTTTCATTTTTAAGTCTGCCTAAATGAAAAGAAAAAGGGGAACGCACAGAATCACTTTATGTATATTTTCATAGGATCATAGGAAGTTACTTGGCTATTGGCCCTGAGGCACTTATAAGCCTAGCCAGGTGTTTAGCCCATATTTAGCCAAGTCAGCCCCTGATGCCTCAGTCCAGCAGGGACACAGGTGGAATCCCAGGAGTGTATTTTCTGTTTCCCATCCAGTTATCCAGGTTGTGCTTAAAAAGGGATAATGAGGTACTCTGCTTGACATGGACAGGCAGTCAATTCCACAGATGGAGTAGTCTCTGGGACACAAGTCTGTCCCGCCAACAAGTTCTACTGACTTCACAGACCAGGTTGAGATCACGCGTGTGGGTTACTTGACTGGAGCTTGACTTGTGGATATGCAGCAGTCCCATCAAAATGGGGTCTGAGATTGCTTTGTATTTCAGACAGAGGTAACCTCTGAAGAGTCTGTATGAAACTAACTAGAGGAACAGGGATTTTAGCCTGTCAGTATAGGACAGATGTTTGAGGTCCTGGATTCTCCTGGTAAGGAACCTCTGTGGTTTCTCCAGCTGCTGCATGTGCTTTGTGAGGTACATGCTGAAAGGGCCATTGTACTCAATAATGGGCATTATAAGGGAAGAAAATAGGGATATTATGACCTCCCTGTCCCTGGATGAGATACCCTTACTTATAAGGTGGGCCATGTAGAAAGCTTTCCGTACAAAGAAAGCAACATGTGGGTCAAAAGTCAGGTTGCTATCAACCTGGATGCCCAAATCCACAATGACTGATTGCATGCTTAAGATGACGTTATTAATGTGATAATGTGTGGGGGATGACACTCTTCCCAAACGGAAGGATGATGCATTTTTTGGTATTCAGCTTGAGGCCATGTTTCTGGCACCAGTCATTTGTTTGGGTGAGACCCTCTTGGAGGATGGCCACATCACTAGGGGAACTGATAGCAGTGCCCAGCCTACAATAATCTGCAGATTTGGTCAGCCATAACCAATTGGTTTGTTTTGTCTCTTTTTTGAAGCAAGGAACACCTTTATTAAATTATCACTTATGACATATTGGTGTGACATCTGGACAGAGGAAGGAGGACAAGAAGACCTGGTGGTGGAATGAGGAAGTACAGGAGAGTATACAGAGGAAGAGGCTGGTGAAGAAGACATGGGATTGTCAAAGAGATGAAGAAAGTAGACGAGTATAAGGAGATGGGGCGCATGGCAAAGAGAGTGGTGGTGAAGGCTAAGGATAAGGCATATGGAGAGTTGTATGAGAGATTGGACACTAAAGAGGGAGAAAAGGACCTGTACCAATTGGCTAGACAGAGGGACAGAGCTGGGAAAGATGTGCAGCAGGTAAGGGTGATAAAGGATAGTGAGGGAAATGTACTCACAAGTGAGGAGAGTGGGTTGAGTAGATGGAAAGAGTACTTTGAAGGGCTGATGAATGAAGAAAATGAGAGAGAGAGAAGGTTGGATGATGTGGTGATAGTGAATCAGGAAGTGAAACAGATTAGCAAGGAGGAAGTAAGGACAGCTATGAAGAGGATGAAGAATGAAAAGGCTGTTGGCCCAGATGACATACCAGTGGAAGCATGGAGGTGCTTAGGAGAAGTGGCAAAGGATTTTTTAACCAGAGGATGCCTGAGGAGTGGAGAAAAAGTGTTCTGGTACCTAACTTTAAGAATAAAGGTGATGTGCAGAGCTGCAGCAACTACAGAGGGATAAAATTGATCAGTCACAGCTTGAAGTTATGGGAAAGAGTAGTGGAAACTAGGTTAAAAAGGGAGGTGATGATTAGTGATCAGCAGTATGGTTTCATGCCAGGAAAGAGCACTACAGATGCAATGTTTTCTCTGAGAGTGTTGTTGGAGAAATACAGAGAAGGTCAGAAGGAGTTGCATTGTGTCTTTGTGGACTTAGAGAAGGCATATGACAGGGTGCCTAGAGAGGAGTTGTGGTATTGTATGAGGAAGTCAGGAGTGGCAGAGAAGTATGTAAGAGTGGTACAAGATATGTACGAGGGTAGTGTGACATTGGTGAGGACTGCGGTGGGAGTGACACATACGCTTAAGGTGGAGGTGGGTTTACATCAAGGATCAGCTCTGAGCCATTTCTTATTTGCAGTGGTGATGGACAGGTTGACAGATGAGATCCGACAGGAGGCCCCGTGGACTATGATGTTTGCAGATGACATTGTGATATGTAGTGAGAGTAGGGACCAGGTTGAGGAGACCCTGGAGAGGTGGAGATATGCTTTAGAGAGGAGAGGAATGAAGATCAGCAGGGCTAAAACAGAATATATGTGTGTAAATGAGAGGGAGGGTAGAGGAATAGTGAGGATGCAGGGAGTAGAGTTGTTAAAGGTGGATGAGTTTAAGTACTTGGGATCAACAGTTCAGAGTAATGGTGAGTGTGGAAGAGAGGTGAAGAAGAGAGTACAGGCAGGGTGGAATGGATGGAGAAGAGTATCAGGAGTGATTTCTGACAGACGGGTACCAGTAAGAGTGAAAGAGAAGGTCTATAAGAGGGTAATGAGACCAGCTATGTTATATGGGTTGGAGACGGTGGCATTGACAAAAAGGCAGGAGTCAGAGCTGGATGTGGCAGAGTTAAAGATGTTAAGATTTGCACTGGGTGTGACTAGGCTGGACAGGATTAGGAATCAGTATATTAGAGGGTCAGCTCAGGTTGGACAGTTTGGAGACAAAGCAAGAGAGGTGAGATTGCGTTGGTTTGCACATGTGCTGAGGAGGGATGCTGGGTATATTGGGTAAAGGATGCTAAGGATGGAGCTTCCAGGTAAGAGGAAAAGAGGAAGGCCTAAGATAAGGTTTATGGATGTGGTGAGAGAGGACATGCAGGCAGTTGCTGTGAAAGAGCATGATGCAGGGGACAGGAAGAAATGGAAACAGATGATCCACTGTGGCGACCCCTAACGGGAACAGTCAAAAGATGATGATGATGATGATCACTTATGACATAGGCAATCATACATTTATATAAATGAAAACAAACCATATTGCCATAATCCTAGCTGCAAGCATTTTACATCACAAACCATATTGACATGATTTTTGTTGCAAATACTATACATCACTTATAATGTACTCAATCATTGTCAGTCAGCCATACATTACATAGCTCATTCAAATCTTGCCTTCTTTTAAACCTCATTCCTCCCCTGTATGTATTGTTCCCACACTTTGCATGTTTTCCTATGCAGTTTGCTCCTTTCCTTGTCACTCTGCTGCCTGACTCCGTTTTGTTTGTTACAGCCCCCATTCTAGGAATTAGATGAATGTATCCTGCTCTTAATTTACACCTTGCACTGCTCATTAGCAGCTCATTTAATATTATTAGATTTTTTTTTTAGATGTGTATAGGGTTTCTATCACCTTGAAGTAATCAGTTCCTTTCCACCTATCACTGGTTATACTTTCCACTTGCCTCCCTACAGAGACGTTGTAGTGCAGGGTTGCATATTTTCCTCACTATTAAATTAAAACAAAAGTCCAGGTTCCTCAGTGTTCCACATTGAAATGGTCTTTTTCACATTTGATAGAATAAGTGTTACAAATATCGCTATCATATAATAGTGAATTATATCAACTCCTCAAAAGAATGTTTTGTAAGTGGAAAGTATGTCATTTTAACCATCTTTTGTGCTTCCTAGTTATGTTGCTAATAAGTTGTCATGTCAGTTATGTATTTACCCTTTATCATTTAATTCACAATACAGAGTTATTTTCTTCCATATTATGGTGATAGAAGGTTGGAAGTTATGTTGGTAAGGTGACATACTTGATTAATTACTAAATTCCTTCAGAGTGGTAACATATATGTTTTTTTTCCAGAGTCCAAATATGTTAGCATTGGACAGCCTGGCAGCTAGATGGGAGGTTATTGCACCCCAGACCAAAGCCCATTTTGAAGAATTTACAAATTAAAATCAGCAACGCCAAGGCACTTCATCTGCCAGTCAGGGCAAGAGAACATGTTAAGATGATGCACAGACTGAACTTCATGATGCAGCTCTGGTAGCTAAGAGGTCCAGATGCACAGATTAGATGGGAGAAGCCAAATCAGTTTGGGAGGATTGTTATGCAATAAATACAGTTAATTATAACAATTCTCAGTTAGTGGATGAGAACGCAATTCCAGGTCAGTCAGAACAATATTTTCTGGTGGGTTATTGGAGTCACTATCAGATATGGGTAGAGAAAGATTGTTTGACCTTTTAATCGAGATGATTGGTTCTAGGAGGGGTTTTGACTCACAGTCGGTAAGGGGAACTGCTTCCCGTTCGTTTCCTCACTTGCCATTATTTAATCAACCCATTAACATTAATGTTGGTTAGAGTCACCTGTTGTACTTGCCTCCAATGTTTCCTGGTACAGCCATTAGAGCCCACATCCTCTCAGCAATCAAGGTTTTAAATTAGTAGACAGTGAAGGTATTCAGCGTCTCATGTTTGCTGATGTTTTGGGGAACGGAGATCTTGGATTGGCTTTGACATCCTTGGGTAAAAAAACAGCTGGGGAAGGCTCAAGTTGATAGCTAAAACAGCTAGGTGGCAGAATTTATTTATTTCATGGCCATTATACAGGCATCAGGCATTAGGCATTGCCGATACTCAATTATTTTCTTACTATCAGAGAGGCTCAGCATTTTAAAGAGGGGGACTATCTTGGCTCTGGTATGATCAAATGTTTAGAAAATTGAAAGTTGTAGACAAGTCACTGAGATGAGATATGAGGGCTTGTGAATACCCTCTTGGGAGTAATGACTGATAAACCCAGGGTTTTAATCCTGACAAGTACTGAGGAAGTCAAAAGCAGAATTAATAATTTTTGTTCTTATAACAGTGGTGCCATGCACTTGGCTGGCATGTCATTTTTCCAAACATGTGCACACTGTGAAAAAAGACATTCAGTGAGCAAGTGTTTGGCCAAAGATAGCCAATCCACAGGTAAGCTCTGACCCACAAGTGAGGTGGGTCAGCCTGGAGCTACAGTGGAAACAGGTTTTGGATGAGGTGCTTCCTTTCTGGTTGCTTGAGTCAATCACGTATTTTGAGCCTTCCATCATAAATAACTCCTTCAGTTTTCTCATCAGAATTAAGGTTCCAAGCAAGTTGTTAGCAGATTACCTCAATATCCAAGCAAGACATGCATTATTGTCAAGTTTTTCAGTGTTTTTTCTATAAAAGTACAAACCATCCTAATTTTTCAACCTTGCCATAACCTGTCTTCAGTTCTTGGCAAGTAAAGCACCGTTAAAGAATTACTTAATAAACAAATTTTGGTGGGAAGGATTGCTAGCAAAGCCATTTTCTTCCTTTCAGGTTTTGCCCTTAGGCTTAGTACCTAAGAAAATGCAGGGCCAGGATAGAGTAATTCATCACCTCTCTTTTGGGTAGGTACATCTGTAATTGACAGGATTAGCTGAGCAGAAGCTCAGGTTCAATATTCATCCTTAGAGGATGCCATCAGAATTATTGAAAGTTTTTCTGATGCTTGGCAAGGGAAATTGGACATAGAATCAGCCTTCCATTTATTTCAAATTCAGGTGGATAACTGACCCTTCATGGACTTGTGTGTAAACAATCAATTTTATTTCAACATGGGCATGCCCATGTGGTGCACTGTGGCTTGTCCTATGTTTGAAAAAAATAGTTCTACCCTTCAGTGGGCAAGGCAATGCAGGTCTTCATGCCAGTCAGCAGTAAATACTTTGGATAATTTTTTAATAGTGGGCAATGGGGACTCTGGTATTTATGAAGCATGAACATTTTCAGCAAGGTGTATCATTAGTTAGGTGTTCCTTTATCAAAGGACAAGGAAGAGGTCCTGGTCAAGTCTTCAGAATTTCTGTGCTTGGAAGTAAATGTCTCTTTCTCCACCTTTTGATTTTCATCTTCCAAGCTACCTCTGCTGCAGGCAGGCATAGACTATTTTTGCAGGCCAAAAGGTCAGAATATGAGAGATCAGGCAGTTGTTGGGTCTTTTCAATTTTGCATCTCGGGCTCTGATCCCACATAGGTCTTAAGACAGGTCTTGACCAACTTGTTGAAAGGAGGCAGTCAGAAACACCACAGGGATCAAATTACCAGCAATGCAAAACAGGTTGTGCAGATTAAACATTTTTTCCTTTCAAATTTAGAATGGCATGTCTTACTGGCCTAGTGACTGGGTTTCTTCTAGGGATTTCAGCCTGTTTAGAAATGCAGTGAAGGATGTTGGTATGTTTGCATATTATAAGGGTTAATTATCACCCACTTGCACAGCTTCCCTTCAGGTGAAGAAGAACATCACCTTTTCTGAATTTATGCCAATCTGGGAGGATGCCATGGCATGGCAGGAGATCACTTTCACAGCAAAATAGTTTTATTGTCTGATAATCAAGCTGCAGATATGGGTCCTTCAAAAGAAGACAGCCAAGTCAAGATGGGTTCCATCCATATTGAGGAAGGTAGTCTTCCATCACCTCCAGATTATGTTGCCATTTACAGGCATGTACATTTCAGGTAAGGAAAATGAAGCTGCTGATAGCCTTTCTTGATTACAGCTCAACAGATTTCAGATGTTGGCTCTGGATTCCCAGAAGGGTCTGTCCCATTTATGGCTGATTGGTGCAGTGTAGGTTTGAGTCTGATTTCTCATTCCTGGGCATTTAACACCAAGAAGTCATACAGGGCAGTCCTTTTTGAAGATGTTTGACAGCCGTAGAAAGGAGATGGTCTCCTCAGTTGAACTGTCAGTACCTCATGTCAAGGTGCTGCCACAGGGTGGCTGAATAGACCCACTGTATTAATTTGTCTGTCCTCAGCCTTTGTGCTAAGTTAACAGGTGTATCAGACATTACCAATTTTTGGGTTGTTTTCAAAATAGTTGTTAGATGGTGAGGATGAACAAACCTAATTTTGGCCACAGCACATTTTAGTGGTTCTAATGTTATCTGTAGACAAGAACATTCCAACTCCAGGCTAACAACCTCTTATCACTTGGCACCCTAAGTACTGACATTTTGCAGGGTTCAATTATTGGTTCCATTCTGTTTTCATTATTTATTAATGATTTTATAGCTGACCTTCATCACTCAATGCCATACTGTATGCAGATGACACCTTTCTATTAGAAGCTAGGAAATACCCCTCTGATCTCTAGAAAAAGCTATAACAATATTTTCCTAAGGTATACAACTGGCCATCTCCCTACCTGAAAACCAAACTGACACATGCGAGTAAGGAACTTAACAACACTATTAGAAAATACAAAGCTGATTACGAACTTAAAGTTGCTGCAGATTCCAAAGAAAACTAAACTTCTGTTATGTCGGCAAATTAAGGAATGATGTCTAGCACTGCACTGAGCTCATCCATAATGAAATCACCCATTGGTTTATAAAGTCCAGTGAACATGTGGGAGAAACAGACAAATGTTGGTTTTGCAAAACAGAATTGGAAACAGTTGCACATCTCATTGCTGGTTGTGACATACTAATGGCAGAAGGACTGTATACTGAAAAGCATGATAATGTGGCAAGACTGTTGCACTGGGGATTCTGCAAACATTATGGTATTAAAGTGGCTGAAAAACATTGGAAACACGAGCCACAAAGCATCATAGAAAATGATGAAGTCTATATCACATGGGATCATCCATTGTCAGCAGTTCAAAAGATAGATGTTAGAAAATTGGATATAGCGGTCCAAGAAAAGAAGACAAAAGTAGCATTGACTATTGACATCACCACACCCAATGACTACAGTGTCCTGCATACAGAGAGACACAAAGTCATAAAATATCAGGATTTGCAAGCAGAAACCAGAGCTATGTGGAAGATACCTAGATAGTTCCAATAGTAGTAGGAGCAACGGGCCTTATAAAAAAGAGTCTACAATCATATTTAGATATACTTCTAGTACATGTAACACCGAATGAATTGCAGTAGGAGTCATTACTGGGCACATTGTGAGTGCTGCGAAGAGCACTTTTGGCTGACATCAAAGAGTAAAACAATATTAATTTCATGAACTTTAATCGTACTTTGACTTAGGAATGGGGTCCATTCCTGTCATGGTATTAGAAACCCAAAAGATTTGGAGAAATTAAAAAAACACCAAAGATATAGCTAACATATTAGTGGACAAATTTAATGCTAACTTTACCCCTCTGACTCACACTATTGCCCCCACTATCCCTAAGAATTTAGTTTCCCCTGTAATCAGCTTGCAATAAGTCTTAGAATACCTGTTAAAGGCTAAAAATATTACCTCATTGGGACCAGTCCACATAGCAGACTGCATCCTCAACAGATCTACAGGGTTTGTTCCTGATGCCCGGAGAACAGCCACTGTGACTCCTCCATACAAGGGTGGTCCCTCTATAGACCCAAGTAATTACAGACCCATCAGCCTCAATCACCATCCTTATACATAAAGCCATGGAACAACATATAGCAGAACTAATTTATATAGAAATAGGCAACTCAGCTGATACAGATCCCAATCAGTTTGGCTTTCTGATGGGCAGGCCCTGCCTCATTAACTAAGTAAGCTTCTTTGAAAAGGTTAGAGGGGCTGTGCACAATGCTTGTCTCGACTTGGCCAAGGCTTTTAAAATGATTCACCCATCCTGCTATTATTGAAAAATTAAATAAACATAATGTGAACCAATGCATTGTTTGCTGGATTGCAAATTGGCTACCAACAGATCCCAGGTTGTGAAATTTGCAAGCCCTCTCTCTCTCATTGTAAACATATAACTAGTGGAGTGCCAAAAGGGTAAATTCTGTGCCCTCGCCTGTTTGCCACTTATTTTGCAGATATCCAAGCTAATATCTCAGAAGCATGATTGACCATGTTTGCTGATGACTGCAAAATGGGTACTGTTATCTGTTCATCTACTGATCCAAAACAGGCCAATAAGGGCAGGAACATACAGATACATGGTGAAAAATGTGCAGCACAGTAGCATTTGGCAGAAAGGTTGTTCCCACCTCATATGTTATAAATGCCACCACTTTTCTAACAGATAAAATCATAAGTGACCTAGGTACTTATGTGGATACCTTTCCCTCATTTGATCATCATGTTTCCATCATTATGTGAAGAGGAGAGTGCAGACAGGGTGGACAGGTACCAGTAAAAGTGAAAGGGAAGGTCTACAAGATAGTGAGACCAGCTATGTTATATGGGTTGGAGATGGTGGCACAGAAGAAAAGACAGGAGTCAGAGCTGGAGGTGGTAGAGTTAAAGATGTTAAGCTTTGCATTGGATGTGACAAGGATAGACAAGATTAGAAATTAATATATTAGAGGGTCAGCTCAGGTTGGACAGTTTGGAGACAAAGCCAGGGAGGCAACATTGCATTGGTTTGGACATGTGCTGAGGAGAGATGCTGGGTATACTGGGAAGATGATGTTAAGGGTGGAGCTGCCACATAAGAGGAAAAGAGGAAGGCCTAAGATAAGCCCCCAGGTTCACTATGCCCTGCACGGTGTGCAGGATCAGTGCAGGAGCTCTAGCAGGCAATATGTCTGCTGTGCGATCCAGGAACAGCCTGCAAGGGTGTGCATGAAAGCTCCTGCACTAATCCTGCATGGACTAAGCCCTTGTATGCAAATCACCCCATTTGCAGGAGAAATAATTGCAAATGAGGTGATTTTGTGATCCAGGAAGCTTGTGACAGTCCGTGCAGGACTAGTGCAATCTGCAGAAATGTACTCGGTTAGTAACCGAGTGCATTTCTGCAAAATACAAAATGGAGCTGTGACAGCTCCAAATAAAGGCTGCATATCATCGAGGAAGCATGCCAATGGCCAAGTATGAGGTCACTGGCATTGCAAACAAAACAAAAAATAAAAAAATCAACTTTTAATTTTTTTTTAGCCGATCTCGGCTGTTTAAGCGTAGGGCAGCGGTGCGCAAATGGGATGGGGGGAAAATAACAAAATAAACCTAAATTAAGCATTCTAACTAAAATCAGTATTCTGCCATGCAAGTTAATGGCAGGCAGAAGACAACATGGCCAGTGAGTAGTGGGTGCTAAGGGAGGAGGCTCAGTGTGAGACATGTAACTATGCATCAGCAGGCAATTCTATGCAAATGAGGGGAATGATGGTGAATCCCAGTTTTCCCCAGCATGTGAATCAGGTCCCAACAGTGTAAGAAGAGGAATAGCTTGGTGAAAGTCTAGGAGTTAGGTGACATCATGGGTGTGTGTGTCAGGCATACTGTAAGCGGCTTGGAGCCCTGTGGCTCAGGTTTGCTCCTAGCTTAGCACAGCTAAGCTAAGGGGTGTGTCTAATCCTGCCTAGCACTCTGTACAAAGCCTAAGCAGGTGTTTCTGCCATGCGCCATGTGTTACAGGAAGAAAAAAAAGTTAAACCAGGAAATAGCAGTGTGCACATTTGAGCACTGTGTTTGCGTGGTGCACACATGGGCTTAAACAGGAAGGCAATGGGAAGGGAAAACACAAAAGGAAGGTAATCAAGGAGAACTAGCTTAACTGGCAGGTGAAATGTATCAGAATCAGCCAATTGCACAGGCAGCAGACCAGCCCAGCCCAGAACACCACTATAAACTAAGCAAATAGCTTCCCCTCTGGTTTTTCCCACACTCTACACCACCGGTATAAACAAGCGGGGAACTTTTAACACTCAAAGCAGAAAATGATAGGGGCTGCAATAGCTATCATACAGCTTGTGGAAGAGGCTGAGGGTGGTGAGGATGTGAATGCTGTCAACCAACCCACAGTGAGGAGATGGAGAAGAGTGTACAGACCAAGGGTAACCTATCAAGGACTACATGAGCCGGAGATAGTGGAGCGCTATAAGGTGGACAGGGACCTCCTACAGCAAATTGTTGAGCTGTGCCGGCCATGCCTGACACACATTTTAAATATAGGTGAATTGTGTGGTAATGTACATCCAGATACCTTAAGGCAGCTCACCCCTGATACCCCCACATGTTTTGTAATAGCCTAGGTTAGTTATGGTGCATCTCCCCACCAGAGTCAGTAATACAGGGCCATATACCACTGTTACACACACTGGCTTCTGGTGTGTGCAAGGGCAGACATGTATTGTGTAGGTGAAGCCCACACATATATGGCCGTATCTGTGGGGGATACAACAGCAGTTGACTGATAGCAGGAATGGCAGTATGACCTACTCACAGCCCACTACAGAACAACCCTTGACTACATATTATATGTGAAAAGCTTGGAACACAGGACCATATGTGAAAAACGTCTGTCATACACTAACAAGTCGCTGGTGTTACAGGATAGTCTGTAACATATCCTTAGTCAGGGATTTCAGGTTAGAAACATAAATGGATGTAGCCATGTACTGATAGCACTCAACACACACACTGCCAGTGAAATATCTGACACAGGACCTGTGTGGTGGACAGACAAAACATATAGGAACATGTCTGGCCATCAAGAGGATAGGTCCCCAGTTGAGAGCTATGCAGACAGACTGTATTCCAAGATAAACTAGTATGTATACACAAATCATGTAACACCAATACTATACAAAGCATACCACAACTCTACTCACACTCTGTCTGTAGGTCTGAAACCTCCTACAAATATGTAGCTGGCCTGGGTGTGCTGGTTCCCCTAGAAGAGGCATTGCTACCTGTTGTCTGTAACACTGATGCCCACACACAGGAAGGATGTTCATCACACAGAAAAGGTAAAGGGACCATGCCCACATGATGTAGTGATGTATAGTAGGTGGTTGCCATGACAGTGATAATTGGAAGTACAACACAGCAAGCTGCATGTAGTTAGCAAGTGTAGGACACTTATTGGTGCAGAGGCCATCACCTGATCATGTGCATCACCTACTAAAGCCATGCTGCAATCTATTCAAAGCAACTCAATCCATTTACTGGAGAGAGACTGAAAGAAAGAGAGAGAAAGAGAAAGAGAGAAAGAAAGAAAAAACAAACAAAAACAAAAGCCTAAGGCAAAGGCAAAGTAAAATCCAAAGGAAAAACAAACCATTCTAACATCCAGCAAACCATCCAGAACTGACATAATTCCCACAACAGGTATGTGAAGTACATATGCATGTAAATTAATGTAGTACCTGCTCCATAATAATGGGATAGATGATGTGGAATTATTTATATGTGCCATCAGGTGTTTTTGCAATGATGTTCAACTGAGCAACTGCTATGGACAATAGTGTCTGTCCCTGTGGGTAGTGGGCCATGGCCGCCAACTATGCAGATCAGCACTGACTGACAAGATGTAAGCCATCATAGTGTGTGTTGTGTAATGGGAAGTATGTATATTACATGGCCAATAGCTGGTGGCGGAAGTAATGCCATTATGATGGACACATGGGACCCACAGCCCACCCCTTGCAGGATATTCAGGTTAATCTGTAATGTAGCATGCAGGAATGCCATAGGTGTTTAATAGGGTTACCTGCAATCTGGTCCTACATATACCACACTAATGTCAGGCCACATCCATATGTGGCACTTGTCTGTGTTGTAGCAAGGCAGAACAGTGCAGCTGTGCAGAAATGTGTTGTGTGATTGTGGACATGATGTCTGAATGTACCCCACATATAGGTATGCATATGTGTACATATGTACACATATATAATATAATATAATATATATATATATATATATATATATATATATATATATATATATATATATATATATATATATATATATCAATATGTATGTCCACAAATATACAGATACTCATGTGTAGACATATATATGAGCACATATATACATCACATATATCTACACATATATAGATATATACCTATATGCACATGTCTACATATATACCAACACACATGCAAACATATATGTATGTAAATACATGTCCCCTATATTACTGCCGCAGTGATGCATGCTATGTGTGAGGCAAAAACACACATAGCAATATACAGATATCTACAGCTGTCAGTTTGTGCAAGATGGACGGGTATGTCACATGTTACTCCCTTGTTGGGACCACATTGCCCTCAACTGTGAAGTATGCCATAGGAATATGGGGATGTAGGGAAGGTATAGTTGTTTAGGTGGTCAGGGTTTGTAGATATAGAGGACAGTCTACAGGGGGGTATTTGACACATTTGCTGGGTAAACACCCTGGATGGCATGTGTGGTCTGTGATGTAGACACCTCATGGGCCCCAATTTCGGCACAATGAGAACAAGTCTCCCACCAACTGCAACTCACAACAACAGTCCATGTCCTGAAGATGCCCTGCCTGGAGACTGAGCAGGAGGAGCATGTCAGCCATTTGAATGTGTACTGGGTACCTCAGAGTGATGTAGCACATCCCACATGTGTCTGTGGAGCCTTGTATGGAACATACCCTGGACCTGACCTCAGGGGACAGGATCATGTCTGTGTGTGCCCCCAGGTGGGGGGACAACATCTCCTGGTTAGTTCCACCTAATGATGTTGCTGGACCAGTACATGAGGCGGCCCCAGGTTGGGACACACATGTGATGTGGCCAGATAACATGGACAGGTGTGTTTGGAGAGGTGGTTCTGCTGGCCAATATTACATATACATGTTATACATGTTATTGTGTCACTGTTATAGAATATATGTTGGTAGGAATAGTCTGCACAATTATAGAACATGTCCAACAGCATGCATAGATATCCCTAATAACACAGAATGTCAGATGTGCAGCAATCACAAAGAAGCCATACTGCAGGCATATATGGAACCATAGTGGCTCTGGCAATGGCATGCAGGTGAATAGTCTGTAACAAGCCAGCAATGATAGTGTCCACACAGGGAGCATGGCTACAATCACATAGTAGACAGAGTGGTACAATACAATATCTGTCCCACTGGTAGGTAAGCTGTAGCCATACCTAATGAGTTGTGTGTACAGTTTGTTGAAGCTGATATGGTGGGGGGGGTGACAGAGATGTGTATTACGAACTGTGGTAACCTTGCTGTATGAGTTGCTCAGACCTGTTTCCATATTTATGTCTTTCAGTCAAGATGTCACATGCGCTCTTTCCTACCTATTCGACAGCTGAGAATGATGTGCTTATCACACACCTCATCCAGCACTGCCTAGAGCTGTTTGGCAAGGCTGCCCATGAATACCAGGAGTGAACCACCCTGTGAAATGACCTAGACCACAGAGTCAATGATGTCGGACTGCACAACTGTAGTTATGAGCAGGTCCGGCACCATTGTACTGACCTACTTCACAATGCCCATCGCGTGCTGCTGCAGCCCAGAGGAATTACCTCACCATGGGAGGTTCCATGCCATCCATCCCCCCTGACACGTTTGGAGGAGCTCCTGGCCAGCCTCATTGCACTTGCCCATCTGGACCACCACCAACAGCTGTATACCTTTGTGGAGGTGGGTGGCACCCACACACTGGCTGGGGGCCATGCAGGTAAGGACAAAGGGCACATCAGTAAACCACTGTTGTGTATACATCCGCATCGGTACAGGTAGATCATGCATATCTGACATGTCATAGATATATTGTGTTGCTGCATTATATTGATAAACAGATGTCCAGATGTGGTAGTAATGTGGAAATGTACCATTGATGTACTGTAATACTGCACACACCCTGTAGCACTGCCACATGTGTGGTCACTGACATTGCATCTCTCACCCTCTTATGTAGGTCCCTCCAGGATACCACAAAAGCAGCAGCCTGTAGCTAGTGAGTATGGTTTATGTAGATGCTTGCCAACACCGGGCATGTAATGGCAATGGTATATTCCATGCACATATTTAACATACCTACCCTGAATGCATGCTGTACATGAGTACGTATTGTTGATGTGAAATGCCCGGCATTGCAGGGGTGACCATGCTGGGGTATTGGAAGGGTATGTCAGAAACCTGCATGATAACTAACATCCCATCATTGTGGAATGTGTCCACAGGGATTAACATACTGGTGGGAGACATGGCCTACAGTTTGGACATGTTCGGAACAACACCCATATACAGTGCAACACCAGTGTAGATACCTGTAGGACAATGGCAATTGCTGCAGAGATACATTATGGCATAAGGCATTACAGCAGTCCACATTATCAGCTGGGCCTAGGTTGTAACATGTGGTGTTCAGTGTATGGGACACTGCAAAGTGACACATGTGTAGGGCGTACTTGTCATGCATCTGCATAAAGGCTGAAGCAGGGGGGTGTCAGCATGACACACCAGTGCACTGCAGCAGGGATGCTAAGGATGCTAGGAATGGCTCTATCTGCACATAGTCAGGCTCAGGACCTGTGGCACTTGTAACCCTACCCCCCCACAGCAATAGTGACGGCAGTGTGTGAACACCATGGGATGTGCACATGAGTAGAAATTGAAATCATGCATAATAGGGGGACATGTGTACAGCAGACTGAACATAAACTGGCAAATGCAGATGGCCCACTGTGGTATACCCCTGCCAGGAGTAGTGACTGCTCTAGTACACACAACAATAGGTGTGATAAACCATCATGATAAGGGTGTGCACACATATGGCCACATGGTGTGTATGCATCGTGGTCAGCAGCCGCACAACTAACACAATGTGTAGACACTGCATGTGAAAGTACAGGACATATGTCACATATCGGGCTCATGTACTGCTAAGATATGCGGTGATGTGGTCCCATGGCAGATCAAGGATGGGTGTGTCAAATCAATAAAGTTGCATACACCTCCCCCCATAACCATGGTATACTCTGATGGTTGTCAGTGTAAGATTAGTGGATTGGTTATACATGGTCCGCTGATGTTGAGAGCTGTGCATTAGACATCAGACATTCACAAATGACATCTCTCCACATATCATGCCAGGTATGTGTTGCTAGAAAACGTAGGGGTTGGGAGCATTAAAACTGACATAACCAACACAGTAGTATGCATTCAGCAATGGGTCGTACACCTGTGAGGTGTGGTGCACAGTACATGGCAGAGTACAGAACAGGTGCACAGAAATACCGTGTTCATGGGCGCAGTGGTATCCAGGGGAAGGAGCTTCACCTAGTGACACTTCACATGCATCACACACATGTATACTGTTGCCAGCATGGATTGACTATAGCTGCACTGCATGCTGACAGATACCATATGTTATGCATGATGACAGAGGGGTAATAGGAGGACTGTGTGTACTTTCATTATGCAACCTCACCTGTATGTGTGTGTGCATCCTGGTGGGTAGTCAGTTTGTCTGCAGGATCACTCTGGTGAAGTGGAGGGAGGTTGATGCATGTAGGATGTTTGTGTACATGTGTGTGTTTGTGTGGCTGTCCATGCATGCACATGTGTGGTAATGGGGTGCTCATACAGCAGTACCTCCTTCTGGGACCATGCAGTACATGTACATGGACTGCCACATTACACACCAGGAATACCTGTCATGTGAGCAATCACAGGACAGCTGGTAGTATAATATGGTCTGTAGCACGGAACAGGCATCCAGAGGGAAGGTAGACAACAGGTACACCCTTACTATCACATTCAAAAGTGAGGTCACCTACAACCCACGTATACAGCACTACAGATACATTGGGGAAGTACTAGTCAACACCACAACACCAGGGAGTATATCCAAATATTACAGTTGTCACATGATGGGCTGAAGGAGCAGCATATCTGGCATGTACTGAGCATTACATACACATGACATACCAGTGCATGATATTATGGATAGAACATAGTAGCCCACACATACAGGGGCCATCCTCATCATGTCTGGACATACAGAGGGTGCATACCAAATGACAGCAGTGAGGCCATGTAAAACCACTACGCTCAGGTCAGGCAGGTAAAGTAGCAACAAGCCTTGTGTTGTGACTGCTTGTGTAGGCATTTAGAGGACTGATATGTTAATGAGTGGTATCAACGTGTGTATGTTAACAAGTGTGATGCAGGATGGGGTACCACATGGACATGTACAGGTGTTAAAGTGCATTTATTGTTTTCCCCATAGGTGGTGAGGTGGGTCAGGGCCCCTCCTGCATGCAATCTGATGTTGGTGTCCATATAGACACCAAAGATGGTGATAGTAATGTTGAGGCACAGGTGGGGTTGTCAGTGGCCTACACTGTGTCAATATTTGAAATCCCCCTTTTAGCCCCCCCAACCCATGCTCTCACATCTGCAAATGACAATGCCCATGAACTGGCTAGTGCCATCCGTGGATTAAATGAGTTTATGGATAGACGGTCTGGTGAGATGACGGCCCTCATCAACCGTGGTCTGTCCGTGCTTGAAAATGTGGTGGGAGTACGGCGATGGCCACATGGACGTATGCCAGAAACGCCAACAGCTGGTATTCAATGTGGATGTGCTAGAACACCAAGGGGCTCCCATAGTGGCAGTACAAGCCCAGGCACTTTAGTAGGGGTGCTTTCCACACCACACTACAGCAGACCACAAGCACATGGTTTTGTCCGGTCCCAGGAGGGACATGCTACCAGCAGACATTTGTCATCATCAGGTGAGAGTAGCACTTCGAGGCCTGTACCTGGATGTGCCCAAGGAACCCCTAGCAGGCACAGTCCACATGTTTGTGGCCAGAGGCAGTGAATTGCACACCCTGCAAGGAATGTTCTGCAGGTGTCCATAAACACCTGTGTAGGGCAGTCACATGGCAGAACTGGGTGCATGCATACCCACACACTATTCAAACACACCTAGGGCAAACCCATACCTACACACACCACATCACAATGCCTAGCTCACCACAGTACATCCCTCATCCACACACATGGTGTCAAATGTATGGCCCACCCTTGGCCTCTGGCAAACCAACATCACACCCTGTGCATATGATAATAACTGTGACAGATCCTTGTCATCCATGCCATCAATGCAGGACAGTCTAATATGGTTCTGATGCACAAAGTGACTGTACTACATTGTAAGACAGTGCTGCAGTGTAACATGTAAGGAGTAAAGTGTAATGCATAAATGGCAGATAGTGTAGCCATCCAGCAATGATGCCTTATAGCTGTTAGTAACACTGGTTGGTTGCGGTCCTTATAATGTTATCCATTTGTGTTGTAGATGTACATGTGTTAGCACTAGGATGGTCTGCAGTCATGTTCCACAACGGGATATGGCACTGTGGTGACACCATGGCTGTGACATATCTGGGGTACAGTTGAACACATGTCACAGGTTACTAAAATGGTTATTGCCTGTGCCACATGGACAGGTGACCCATTGAGGCGTGTATACCTTGTAACCTGATGTAGTCCCATCCACATACATGCACACTCTTACTTGGCAACACTGGGAGTAGACCCCTACCTAACTATGTAGTGATACTGAAGTGTGTGGCTTACATTGCATTTAAGGTGAGGTGTGTCCCAGGTTACATGTTACATGCAGAACATCCCCAGACATGTACAGTATGCTAATGGGGGATGTAATGGGTGTATATGGAAAATACATAGTGTGAAATACCATCATATACACATTAACAGACACATAACTGCCAGACACACATCCAAGATATCAGGGCCTATCGCTGCTAACTAACTTGACCCTGTGTCCAATGTGTTACAGGTAGATTGCACACAGCACATGCATAACTGGCTTGGAATGTGGTATCAGTTACCTGTATGGTTGATGGTGACAGTGGTAACCATAACGTGGTACATAGAGTATATACCGGGTGTACCTTGGAGTAATGACAGTGTACACAGCACACACATCTCCCAGTGGATATTGTACTCCCTGAAACCCATGATGACACTCTGCCATATCCACCATCACACATTGGCCAAGACTGCAATATGACCCATAGTATACCCCAACAGTGGTACTACAGGGATACGCATCTAATGCACGTGCCACACACATAGTAGGGTGTTGCAATGTCATGCCTCATCTATGGGCACCAACAACACTATCTGTACTACTGTGTGGCAATGGGTATTGAAATAGGAGTATGTGGCCTCAGAATGTTGTACCCTACAGATATATGGATATGCACAACTACACACACATGCCATAACACAATGAGTATCCTATGCCTATCAATCCATTTGTAAAACACTGTTGTGCTGGTACTGCAAGGCTCATGTAGCTATTATGGGAAAGGGGTTAATAGGGTACATGTAATGTCCCATACAGCAGCAGCCACAACTGACTATGGCAATGGATGTTGCTTTGGTTGTGAAGGCCCTCATGGAATTTCCAAGTACACGTGTGCTAACACACAGACACTGCTATACTCAGTCATGCACATGTACACGTGTGTCAGTACAGGGCTGCATCGCTGCAGGTGGTCATAGCTGTGTACCTAGCTATAGTCCAAGGGGAGATAGGCTGTGTAGGGGTTGTGTGTACAATGGTATCCTGCCACCTGCCAGGTGGCAGCAGGCAATATATTGACAGACACTACTGTGGTGACCCTCAGGGTGAGAATGACATGTATCAGCCAATCCTCCAGGTGCCTTCTGCACATGGCCACTGAGGTGATCAAATTGGCATGTATGCAACATGCATTACAACACATGGTTAGTGTCTGTGATGGAGATCTGTACCCAAGCATGTTCTGTTGACTGTGGTAGAAAGTGGAGGTACCCATGGCATGTGGTGCATACAGGGTGACATCTCCTATATGTGCCAGTTCTTATGCAGCTGGGAAGACATGTCAGTGTCAATCAAGCTTAGATTGCCTGTACATATCCCATCTGGATACCTGCCATCTGCACATCTGTACAGGGACAGGCAGTCATCAGCTTTGCAAATAGCTATGCAATAGCATGAGGGTGTTGACAGATAGATGTCTGACAACAATATGTATGCCATAACTACATGTTGGAAGCCATCACTAACATGTGCTGTACAGACAATAGTCTACAGTTACATTCCACATGATGGATCATTACCCAGTAAGGGGTATATACTGTGACACAGCTCACACACCAGGGATACAACAGGGAGGCATCAGTGTCCAGCTATGCCCACAGGTGTGCCTGTTCTCAGTACTACATTTAGAACTCTGCTCTTGCCTGGGTTAGCACTGTCAACAGTAGTACTGCCATGATACACTACATGCCAGTGTGACAGTATGTACCCTGGGCTACTACACTTGTATGTAACACATTCACATGGATAACAGTGTTGCACAGGCCTCATATATGTTTGTGTCTCACACATGACACTCACACCCCTTGCTACAGTAATGACAGCACATAGGCACATGTATTGTACATGGCATTACATACACTTATTACAGATTATCATACTGGGTGGTGTGACCTGGTTACCAGGGCTAAGCCATGCTTAGCAAGTATCAACATTGCTGTAATATAACAGCTGAGCTGATGTACGCACTGATAAGTGAAGCCTACACTTTGTAAGTGCCCATATGTTTACCCATAGCTCAGCACTGCTTAGCTTTGTGCAAACCCATGCAAACCTGTTAAAGCTGCTCAAAACTGCCTTAACCACTCCATATCTGACAGTCCTTGTTCTGCTCAGCAACAAAATGAACAGCCATTGCAGGTCTTGATCCCATGACCCTGTACACAGAAGTCACAACACTTTACCACTACAAAAACAGCTGTTGTTTTACCAATATAGCTGTCATTACACATATTGAGTAGTCTTGAACCATTGCCTTTAGTTCCTGAATTGTGTAGTACTTGTTATTAATATGACTGTTGCATCACATATGTTGTTTTATCATAATGTGCACATAGCAGAAACATATGGTGAGATACATCTGGGTGGGTATACACAACCATTAGTTTACTCATGACAGGAATATGGTTGTATACATATAATAGGTATATATATGTCTACATGTACATGCACATGTATACTCATAGATATGTCTGCATACACAGCTGTATAGTATTACATATATATGGCCATGTGTACATCTCTTTGTATGTACATATATACATATACATATATATATATACATGTATGTATATATAGATATATGTATATATAGATATACGTATATGTATATATAGATATATGTCTATATAGCTATATATCTATGTATGTATGCACATCCTATGTGTACAGATATGCCTAGTTATGTTGGTATATATGTAGATATCTATAACTATATGTGCATACATATCTATTCTGATATACTTACTACTGTCAATATATATGTAGATATCCATACGTATATGTGCATATGTATCCCTATCTGTATATGTGTAGACATATATTGCTCTGGTATATGCATATATCTGGGTGTTGATATGTATATATATATATACATATATATATATATATATATATATATATATATATATATATATATATATGGGTCCCTATCTATTCACCGACAATTCATTTCACTGACACTCATTTAAATTGACAGTTCATTTCACGACAGAAAGTTGTGCCCCCTTCCCAATGTTGTGCAACCCTGGGTTGATATATATAGTTAGGGGGTGTGGGGGCACAGCCCCCACAATGGGGTGTGGGGGCGAAGCCCCACCTAACAATTTTTTAAGGGGGCACATCTTTCTGTCGACGAAATGAACTGTCGACGAAATGAGTTTCAGTGAAATGAATTGTCGGTGAATAGATAGGGACCCATATATATATATATATACATATACATATCCATCTATATATGTCGATATGAATATGTGTATATATCTATATAGATATCTGGATAAATTATATATACATATATGTTCACGATATGTCCTGAACATGGAGTGTAGCCCTACCTCAGCCCCTATATTCCCAACTTTTTAGTGCAAGGGGATGTCAGGTGTGTATAGCAGGTATATTTGTAGAGTATTGCTACTGTAATAGGGATTGTTTTCACAATCATGGTGTGTGTGGGAGGTCACATCTGCTTTTAACATGAGTGCCTTTGGCTACTGACAGACATCCTAAGGACATCATAGTACAGTACCTTTGCTAGCACGTAATGCTCCTGTGGACTACAGCAGAGATATTGGCCAATATATGTGGACATACTGGCACACTCCGGACAGTCTATAGGTACACACAGAACCCCTTTGTGCAAGACATGTGGACCAAGCCTGACAATGTGGATGTTAACAGCCATGTAGATGGGTATAACACGAAATGACTGGTATACATGGTATGGTTGTTTGCATACATTTGCCCCCATAGGTTATGCATTCACAAACCCCAGTCTATCCTGACACATAATAACTGTTGGTACAGAGGTGCCATGGCCACATACTACCCACTAGATATTGACATACATCTGTACAGCATCCCACTGCTCTGTATGACATACATGACTGTTAAGGGAGGCCTGGCAGCAGTACATCTGGCAAGTATCTGGACATGACATCTCACTGGGTAAGTACACTAAGCTGCTAGGCATGTAACAAAGCACTGTGCAGGCTACAGGCAGACTGGATCAACACTGGCCTACATTTCCTATGGGGGAATGCACATGTACCTGCATATGTAGCAGGCTCTACAGGCATGTCACAGCTTAGAGTATGATGCATCAGTGTGGAAGTGCATAACCACAGCCAATGTGAACACAGCCACAGCCACATATGGTAAGCTAGTGTAATATTACAGTATATGGACTATCTGTTCAACACCATCCTCATATGTGCCCCTCACACACTAACCCTACATATACTGGGCCGCTACAGAGTGTGGTCCGATGTTTGTCTGCGGTATGGGATATGTGTGTGTATGGCACTATAAACGTGTAAGCCAATAGGGTAACATACAGTGGAGCAGCATGTAACATCAGATAGAACAGGACCAGGAACAATGACATCTACCACAGTCTGTACACAGGCCACAGTACATATTGACAATACTCACACTGTCGACATTCACCTTACGTATACAAACCTCAGTACTGTAAATACAACCACAGAACGTCCAGATTATGTCATCAAATATAACCTCTACTATACATAACATGTGTAGCAGACTGATATCTCACTGGCTTGTTATCAGATATGATGTCAATAATTATGGTGTACAGCAGATATCCACCTCTTACTGCATGACATATGTACAAAGGCTGACAGAGTTGTGTCTGGAGGTACATACACAGGGCCAATATTGACATGTTGCTGTGATTACCTCATGCATTTACTGTTGTAACAGGGTTTGTTGCAACATATGTTCTATGAAGGATATGAAGTCAGTAACTCTCATGGCTGTCACCATCTACAGACTGCAATCCTCACACTACCTTCTGCAGTTAACAGATAGGTGTTCTGTGAGTAACACATGAAAACAAAAAGGCATCACACACTGCCCAGTGTGCAGATGATCCTACAGATGGGTTTTCCTCATGAACATAGCACTGACATGGCAGTTATTAAAACATGTAGGACAGCATATCCATACACACCCTGTTAAACCGACATTACTCCAAATGCAGTATAGCAGCACTTACAGTCTGTAGTCAGGTCAAGCACATCCCCCTCCTGTGTGTTGCCCTGTTTCCACAGTGTATGTTGTTAGAGGTAAATTTCCAATCCATCTGAGATGCTGTTTGCCAAACAAGAGAACGAGTTCCTGTTCACAGTGAATGAAAAGACCCAACACCAACATGATGTTCCTAGATACTAGAGTGTGGTTCCATGCAATTGGCAATGGGAATGTTACCACAGCTATTCCACATGCAATTAGCTAGAGGAGAGCTGCAATCCATGCAGAGGCCATTCGCTGATCATGAGCATCACTGAAAATATACATGGTGTTGCCTAAGCAAAGCAGGTGTAGCTCTACACATCTGCCAGAGAGGGAGTGAGAGAGGCAGACAGAGGCAAAGTAAAGTCAGGGAGGGGTGGGAGAGTAAAACTTAAGCATGTTTGTGTCACATATTTACCAGCACAGGGTATCAAACCCCTGACATCTATGTAGTGCTATCACATGTCTATGCAGTTATTAGATGCACCACATAGGTTATACGTTAAGGAGCCCACAAAACATATATGTGATGGTGAGTGACATCTGCAACAGGGATATGGTAGCTATACGGTAGGTGTAGTACACGTGCCTGTCCACATGAGCAGGTGCCAGTATCAACACAGCCACACTCTAACAAGTATGCACTCACATTGGCACACTTGGCAGGGCCAGGAATACAACTCATCACTAGTGAGATTGCCACAACACATTACTGTGCAGGTATCACATGCACCACAGGGGTCATAAAGAAGTTATATGGGCAAAGGGTATGTGGAGGTGTCTGACATTGGACAGTATGCTTCAGTATGCCAGTGGGGGTTGTAGTGAGTGTGAATGTGATCATACGCATCATACAACACACACACACAAACACACACACACACACACACACACACACACACACACACACACACACACACGATGCTAGTACTGACATGTATGGGTGCATTAATTTATGGGTGTGTAGTGGTCAACTGTGCCAAACAGCTATACAAGGCAAGGTGATGGGTATACCTTGGCATGAGCCTACATGGCAATGGTCTGCATTGTGGCTCAATAGTGTAGTTTCTGGATTTGCCCACACAGGTGGGTATTGTATTCACCATCAAGCTGCCTGGATAACTATTGCATGTGGCCAATACTGTGCATTGCTTGCCATGTATGTGTTGCTTAGTCCATGACATGGTCAGTGTCTGGGATGTGCACAAGTCCCACATGCATGTACAGTGGCACGTGGAACTGTACCTGGGGTGTCTGGCCCATGTTGTGTACACAGAGTGTTATCATTAGATGTGCCAATCCTGGCCTCATGTGGTGGGGACTGTTCATAGAAAGCAGTTTTACCCTACACCTACATTGATCGCATGATACTGGCATTCCCTGGTGTCAGTGGCATCTGTCCATACAGGGCATGTTTTTCAGGCATGGTATGTCCTATGTGGGTTACATTTGATGGCACCACAGGTGTTGCCGGTGTCCAGTGAGGAACATGGGGAAGGTGCATTGTTGGCATGTATGTGACTATTGGACCAATGGACAGGGTGCCACTCCTCTGTAATCACACCATGGTTACTCTCAGTGGGCAATATGCAGGGTACTACCTGCATAGCGGCTGTTGCCTAGGCAAATGTGTGTGTGCATGAGACATGGGTTGAGAGTGTTCTGTGGGTGATACTAAGGTTGCTAACTGTGATTGCCTGGCCTTGATGTCACATGTAGGGGTATGGATTTGCACCCCAGCCTCTCATTTATTTCACATCTGTTATCCCTGTATGGTGGACATTGTGATATATACCAGGGCCACCATATAAGAAATATGCAAAACCCACTCCTCATTGAGTCCAGTTGTCACACACTCACACCCACCTCCACACATGGCATGACTTACAAACACAGACACACGCACCTGTCATACATGGGATTAGAACTCCTACCTAACCAGTTTATTACACTATAGCACTATGCAGTTATAGGACACACCACAGAGATTACTGGAGTACTGCTTCCCCAAAGGAGTGTTTCACAATGAATGACATCAGCAGGATTGCCAAAGTAGGGCATTTTACTTGTAGTGAGTGTGGCTAGGATAAAATGCATTGCTCCCTACACAGACATAGAAACACACACAAAACATCCACAACTGCGATGTGCGGGAATAGAACCCCATACCAGAGTTCTACATCACACACCAGAATGAAGCTGTTATAGGATGCAGCATGGGGATTACTGGAGTACTCCTTCCCCAAAAGTGTATTTCACAATGAATGACATCAGCAGGATTGTCAATGTAGGGCATTTGAATCATAGTGCGTTTGACTAGCATAAAATGCATTTCTCCATACACACTCCATTTCTCAGTGACGCAATATATGCTGTATGTCTGGGGTACTTTCCCCCGTGTACTGCTTGTATATCTAGCCCAACAGCTATGCCATGTCAGTCTTTCAGATGGTGACAAATATTACCACCATATATTTACAATGGCTTACAGCTAACATGTGTTATACTGGTAGGAATTGTCTTTGGCACTGCAGTTGTGAGGGCTTGTCCCTGTCATCAGCAGTAGTGGGCAATGGCCACCAGGTCTTACCTCAACATGCATACATATTGACCACTCTCACACATTATGAAACACACACCATCCTAACATGCACAGACCTGCATATTGTGCAAATGCTATGACCTATCCTGCTACCTTGGCCACCATTGGGCATCTGTGCTCCACTCGTATTATACCTACTTATACATGTTACTACATTTCTACACAGGATTGGGGGGCACACCTAAATGTCACTACATTTCTACACTGGATTGGGGGAAGCAGCAGACCTTCCTGTTTCCACATGTCTACATAGGAGTGGGGGGGCACACCTGACTGTTACTACATTTCTACATAGGATTGGGGAAGCACACCTGACTATTTCTATATTTCTACACATGATTGGGGGGCACACCTTACTATTTTTACATGTCTACATAGGATGGGGGGCACACCTGGCACTTGCACACATTTGCTATGGCTGTATTGGTATGTCAGGTACTCCATTTCATTCTGTATTCTAACCTATCATACTTATTATAGGCATATCAGTGTACTACAGGTCTTAGCTTTGGTTGCCCTACATATTAGAGTCTGACTTCCTACCCTTCAGAACTAACATCCCACTGCCTGACCTGCTGTAGTCTGTCTGTGTAGGCCTGAGGGGAGGTTACCACAGGCATCATTCAGAGGCCATAGCACAGACTCTGTTTGTGTTTGTCTATACCTGTCCTGCTGGCTCAGACTATTGTTGGATATGTGAACCTCCCTGACTGGCATGTGTGAGTCATATGGACACACATATCGCCCACCACATTTCCTGCAGTGGGTTTTGTCACCCTGTGTAGTACTGGCTACTATGGTGACTCCAGTATGTGTTACAAATGTCATGGTTCTACAATGGGTGTCTACTATCTGCTGCCATAACATTTAGCCACCCAATTCCCTTGCATGCTCACATCCATACCATAGATACAGGTAATGACACATTCTACTCCATTTGGCAGTTGGTAGGTTGACTGACTTACCTTGTGGGTGTGCCAGGATTGAGGGTGGTGCTGGAGGACTGACTATGTCGGATGCACATAGTACACTCCCTATACATGGTTGAGCACAGGTAGTGTCATGTTTGGCATCCCTTTTACTGTTTGTGTGAGTCAGAGGGAGGTGTTATTCCCTGGGTCCCTACTGTGTCAGTGTATGTGCTATGTTTTGCCTCTTTGCCAAGGCCAAGGCATACTGGCATGCTTCCATCTGCCTACTGGGGCAGTCTCAGGTTGTTCCTCCTCCAAGTCACTCTGTGCCTCTGCAGGCCTTGGCATTGCTGGGGGGCTGTGTGGCCCTGCCCCATGCTGTTCCTGCTGCAGCTGTTTCTGCAGGATCATATTATGTAGCATGGCACATACCATAACAATTTGTGTATGTGTAGCTGGTGAGTACTGCAAGGCTCCACCAGATGTGTCCAGGCACCTGAACTGTGACTTGAGTATCCGAAACATATGCTCTGTTATAAGTCTGGTCTGTACATTGCCTTGTTATGGCGTTCTTCTTCAGGTGTGTATGCCTTTCTGATGGGTGTCATCAGCCATGGCTCCAATGTGTAACCAGCATCCCCCACTAGGTGACCATAGGGGATGTCCCCATTGGCAAATCTCTGGTACAGCTGCGTCAGATGCCAGATGTGGGAATCGTGATAGCTTCCAGGGCAGCCAGAACACACATTCATTATAATGCCATGGGCATCGCATATGACCTGGAAGTTGATGGAGGGGAGGCCCCTGTGGTTGATGTAGGCCCTACCCTGATCACCCGGTGGTGCTTTGATGCATATGTGCTTACAGTCTATAGCACCCATTACCTCAGGGTATTCTACTATTTGGTGGTAGAGATGCATATTACTGGCCAACACCTCACGAGTATTCAGGAAACATACGTGCTCATTGGTATGTGTTGACATGGCATCCAGGAACTGGTGGAATATGCTGGATGCTAATGCCTGTGAGATCCCCATGATATCCCCAGTTGAGCATTGGGAGGTACCTGTGGCTAGTATTCCTAGGCCTACACATACCTTGGTATTCACTGGGATGGGTTCCCCTCGGTCAGTTCAGTGTGTCAGGTATGGCCGGCACATCTCGCCAATTTTCTGTAAGGGTCCATCTCCACCCTATAGCGCTCCACTATCTCCAGCTCATGTAGCCCCTGGTAGGTTACCCTGGGTCTGTACACTTTTCTCCATCTCCACACTGTGGGTTGATCAGCAGCATTCACATCCTCACCACCCTCAGGCTCTTGCACATGTTGTTGTATGCTGCCTGCTGCAACCCCTATCATTTTGTAGTTTGTTTGTTAAAAGTTCCCCGCTTGTATACACATTGGTGGTGTAGAGTATGGGAAAAAAACAGAGGGGAAGGTGTTTCCATAGTTTATAGTAGTGTTCTGGGCTGGGCTGGTCTGCTGCCTGTGTAATTGGCTGATTCTGATACATTTCACCTGCCAGCTATGCTAGTTCATAGGTTCATAGGTTGGTACTAAGCTATCAGCCCTAGGGCCTATGCAAGCCGAGCCATAACAATTCCCTGGATATTTCTTCCCACAATATTTACTTCCCTGGACCCCTATCTAGCAGGGAGACTGACATGATCCCCGGGGTGAATTTCCTATCTCCCATCCAATCAGCAAGGTTCCTTTTGAAGAGGGCCAATGAGGCACTCTGCTTCACATGTATGGGCAGTCTATTCCAGAATATGGGGAGTCTCTGGGTCAGGAACCTATCCCTCCAGCATGGTTTGTTAATTGTGATGACAAGGTTTAGATCCCTGGAGCGTGTGGCTCTGAGGGATTGGGATTTCTTTAAATGGAGCATGTCCAACAGCTCAGGGTTTGACATGGCCTTGTATGTTAAGCAGAGATCACCTCTGAGTAGACTATATGCCACAGAGTATAGCTGGAGTTTTTTTAGACAATCAACTTATGGCATCTGCTTTAGGCCTGTGATTATTTTAGTGAGGTATTTCTGTGGTCTTTCCAGCTGTTGCAGATGTCTTGTGAGGTACATACCAAATGGGAAATTATACTCTATAATAGGTCTAATGAGGGATGAGTACAGTGGGACAATGACCTCCTTTTTTCTGGATGAAAAGCACTTAGTGATGAGGTGTGCCACATATAAGGATTTCCTGACTGTTGTGGCGATGTGGTTATCGAAAGTGAGACCACTGTCAACCTGTGTCCCTAAGTGTCTCATCACACATAGTGTCCTGCCACCTATGTGGTAATTCATGGGTACATGTTTTTTTCCAAAGGGGATAACTATACATTTCTTGCCATTAAGCTTGAGCCCATAGCTCTGGCACCAGGCATCTGTTTCTGTAAGTCCCTTTTGTAGAATATCCACATCATTTGGAGATTCAGTAATGGCTCCCAGTTTGCAGTCATCTGAAAACTTTGTTAGCCAGAGTCCCTTAGTGTTGGCCTGTACTTCAGAGAAGTAGATATCAAACAAGAGTGGTCCCAGGACTGAACCCTGAGGTACTCCACTTGTCACTTGTCTGGAGCTGGATTTGGAGTCAGCTACTTTTACAGTCTGGGTTCAGTCAGTAAGCCAGTTGGCAACCCATCGAGTGACATAGGGATTTATGCCCAGCGTAGTAAGCTTATCTATGATTCCAGAGTGGGAGATGGTGTCAAAAGCCTTGGTGAGGTCCAGATAGGCTGTGTGGACCGCCTTACCCTCATCCACAGCTCTGGAGACTGATTTGAAGAAGTCAATCAGATTCAGGAGACAAGATCGGCCATTCACAAACCCAAACTGGGTGGGGTCCAGTGTTTGAAGGTTGCCAATGTCTTTGTTTATAAGTTCCATGATAATGAGTTCTATGTCCTTGCAGATCAGGCTTGTCAGACTGATGAGACAGTAGTTACTGGGATCCAAGGTGGATCCTCCCTTGTGGAGCAGGATAACTGTAGCTGTGCGCCACTCAATGGGCACGAAGCCTGAGGTGAGGCTATGATTAAACATGACACTTAGGTGAGGTGCCAGTTCATTTTGTAGTTCATGTAGTACACAGCCTGGGATGTTATCTGGTCCCATGGATGCTGTATTCTTAGCTTTGGAGAGTGCAGTTTCTACCTGTGTGGCTGTGATTATTGGAATTTGGCAAACTTTTGATATTGAGATGGCCCTTTAGGGGGTGAGGGGGGTTAAAGTTGGCACTAAATCGATCTGCCAGGATATTGGCAATATCCTTGGGATTAGTATATTTAATGCCATTCTGTTGTAGCTCAGAGCAGATCTGAACATTGCCATTTAGATTCTTGACATAACTATAGAATGCCTTGTGGTTGTCTTTGGAATCTTTGGCAATTTTATTTCTGTAACTAGCTTTTGAGGATTTTATGAGGGATCTCAGCTTCTTACTGAGGCTGGTGAGGGAGTTTTTTGCATCCTGGGATTTTCCTCTTTTCTGCAACAGTTTCTTCCTTCTGTTGTATAGTTTGTTTATAGCAGGCGACCACCAGATTGGCTTCCTTTTTTTGGAGAAAAGCATCTTGGTTCTGTCTGGGATGGCACAATTCATGCACGAGTGGATGTGCTCGCACAGTGCCTTAGTGTAGGATTCTGCAGTCGAACTTCCAGATCCCATCTGCGTTGGTGTTGGGACATTTCTCACTTCTGACTTCAGTAGCATGAAGTTGGCTTTGGAGAAGTTTTTTAAGGAGGTTTCCTTACTGGGGGGTGGGGGTGGGATGTTGATGTCAAAGGTGATTTCCTTATGGTCAAACCTGACCAATGAGGGGGTGACCACTGGAGTGGAGCATCTATCTCCCATGTTGGTAATGACCAGGTCTAGATTATTGGAGCCCCTGGTGGGACAATGGATTAGTTGACCCAAGGCATTGGAATTTATGAATTCCAAGAACTGTTGGGAAAAGGAGTTGATACCCGAGTAGTTTTCCCAATTAATGGCAGGGTAGTTGAAATCATCCAGTATTAGGGTGTTTGGTTGTATCTTAATATTTTCCAGTATGTTTAGAAAGGTGTAGTGAGAATCTTGGAGTATGGTGAGGTATCTGTAGCAAGCTACAATTTGGATTGCAGTCTTACCTATTGTTAGTTGCACCTGGAGATTTTCAGATGCATTGTGTTGGGTAACTAGCCTGGAGATGTGAATATCCTTGGTGAATATGGACACTCCTCCACCTTTAGTCTTTCGGTCTTGGTTTTGTGGCCGAAAAGTGTGGTAATAATTGTAGCCTGGTATTGCAGGGGTGCCCTCTGGAGCCTTGAACCAGGTCTCAGTTACTGCACAGATATCGATGTTCTCCATTTTTAGGAGTGCTTCGAGAGAGTGCATTTTGAGGTTTAGACTTCTAGCATTGAGTCTTCTAGCATTGAGTAACATTACCTTCAGATTTTGCATGCTTGTATCTGTTATGGTGGTGGTTTTATCCTTTGAAGCTTGCCTAAAAAAAGCACTATAGGTGTGGCAAGAGCTTTAGCTAGTAACCTGAATCCCAGGGGTGACAGGTGCAGACCATCTCTGGCAAAGCATCATGGTTTGTCGATCATGTCTTCCCAGGCAGACAAATACTGGATCCCCTTTGAATGACACCAGAAGCTTAGCCAATTGTTGAAGTCAATCATTTTGTCCTTATACTGTGGTATCATTCTGGGTGAAGGCAGGATGCTACTCAGGGCTAGGGTCATACCTGCCTGGGTCACATGATCGAAGAGCTCTTCCATGTCTCTTTTCATGTCGTCCAGGGAGGTACGTCTTAAGTCATTCACTCCAGCATGGACAATGACAGAGTCGAATTTGTACTTGTTTTGGAGTGACTTGAGTGCATGTGTTATGTGGTGGATCCTGGCACCCGACAGGCAGCTGACTGTAATTTTCTTCTTGCTCAGCCTGGTGAGTGGGACATCAGTGTGCCTGACTATAGAGTCACCTATGACTAAAGTGTTGGGTACATTGTCTTGCCTTAGGGGCTGTTGTTGGGTGGCACACTGGTGTTGTGAGCTATGTGTCACTTTGGTTGTGACTAGTGTTTCTTTGCATTTTGGATTCGGAGGTCCTTGTTGCTTGGACAGGTTAATGTTAAGGGCCTCCGCATATGTGGGTTTAGTGTTGCTCTGTGTGGGTGTTGATGGTGTGGGTTTTGAAGTGCTATGAGTTGCTTGAGGTGTAATGCAGGTGTTAACCTTCTCCTCTTGACTGTCTAGCACAATCTTGGCCGGAGAGAGCTTTGCTTCCAGTTTGGCTATTTAAGTGCATCTCTCGCAGGTTGCAGTGTTGGGTGGTAGGAGGAGAGGATTGTCTGTGTACATGAGGCAGTTGCTGCATTGCCCTAGTATGTCCAGATTCACCAGGTGGACAGGAGAAATCACCAGAAGCTGACCCTTGGACATGCCTGTTTAGGTTTTTTTTGTAAAGTTTAAGAGTTGTTTTCCCTTACCTTTGCAAGGTACTTTGCAATTATAGGCTGTTTAGTGCCTATGATTAATTTCTCCTTATTGACAAGGAGAGCTGAGTGCTTGAATTAGTTTCAGGCTTCCTAGTACTTTCCAGCAGGTTCTAGAGCAAGTGCTAGTCACAGGGGTTCAGATTTTAGTGCTACCACTGAGAAACCAGCTAGTTCTAACGGAAAATTTGAAGATCAGACTTTCTGGCACCTGGAATAGTTTAACTGTAGCCTTGCTGTCCTGCACAATGTGAAAAATGTGAAAACACATGCGTTTTAAGCCAGAAAGTTGAAAGGGATAGAAATCAGCCCAAAAAGGCTAATAAAATTACAATTTCAGAGCTGGAAACCACTACTCTAGCGTTAGATAGGCAGTACAATGCTCACCAGTCCCACTGGTAAGCAGTTGGACTTCCCTCTACCACAGCAAGGTCTGGATAGCTCTGAGCACAGAAAATAAAGTCCTGAGTCAAGCAAAGCCTGGGATATGGACTGGCTAGAAAAGGTGGGAAACGAGCAAACAAATTTGTTCTCCTTGATTAGCTTCCTACTACTGTTTTCCCTTACCATTGCCTTCCTGTTTAAACCCAGTGATGTGCCAGGTAAACACAGTGCTGAAATGTGCACAGAGCTGCTATTTCCTGGTTTAACTTTTTTTTTTTTTTTTTTTTAAAACCCGGTGCGTGGCACGCACACCAGCTTAGGCAATGTAAAGAGTGCTAGGCAGACTCCGACACACACCCTTGCCTAGCTGTGCTAAGCTAAGAGCAAACCTGAGCCACAGGGCTCCATTCCACTTACAGTATGCCAGATACCCTCTCCCTATGATGTCAGCTAACTCCCAGGCTTGCACCAAACTATTTCTGCTCTTACACTATTGTGAGCTGACTAGCATGCTGGGGAAATCTGGGATTTACTATTATTCCCCTCATTTCCATAGGATTGCCTGCTAATGCGTAGTTACATGTTTCAGACTGAGCCTCCCCCCTTAGCAATCACTACTCACTGGCCATGTTGTCTTCTGCCTGCCATTGACTTTAATGGCAGAATAGTGATTTTAGTTGGAACGCTTATTTTAGGTTTATTTTCTTATTTTCCCCCGATTCCATTTGCGCGCCGCTGCCCTACGCTTAAATGGCCGAGATCGGCAAAAAAAAAAATAAAAGTTGATTTTTTTATTTTCTAAACTGTTTTCAATGCCAGTGGCCTTATACTTGGCCATTGGCATGCTTCCTGAATGATATGCACCCTTTATTTGGAGCTGTCATGGCTCCGTTTTGGAGTTTGCAGAAATGTACTCGGTTACTAACCAAGTACATTTCTGCAGATTGCACTAGTCCTGCATCACCGGTTTCCAGCTTCCTGGATCACAAATTGACCTCATTTACATAGATTTCTTCTGCAAATGAGGTAATTTGCATACAGAGGCTGAGTCAGTGCAGAACTAGTGCAGGAGCGCTTGTGCACACTCCTGCAGGCTATTCCTGGATCGCACGGCAGACATATTGCTAGAGCTCTTGCACTAATCCTGCATGCCGTGCAAGGCTTGCAGAATCTGGGGGAATGCATTCTACAATCAAGTAAGTAAAAACAAAACATGATATAGTAGTATATGTATTATCAGTTTGGTATGGAAACTTATAGAGACTTTCTTCCATCAGAAAGGGAGAAATATTTAACATTGTAGTATCACACTGGGCATTAATGTATGGCCACTAGATACACTACAAACTTCCTTTACAGATGACAGACTTAAATGCAACACATTAGTAGTCAATAGTTTAGAGTGTGATTACTGCATTTTATATTTAATAATCAAAACAGTTGTGTTTTGGGTATGTTTCTGTTCCCTAAGATACAGCAAACTCAGAGTTATGATAAATAACAACAGTGTGTAGGAAGGATACCACATGATAAAGCCCTCCCCAAAAAAAAAATGCTATTTTAATGTCATTTTTCTTGTAATGATTTTTTTAAATGTTCTTACATGATCAGATGCATAACTGTTGATTACATGAGTCACATTTCTATCACAGAACTTTAATTTATATATATATATATATATATATATATATATATATATATATATATATATATATATACATCTCTCACTGGTGCGCAGCATGTTATGATGATTGGCAATAATCAGCGTAAGAGAATATTGGAAGCATAGTGTAGCTAAAACAAAGGCTGTACACCACAGTCTCTGTTGGATAATATTAATAGAATAGAAAAAAACAAGAGAGTGACAAATAGACAAAATGAAGTCAGCTGCAGGCTCATGTCTGCAGCTGTTATTAGTCACATTAACATGGGTAGGTTTGCAGGGTTCATCAGTCAGTTCTGCAGATGAAAGGGAATACAGGACAGAGCAAACATTGTGAGTGACAGAATGCCAAACAGATAAAAGTATATTCAGGGAAAACTTAAAGCTAATGAATAAGTCCAGATTCACCAAACGTGTTTCTAGGCAAAATAGAAAGGGAATCAACACTTCAAATGGGTTCATGCATGAAACTTTTATTGTATAGTTCTTATAGGAAGTGTGCCTCATTGAGAAGGTGACAACAGTGGAGTCTTCAAGGTGACTACACAAGAGAAAATCTATGTCTCATAATTCCCAATTTAGTTTTGGAAATATTAGAGCCTAGATGGCCCAGTAGACATTAAATGTAATGACAAAGCATCAGACCTCAATTTCTATATACAACATAAAAAGACTGACTTTGGATCCTATTGTCAGTGTTAAACAACATTAACATTTATGGTCAGAAAACTGAGAGCACAAACATGATTCCCTAATATGAGGGAGAGTGATACTTTGCTAACTGTAATCTGGTATGAACTCAAAACATCTTCAGTGATATTTGTAGGCTGAATTGTTACAAGGGGGCATACTTCCCAAACTTCTATGCAGGGGGACTAGGTTTTAGTACACCAACTTTGCTGACAGAAGCAACTATGAGTTCACTGCACCCTATGGGAAAGAAGAACTTACTGTGCAACAAACTCCTTAGAACAGAGGGCATGTTCTTCTTGAAGCTATTCTAGAAACAAGTTCATTGCAAATACTGACCGATCAGGATGACTACACTTATGGACAACAACAAATGTAGCATTTTAGAGGCAACATGCCAAGAGCAGTGTGACCCAGCCTGGCATATCTGAGGCTGGTTCAGGCTCTTCATACCATCTTTAAATTACAACACCACCTTAGACTGGCTCCACACTTTTATTGGCAATATCTTAGGTGTGTACTAGGCTAATAGCCCTGGGGCCTTTAAAAGCCTAGCCATAGGATTACCTTGGCATCGTGACACCTGCCTTTAGTTTCCAGTGCCTCTGTTGAGTAGAGCCACTGGAGTTATCCCCTGGATGAATATAGGTAAATAATCAGTGCCGCTAAGTCTCAAACCCAGGACCACATACACTATAGTCAAAGCAATATACCACTGCTTCATTTGAGCTGTAGAATTATACTAAAGAATCAAGAATGATAATACTACACCAGTACTTCTTCTTCTTTGGGATCACATGTCCGCTCATGATTGGCAGTGGAGTTTTACAGTGTTGAGTTGCCAGCCTGGCGCCCAACCTTCTATGGAAGGCACACACATGCACACACTCACGCCTAGGGCCAATTTAAAGTGTCCAATCCATCTACAACATGTCTTTGGGATGTGGGAGGAAACCGGAGCACCCGGAGGAAACCCACTCGACCACAGGGAGGACATGCAGACTCCACACAGAAGGCACCCCAGCACTATGCCAGTACTTCTAAATCACAGAAAACCCCTTACAGTTTGACAGTGAAAAAGTATGCTCAGCATAGTGTCTCCATCACTTTCCTAAGTGAAAATAAATATACTGTGGGTCATGCAATCATTTTCTAATCACAATATTTATAAACTGACTCTCAGCTTGTACTTCATTAAGCAATCCAGTCTGCACAAACATTTTTCAATCTCTTATATGAAACACATAATTTCTGCCAGTTCTTTTACTGATTACACTTTTAGCAATCCAACAAGTCTACAAATGAGTTGCAATCCAGATGATTGTTCTAACTCTACAGAAAACACAAACAATTAATTACAAGCAGTAACACTCCAAAATATAATATACTTTTAAAAGTCAAAAGACTTCCACATTCCATGTACCCAGATAGACGCATGTGTCTTCCATACTCATTTATTTATTTTTATTTTATTTAATATTGGTTTAACTGGGTGGGTGGGCTGGTCTGAAGACTCTCTTTTCTGCTACTACCTCAGATCAATCAGGCAATAGCATTGGTCAATGAAGGACAGTTAGACTTAAAAGAAAGTCAGTAAACAATATGACAATATACAATCAGTACAAAGTGATAATACACAATAAAAAAAAAATCAAGAAATGCTATAACAATATATACTCAAAAGAAGAAGAAAGGACTTATGAACAAGAGTACTGTAATGTTAACATTCTTTGTTGGCAGTCTTTGCTTAGCAAAGCAATAAAAGTAAATGTTCATGTCAAAAGAAACAAGTGAAGAGATACATAGCAGGGTAAACACATCAATTATGATGGAATAGTATTAATTAACCTGTGTTTCCACAATTGCCTTTTTCCCCACAGTGTAAGTGTCGCCCCTGGGATTCAGGTTACTGGCTAAGGCTCTTGCCACCCCTATAGTGCCTTTTTTAGGCAAACTTCAAAGGACAAAACCACCACCGTAACAGGTACAAGCATGCAAAATCTGAAGGTAATGCTACTCAATGCTAAAAGTCTAAACCTCAAAATGCACTCTCTCGAGGCACTCCTAAAAATGGAGAACATCGATATCTGTGCAGTAACTGAGACCTGGTTCAAGGCTCCAGAGAGCACCCCTGCAATACCAGGCTACAACTCTTACCACACCTTTTGGCCACCAAACCAGGACCGAAACACTAAAGGTGGAGGAGTGTCAATATTCACCAAGGATATTCACACCACCAGGCTAGTTGGCCAACACAATGTGTTTGAAATTCTCCAAGTGCAACTAACACTAGGTAAGACTGCAATCCAAACCCTTTCTAAACATACTGGAAAATATTAAGATAGAACCAAACACCCTAATACTGGGTGATTTTAACTACCCTGCCATTAACTGGGAAAACTACTCATGTCCCAGCACCTTAGCGCAACGGTTCTTGGAATTCATAAATTCCAACGCCCTGGATCAACTAATCCATAGTCCCACCAGGGGCTCCAATATCCTAGACCTGATCATTACCAACATGGGAAATCAATGCTCCATACCTATGGTCACCCCCTTGTTAGTCAGGTCTGACCATAAACTAATCACCCTTAACATCCACATCCCACCCCCACCCCACCCCCAGTAAAGAAACCACCATAAAAAACTTCTCCAAAGCCAACTTCATGCTACTCAAGTCAGAAGTGACAAATGTCATGACACCCATGCAGACGGGAACTGAAAGTTCAACTGCTGAATCCTACACTAAGGCACTGTACGAGCACATCCACTCATGCATAAATTGTGCCATCCCAAATAGAACCAAAATGCTCTCATCCAAAAAAAGGAAGCCAATCTGGTGGTCCCCTGCCATAAACAAACTTTACAACAAAAGGAAGAAACTTTTGCAGAAAAGAGGAAAATCCCAGGATGCAAAAAACTCCCTTACTAGCCTCAGTAAGAAACTGAGATGCCTCATAAAATCCTCCAAAGCTAGTTACGAAAATAAAATTGCCAAAGATTCCAAAGACAACCACAAAGCATTCTATAACTATGTCAAGAATCTAAATGACAATGCTCAGATCTGCTCTGAGCTAAAACAGAATGGCATTAAAGATACTGATCCAAAGGATATTGCCAATATCCTGGCAGATCGATTCAGTGCCAACTTCACCCCCCTCGCGCCCCTTAAATGGCCCATCTCAATACCGGAAGACTGCCAAATTCCAGTAATAACGGCCACACAGGTACAAAATGCACTCTCTAAAGCCAAGAATACAGCATCCATGGGACCAGATGACATCCTGGGCTGTGTACTACATGAACTACAATATGAACTGGCACCTCACCTAAGTGCCATGTTTAATCATAGCCTCACCTCAGGTTTCATGCCCACTGAGTGGTGCAGAGCAACAGTTATCCCAATCCACAAGGGGGGATCCACCTTGGATCCAGAAAATACCATCCCATCAGTCTGACAAGCCTTATCTGCAAGGCCATGGAGCGTATTATCATGGAACTTATAAACAAAGACATTGGCAACCTTCAAACACTGGACCCCGCCCAGTTTGGGTTTGTGAAGGGCCGATCTTGTCTCCTGAACCTGATTGACTTCTTTGAATCAGTCTCCAGAGCCATGGACAAGGGTAAGGTGGTCCACACAGCCTATCTAGACCTTGCCAAGGCCTTTGACACCATCCCCCACTCTGGAATCATAGATAAACTTACTAAGTTGGGCATTAATCCCTATGTCACCCAATGGGTTGCTAAATGGCTTACTGATAGAACCGACACTGTAAAAGTAGCCGACTCCAAATCCAGCTCCAGACAAGTGACAAGTGGAGTACCTCAGGGTTCAGTCCTGGGGCCACTCTTGTTTGGCATCTACTTCTCTGAAGTACAGGTCATCACTAAGGGACTCTGGCTAAGAAAGTTTGCAGATGACTGCAAACTGGGAGCCATTATTGAATCCCCAAATGATGTGGATACTCTACAAAAGGGCCTTACAGAAGCAGATGCTTGGTGCCAGAGCCATGGGCTCAAGCTCAATGCCAAGAAATGTATTGTTATCCCCTTTGGGAAAAAACATGTATCCATGAATTACCATATAGGTGGCAGTACACTAAACACAGAAAGTGTGATAAGAGACTTAGGGACACAGGTGGACAGTGGTCTCACCTTCGATAACCACATCGCCACAACAGTCAGGAAATCCTTCTATGTGGCACACCTCATCACGAAGGGCTTTTCATCCAGAAAAAAGGAGGTCATTGTCCCACTGTATTCATCCCTCATTAGACCCATTATAGAATACAACGCCCCATTTGGTATGTACCTCTCAAGACATCTGCAACAATAGGAAAGGCCTCAGAAATACCTGACTAAAAGAATCACAGGCCTAAAGTAGATGCCCTACGCTGACCGCCTTAAAAAACTCCAGCTATACTCTGTCGCATATCGTCTACTCAGAGGCGATCTCTGCTTAACATACAAGGCCATGTCAAACCCAGAGCTGTTGGACATGCTACACTTAAAGAAATCCCAATCCCTCAGAGCTACATGCTCCAGGGATCTAAACCTTGTCATCACAATAAACAAAACATGCTGGAGGGATAGGTTCCTGACCCAGAGACTCCCCAGACTCTGGAATAGATTGCCCATACATGTCAAGCAGAGTGCCTCTTTGGACCTCTTCAAGAGGAACCTTGACGATTGGATGGGAGAAAGGAAATTCACCCCAGGGATCATGTCAGTCGCCCTGCTAGACAGGGGTCCAGGAAAATAAATAATGAAGGAAGAAATAGCCGGGGAATTGTTATGGCTAGGCTTGTATAGGCCCTAGGGCTGATAGCCTAGTACCAACCTATGAACCTATGATGTGACCTCTTAAAAGAAGCAAAATTATCTATTTGTTTGATGGTTTCAGGCAGAGAGTTCCAGCAGGGACAGGCAAGTTTAGAGAAGGTTATTTAAGAAATAGAAAGAGTAAAAGAGTCCTGCATAGCAGAAGTGAGTTACAGTTATGAAATGAGTTGCTGGGGATGGGGCTGTTGCTACATAATTTATTAAATAGTGCAAGGCAGTAGCTTTGGTTAAGTAATATCAAGGTGATAATACTAAGGAGTAGGTTTGCCCTCTTAATAACTGGCAGCCATTTTTGTTTGCTGATGGTAAGGCAGTGGTGTTCAGATTTACTGCAGAAATAAATAAATCAGAGTATTTCATTTCCTGCATATTGGAGCTGAGTGGTATTATATCAAGACCCCAGAGCAATGACTAAAAGTCCATATTTCAATCAGAGGTGCCGGAAGCTGTTGAAGACTAGGGGTGGTGAGGGTGAGAGGGGCACTTAGTGAACTAAAAAGGGCAATTTTTTAGAACTATTTACTACCACAACATAGATTTACTTGGAGGATATTTTAAGCTTAGCCAGTTTCCCTTTTGGTGCTTGAATTAACATTTCCTGATTGGTCTTACCTATCCCATGGCTGATATTTGTATATTAACCATAGTGATAATAAATGTGATCATACCATGGATAATTTGAGGTGACCCATGTAAGGGATGCAGCATTTAGGAACTGCCTCTATCCATTAGTGGCATTAGGGACAATCCTGGAGTACATTTTCTATTACCCATCCTTAGATCCAAGTTGCATTTGAATATGGACAGGGATGAGCATTGTTTTACTTGAATGGATAGTCTGTTCTGGAGCAGTATTGTCTGTGATATGTATCCATCTCTCCACATCATTCAGTTTAGATACCTGGACTGAGTATTTCTGATGCCATTTGACTTGCTGATGTTTGGTAGGGTCATCTGTATTAGGTCGGAGGATGCCTCGTATGTCAGACATGTCACCTCTAAGCACTCTGTAGGATACTGAGTATAGTTATAAATCTTTGAGGTGGTTCATGCAAGACCTATTGTTTAGGACTTTTATCTTTTTACTAAGGTATCTCTGAGGGTATTCCAGTTGTTGCATGGGTCTGGACAGATATATCCCAAAGTGGGAATTATACAAAATGATTGACCTTATGAGGGCTTTGTAAACTGGGACAATAACATCTCTAGATCTAGTCAAAATCAATTTTTATAAGCTGTGCAATATAGAAAGACTTTCTTATGACTCTGGGCACTTGTTCCCAAATGCCAAACAACTTGGTCAGTTTTAGGGGTCATTGTCAATTTGGCAGTTCCCTGGAGTAGATGACTTCCAAAAGGATACAATAATGTATTTCTTGGAGTTTAGTTTCAAGTCATGATTATGGCATCAGTTATTGTTTGGGACAAACCTTACTGCGTGATGGCTAAGTCATTTGGGGATTCAACAACTGCTCCTAGCTTGCAGTCATCTCAAACTTAGTCAGTCCAAAGCCCTTTGGTATTTCCTTCTACTTTTGAGATGTATATGCCAAACAGAAAAAGTCTCAGCATCAAACCCTGGGGGAATCCATTGATGATTGGTCTCTTCCCCTATTTTGAACTACTGCATCCTGTGAGCAAGCATACAGGTATGCATTCTTTGATTCACCTTCCTGATTGTATTAACCTGATTGTATTAAATTATATTCCTTTTATAATACAGAATCACTTGTTAGAATGTGTTTTAAATTTATAGTTTGGAACAGTCCTGTAGTAAGCAATGAAACAAAATGTATGAACCAATAAGGAAAAAAACTACCCATTTCATAAAATTTCAACCATAAAAGGCCACTCAAACTTCTGTCATTACGATCCACCAATATCAGTAAATACACAAAATCTTTGCAGAAGTAACTAATCTAAATAATTCCACATTAAAGGGATCTATAACTAATGAAGAGGTTGCTGCTAACCAATAACTTTATATTTCATTGTTTCATCTACAAATAAAGTGCCTGTTGCCCTTGAAGAATAAATTACCTATGCTACATTAAAAAAAATGATAAGCTAGTAATTTTGCAATGGGAAATGGATGGCAAACTGATAACAGAAACCTAGTTAGTAGGTAACTCCTCCAAAGGAGGACATTTATAGGACTGCAGCATCTGCTCCCTTTAAAGCACAACACACTACAGTATCAGCAATCCATATGCATACTGTGGAGTAGAACCCACAGCCTTCTGCATGAAAAGCAAGTATACTACCTGTTGTGCTACTAACAATGCAAATGACTTAGCATAAGTAGCACTAAACTTCTCTTCCCCTGAAGCTCGCAGCTCCTTGAAAAATCCATTCAACACAACTAAATCTCTTAACTTCGCAGCACAAAAAATCTGAAAAAAGATAAAATTTATTTGGGGGTGGCCCAAAACCAGGGACACATTTTAAATATTGCTTATATAATCTTAGAAAGTTGCTAAAATAAAGTGTTTTGTGTTACCATGTGCTTCCTGAAAGATAGGAAGACTGAAACTTAAAGGGCTATCATTATTTAGTGAATTCAGTTCTCACTGATTTGCCAGAAAACCACAAATTTTAAGAAGAACAGATCAAAAGTATGAGCTGAATATTCTATGAAGATCTGAACAGTTGAGAGCTATGGAATCAACTTCCTGAATCACAAGTGCAGGCTCTTGTTTGAGCCTGAGGAACACTATCCACCAGGTATACCTAACTGGAGTATTTTACACACACACACACACACACACACACACACACACACACACACACACACACACACACACACACACACACACACACACACAAACATGCACACGCACACACACACACACACACACACACACACACACACACACACACACACACACACACACACACACACACACACACACACACACACACACACACACACACACACACACACACACACACACACACACACACACATGGGAGCAGCATAACTCCTGCAAATAAAAGAATAAAACTCTCCATAATGGCATGGCTCTGGCTCTGGAAGCACCAACAGAACAGCGTCAGCATAACTCCTGTAACACAGAGCAATAAGAGAACAAGAACAGCTAGTTTTGTTAGTTTAACTTCCCTTGCGAATCCATGTTAGCGTGAAAACTCCACTTCATTATTTTTTTTTTCCGACAGGTCTTGCAGCTGCAAAAGTGGGGTTCCCCTCCCCTGGCTCTATGGTTCTGGCACCCATGATTTAAACCTGTGAAGAATATTACTGGTTATGGCAAGGCAGGCTTCAATAATAAGAAGATAAGACCTCAAGTAGGAGAGTCATAATTGAGCAAGAGCTTTGTCATATAGTCTCTTGCAGGGTGATCTGTGCATCATCTATCATGTCACTGGAGACCCTGTTATTCTATTTCTGCAAGACTAATAGCTTAGCAAACTACAGAACCAGAGACCTAAACTTTCATCAACAGATAAATATAAAGTGTTAGTGAGATAGGTTCATTATGAAATGTTTCCCACATCTGGAATAAGCTGTTCTGTAGTTTAAGGAGTGGGATATATTATCATCCCTCATGAGGAGATAATTAGTATGAAATAATCCCCAAAGAACCTCAGGGGCTTTTCTATTTGTTTTATATGTTGACAAAGGTATGTCTTAAAGGTGGTATTATACTCATAACAACATGATGTTCTAATGTAACCGGTAACAGTAGGATCAAATTTACATTGGGATTAACTGACCTAGCCATCCTTGAGAAAGGGGGTACAGTTTAAGTGTAGATATTGTCAAGGCATTGATGCTCAAGAGAGTAATTTACCTTAAAACACCTATGAATCTTACAGGAAAAACCAACGTCATTTGCAGAGAAACTTGCCAGCCTCCAAAGCAGGAAAGACACATTACCTGTGGTCTTTATATAAGTCGCATGTTCACATCAGTGGAACTTGCCTATTGTGGGGGACCTCTACTCATGCCACATCAAGCCACTAGAGTGGCCCCAGATCATGGTTATGTAGTGGCATCCCATTCTTGTCATGGTCCTTCATTTCCACCTCCTCCTTGTCAGTGGAGGACATTATGTTTAACACTGCATACATCATGCCACAAGACCCCTGTGTCTGCTACCAGTGATACAGTCACCCTTTCAAGTTGTGATGTTAGCCATATATCATTATGTCTCTTAATACCCATTCCTCTCTCTCTCTCCTGCATGGTGTATATGAAGATGTCTGATGTACATTATAACTTTTAACTAACACACGCATCATGTTTGTTCTGTGTGACACTGCACTATCACTCTGTGTTTATCATCAGAGCATGTAGTTGACTAGATGCCACAGCTTTATCTGCACTGTGTGTTGTACTTGTCTCAGGGGGATTGCAGCTTCTGCTCATGGTCTCTCGGTCTTACTGATGTTTATATATGAGACTGGTCCATTGACTGTGACAGAAGCTGCTATAGTGTATCTGGAGGTTACAACGATACATGGCAGGACTTCACGCTTCTTAGTAATGGTATTTTGTAACATGCATCATGTTACAAACACTTTGTGGGCTGTGTCAGACATGTACTAAAGTGCCACCCAGACATATCCAGGCTGTAGAAACACAACTTCTCAAGGGTGAATATGCACTTTGTGACATGTCTGCTTTGTACATGGAAAATGCTATACTGCAATTATAGCATGCTGTGTAGTTTCCATATGGGTGTCATCAACCAAGGCCTCAGTGGGTGTCCTTCACTGCATGAAAAAACTGGGAACATGTGGTGAGGTGAGGTGTGTACATGCTGTCTTTGGTTTTATTTATGTCTGATTACCATAGTGCCTGCACCAGTTAGACAGTCCTCTGGAATTTCACTATGCAGGACACATAGATATTGACAGGGTGGTGTGTAGACATATTAGTTATCAGCCACTGAGCAAAGTACATTACAAGGCATTTGATAGAATGGCACTCTTTTTTACTGACCTAACATAGTCCACAAACACTAGGGAGGCTTCCAAATCATCTAGAATCATGTTTGATACCACTGAGTGACTAGCCCTGCCATGGCATGCAGTCTGTGATCCATGTTCTTCTATCTTGAGGATACTGCTTACAACAGTATATGACCAAAGTGTTTAGTCTATACAACCCTTCCCCCATACAGCACCAAGTTGAGTCTATTCTCCTGCCCACAGCTCCATTCTTGGGTGAGTTTGAGATGAAAACAACCAGCATGATTTTCAGAGGTAGGAGGAACCCCAGAGAGATGCAGAGATAACATGCAAACTCCAAGCAGGCATTGGCTAGAGGTCAAGATTGAACTTTGTACTTTGTGAATGGGAGGCAAAGACCATAACCATTATGAAAATTGTCTCAAATAGTGCCAGTGTTCAAAAACAAAGGGAACATTTGCAACTCTGTGAAGTTTGGAGATATCAAACTCCTGTCACATTGCATGAAGTTCTGGAGAGGGTGATTAATAACTGAATATGCAGAGTATCTGAAAGTAAGACAGAAGATGAGCAGTCCGAATTCAGATCAATGTTTGCAGTGAGACAGATAGTTAAGAAGAAACTAAATTTGATGTAAGACTCCAACTGGGCATTCCTAGACTGAAAATCATATGACAAGGTCCTAAGAAAGCTGATTTGAGCAGTCCTGTGGTGGTTCAAAGTCCCAGAAACATTGGTAGAATTAATGCAAGCTACATAGAAGGACCCAATGACTCAAGTACGATCAGTGCTAGGTGTAACAGAGGGGTTTCAATGGGAGTAAGTGTGCATCAGTGTTCAGCTCTGAGCCCACTGTTGTTCATACTTGTGATGGACTACATTAGCAAACAAATCAGAGGATACAAATGAACAAAGTTGCTGAATGCAGATGATGTAGCATTATAGGAAGACTCTGAGCAAGAACTTCAGAAAAGGATAGGGGAATGGAATGCAAAACTGAAAGCACATGGGATGAAACTGAGTACAGATAAGACTGTTGTAATGGCAGCAAATGAAAACTGAGATTGAAAGAAAATCAGTGGGACAGGTTAACAACTTCAAGTATCTGGGGGGGGGTTGAGGATTAGGAATGTCTGAATGAGTCGGTCAAAACTAGAATCAGAGGGGCTGCAGCCAACTGGCACAGAGTGTCAGGTGTACAATATGACAGAAGAGCGACAAAGAGGCTTAAAATGAGATGTACAAAAAGTGGTGAAAACAGTACTACTATATGGTATAGAAAGATGGGCAGTAACGGCAGAGCAGTTGAGGAAGGTACAGGTGATGGTGATGACATGACAGAGGTTGGTGGTATGATGCATATTGTGGGACAGAAGAAACGAGGACATAAGAGCAGAAGCTAAAGTAGCTCCAATTGCAGAAAAGGTCAAAGATAGCAGATTATGGTGGTCCAGTCACATGTGCAGAAAAGCAGGAAACAGTAGATTTGGGATAGACAGGAAAAAGGCAAAGGTAAGGGAGGGCATCTAGCATAGAGGTGGATAGGCTGTGTAACAGAAGACCTATGACAATCAGGCATAAGTGTCAAAGAAGGCAGGAGAGTGATATTGAATGGAGGGAGATGACAACAGTTGACACAACACACTGATCTGAAAAAGGGGGTTGATGATGATGATGATGATGATGATGATGACTTGGTGAGTCCTTTAATGCCACATGTGTGTAGTATACAACAGTACATTAAACAGCCAGGCAATGTTGTTATAGCCATTCATGCTCAGGTGTCTCTCCTGTTGTGAACTGGGGAAGCAGATATGATCATTCGCATGTGGAAGAATCATGCTGAGGAGTGTAATGAGTACTCTACAGGCTGTTGCCTTTGCTATGCCCAGTCTGACACCTGCCTTGTCTCGGAAAGGTTTGTATAGCTACTATGGTAAGTGCTACATACCACTTACTGCTCGTGAGTATAGAAAGTCCACATATTCCTTGTGAGACTATTTGCAGGAAATACATAGGGTCATAGGTTCATAGGTGATTACTAGGCAAATGGCACAAGAACCTTTACAAGGTTAGCCAATAATGCCCAGGATATGACAAAATGATATCTTAATTCCACATATATGGAATGGGGTACAATCAGTGTTGTGAGTCTTTGGGTGTTGGAGCCCTGAGTCATTTTACAGACTGCCTCTGTCCATAAGGGACATGGGCAGTACCACAGGAATGAATTTACTGCTCCCCATTCATTTATCCAAATTCTTTATGAAGGGAGTGAGGTACGGGCTTTGTTTAATGAAGATGGGAAGTTTATTTCAGAGATGAGGTAGCCTATAGAATAAGAATTTGTTTCTCCAGCAAGTTCTGTTAGAGTCTCAGATAAGGCTCAGGTTCATGGAACTCATAATCCTTGTATAATTTTTCTTGTGAATATATAACATTTTCATCAGGGCTGGGTCAGAGAATGCCTTGTAAGTAAGGCATAAGTCCACTGTCAATAAACAATATGAGATGGAGTAAAGGGATAGGGCCCTCAGTCAGTCTGCATAGACATGTGCCTTATGCTTTGCAGTTTCTTAGTGAAAAACCCCTGGGGCCATTCCAATTAGTGTAAGTGCTTGGTTAGGTACATGCAGAAGGGAGCATTGCACTTGATTATTGACCTGATGAGGGCCGAGTACAATGGCACTATGACTTCCTTTCATCTTGATGCTATGCACTTACTTATAAGTTCAGTCACACAGAAGGATTTCCTCACTGCTGTAGCTACTTGGTGGTCAAAGTTTAAATTTCTGTCTGTGTTCCTAGGTCCCTCACTACCAAGAATACTTTTAGGGGGTGTGCTATCATTGTTATAATTTATAGGGAATATCTGATTTACTGATTACTATGATTACACATTTTTTAGCACTTAGTCTCAGACCATGATTTTGGCACCAGTCATTTGTCATTTTTAGATCTATTTGTGGGATGTCAACATCATTTTGGGATTCAGTGATTGCTCCCTGCTTACAGTCATCAGTGAACATGGTGATCCAGAGCCCTCCAACATTGGCCTTCATGTCAGAGAAGTATATACCAAACAAGAGGGGTCCTAACACAGAGCCCTGTGTATCACTACTAGTAACATGTTTCTTACTGGAAATGGATTCACCTCTTTAATTTTCCAGACACGTGTCCTGTCAGTGAGCCAGATGGCTATCTATTAGACAATGTAGGGGTTTATGCCTAACTCACTATGTTTAGCTAAGATCTCTGAGTGGGGGGCTGAGTTGAATGCTTTGGCTAGGTCTAGATAAGCAGTGTGTACCATTTTACCCTCACTTATGGCTCAGGTGACTTTCTCAAAGAAGTCTACTGGACTGAAAAGTCAAGACCTCCCTTGGACAAAGCCAAATTGGGTCTGGTCCAGTTTTTGGAGAGTTCCAATGTCATTATTGATCAGGTACATGAAAATTCTCTCCATGGCCTTTCAGATAAGATTGGTCAAGTTTATAGATCTGTAGTTCCCTGGGTCAGTTGATGGGTCCCCATTGTGCAGAGGGATGACTGTTGCAGTCCTCCATGCCTCTGGGGGAAAACCCCATCCAGAGGCTGTAGCCAATGTCCATTTAATACCTCTGTCCACTCATAAATGCTGTGTCAGCTTTTAATTGGCTAGCTGGTGATAATAAATGTGCTGCCAGCACCATTTTTGTTTGTACCACCTGCTGCTGTATTACACTACCTGTTGAGAGCACAAATGTTACTGTTGTTACTCGCATCTGTGGTGATTGCAGCTCTGGAAATTTCCACACACTTTTTGCTCTTATAGTAACATGTAAGTACTGTCTGCTTACTGCACCTTAACCCTATGAATCACACTCTGATTTTAGGGGCACACATTTGTATCTCATTATGAACCCATTAGACAATGCACCTACATTTGCATGGCATTATATGCTTATTTGCATACTGTTATTCCATGCTATTTTCCTCATTGCTCAGTAGCTCTAGATGGCACTGTAAATCTCTTTATGCCTGTATGTGGCCTCTACCTATACAAGACCACTCTACATTCTATTCAAACCGATTATAAATGTTGGCTTTTATTGTATTTATTCATTTATTTAATAAATCATATCCTTCTATGAGAGCGTTCTTTTGTAGACTTCCTTTTCATTTTTCTTTATTCATTTTAGTCAGGTAATTGTTGCAGTTATGTTCTATTCATCAAAGCTGCTAAAATTAACAAAGCTGAAGACACCTAAACAACAAGACAAGACCAACCAAAACTCAAATTTATACCTAGATATACTGTAAATCTCTTTCTCTAGGATTCAATAAACTATGTGCTATTCTTGCACAGAGTGAACCATGTCCATTTCCGCATAGCTTTAACATCAGTTCACCTTGCCTATTCATGAAGGCGAGCTGCTGTTAAGGCTAAGTGGACATGAACACTACTGAGTGCAGAGGGGAAGTGGTCAAGTAGTGCACGCACATCTAATACATCCCATGCACTCAGAAAGTGCCGTATGGCACATTTTAAATGCATTTCAGTGTCTTCGGGCACTGAAAGCAAATATGATAGCAAAACAGTGCCCACGGAGACTGAAATAAACAGGAGATCATGAAATAAATGCCGGGAGTGTGTGACAGGTACTGTCACACACTCCCTGCATTGTCAAAGTGCCATACTACACCTTCCAAGTGCTTTCAGTGTCTGCGGACACTGAAAGCAGCTATTCCAATAGGAAGTAATGCAGAGTGTGTGTGACAGGTACTATCACACACACCCTGCATTGCAAAAGAGCCATATGACCATACCTCTCAACTGTACAGGTTTTTGCAGAATGCCCAGATGCCTACCTCACACACCTCTCAACCTCCTAATGAAAGAAATCTGTACAAAGCCATAAATAATGGGGGAACAACGGACCAAAAATAGGGACACTTTTTAAATATTGCCTTAACAAACTTGGAAAGTTGATAGAATGACAGGTTTTGTATTAGCATGGATTTTCTGAAGGGTATGACTTCTGAAACTCAAATGTCTGTCATTATTTTCTGACTTAAACCCTGAGTGACTTGCCAATGATTTGCTAGAAAACCAAAGTCATATTAGAGATGGACCAAACATATGCGGCAATAAGCTGGACATTATTCAAAATTCTGTACAATTGAGAGGTATGCTACCTCATGGTTTTGGTGTGTTCCTCCAAATATCTGCCCCATACCTGGCAAATAGCAGAGGACTGGAGTCATTAAATAATGATTAACATTTGAGTTTAAGACTCCACATCCATCAGAAAAGTCATGCTAAGGCAAAACGTATTATTCTATCAACTTTCTAAGATTGTAAGAGCAATATTTAAAATCTGTCCCTATTTGTCCACTTACAATTGCCCTTACTGTGACTGACAAGGAGTATTGATACATTTAAATAAAGTGGTTATATTAATTTCCTTATTTTCAATTTTAAGGTATGTTTAAGCATTGCTGAGTGGTTTGCACAGTAAAGCCCTCTGCTCAGCATTGCTTAAACATCTCATAACAGCTAATTACAAATGTATAGCTGAAATCATTTGGCTACAGTCCTGACCTTACATGCAGGCATCTGCAGTTTGAATATCAAGACAGGCATTTTATTTTTATGTGGAAAAGCATTGTTAAAATTATTTTTTTATGTTAAATTATGTAGTAAGTGATATTTGTCACCCAGGGTAGTGTAGCTGGCCCGGAATGGAAGTGTGAGTGCATATAACATGTGAAATCAACCGTGTATATACAAGTGTCCCATACAGTATGGTCACACTCCAAGATAATGTAATGAAAGCACATAGGGGGATGTCATGTAAAGTAAATCATATACACTTAATAGTATGTTAGTAATGATGAAGGAATCTACAATCCTGATATTTTTTTAAAATGAAAACTGAGCAATGCTAAGCAGTGCTCAGCTTTGCTTAACCAGTTTAAGCATTGCTTAAATGTAAATGCTAAGCAACAGATTGCTCAGCTAAGCATATTTGAGCACTGTTAAGCACTGCTCAGCATTTATCCCTTTAAGCACTATTCAACTTATCTTAGTGGATTTGCACACCACTTAGCTGAGCTTAGCATTTTCAAAATGGTTCAATGACAGCAAAGGACAGGAATATGGCCTTATTCAAGCCACACAGGTAGGAATACAACAATAACCTGTTGTAGTCTGAACTCTGCAAGAACCATGTCAGGTGTTGGAGAGGACTCACACTTTTGAATGCAGAGCTGGGGCATTTTGGAGTCCAGGGTCGTGGCTGGGCTCCTTGTATCAAACCATGATGACAAACTGCTGCAGGGCCAATACCATGGCTCACAGTATAAAGTGGAGGCCTGGGACAGTCTGGCACATGACCACACCAGTGCCACTGATATCCCCCAAACTGGGGAGCAGGTATGGCATCACTATGCCAACCTAAAGCAGAGAAAGGGGGTGCTCTTGGCACAATGGATCCAAGATGCTTGGGGCAACCATACTCTAGCAGTTTGTAAGTATCACAGCTATAGATGCCCCTGTCTGTTGTCTCATGTGTCTTGCCTGTCTGGGAATGCAACCTATCCCTCCCAACCTACCTCCCCAAACATGTCTACAGCCCTTCCCCAACATCCCACCCTCACCTTAATAAAATAGGGGCATCTATCCCACAAAAATAATTGCCCCATACATAGCTCTACATTTCGCCCCCATGTCCAGTGACATAAATCAATCAACACAGAAATTACCCTACAAATGTATGTTGACAACACCCCTCCCTGTGGGGTGTGAATCTGTAAATCCCAAATTTCAAATTTTCCATATCAGTCTTGCTGTTGCTGCAGTAGAAATGTAGAGCTATGGTCCTTTCCTACACCTGTCCTGCACATCCCTAGCTGATTTTCCTAATGTTTTACCCCCTGCTTGCCCCCATTTCACCACTTTCCTATCACTTTTTTTTACTTTCTTTAATAAAAAGGAGTGTGTGTGTAAGGAGAAGTAAGTGCTGCTAAGTGAAGTTAAGATGACTTAACCATCTGTTACCATCACTTAGTTTTGCTCAAAACCACACAAACCCACTTACAACTGCTTTAAAGTGCTTTAATCACTCTGTCTCCATCAGCCCTTGTTCTGCCCAGCAACAAAATAATCAGCCATGCCAAGTCTTTGCACTACAATCACAGCAATATACCACTACACCATGTGAGCCATGGGAATTTGTAATGTTTTTTACAAAATATCATGCACAACAGCCATTTAGCATAAGGGAAAAATACATATCTGTAGTACTCTGATATACATACGTATATATATATATATATATATATATATATATATATATATATATATATATATATATATATATATATATATACACACACACACACACACACACACATATAAATATACATATTAATATATAAATATATACTATATATATATATATATATATATATATACACACACACACACACACACACACACACACACACACACACACACACACACACACACACACACACACACACACACACACACACACACACACACATATATATATATATATATATATATATATATATATATATATATACTCAACCTCTTACTGCAAGACATCTGTAAAATGCCTGACCAAGTTTGGGGATAAAGAGAAAAGAATAGTGACATATTTGGAATATGGCTGTTAAACACGTAACATTCAGCTAGAGTAGAATGTTGTTTTAATATATATTTTCTGATAGATTCCAGGACTGAAACACTAATGATTGTCATTATTTACTGATGTCAATGCTCACATCACTCCAGTGATTTGTCAGAAACCCACAACTGTTATGGGGAACAGACCAAACACATTAGCCACACATGCAGACAGTATATAGACATCTGGACAGTGGAGAGGTATAACAGCAGTCATGTAACAGAAGAGAAAAACAACTGAGAGCAGCCAAACATGTCACCCAGTACCTTCTGAACTACAGTCAGACCAACGTGACACTAACCCAAATCAGCTCTGGGGAATTACCCATGCGTTTGCACATATATTATGCACTATAGGGATGTAACTGTAGGGAAAAGCAGACATCAGTGGAAATTGTCCACCCACAACCATTTGCACCACAGTCACAGCATCATACCAGTACCCCAACTGACATCTATAGAGTATAAAAACTGAACAAACATATCCTGATTGCCAGTCACACACCACACCGACATATACTGCCCCAAGTTGCAGTCTATTGGGAATCCAGAGGTGTTGCAGGACATTTCTCAGTCTGCCCCTACAAACATATACACCTGATAGACCACCAGCAACTGCAGTAGCAAGCACAGTCAGATAGAAAAGGATTCATGACACTCACATCTGCCACTCTCCCTACTCAGCCCGACAAACATTTACACACTACACTGCTACACAATCTTGACAGTTTGTTAATGGCCAGACATACCTAACTCTCAACTGTACAGAGTTCCACAAAATGTTCAGGGTGTTGGACTATATTCATGTCCACTGCGGCATACCACTTCCAGGAGTCTGCTAAGTCAATGGGATGATATCAGGAGTGAAGTCACTAAATCATGATATACCATACCTCTGATCCACTTACTGCAAGACATCTGGACAAAGCCTGACATACTTGGGGGACATGGGGCCAAAAAGAGGGGCACATCTCACATAATGGTGTTACAAACTGAAACAGTTGCTGATGTTACAGGCTTTATTGTAACATAACATCTCTGAAGGTTATGATGTCTGAAACGCAAATGGATGTCAACATTTACTGACTTCAATCCTTGCATTATCCTACTGATTTCTCAAAAGCAGAAATTGTCTTGAGGAACAGACCAAACATAACAGATAAACCTCTGAGCATTCCACGGACATCTGTACAGGTGGGAGATATGTCAGAGACATATCACTGTCAGATGTCAAGCCATGCAGAACATGCATGTCCAGACAAGCCTTGTTAATCTAGCAATATTCTGTGTGTATAACAGCAATACTGACTTAAAATCTGTAACCAATGCTGGGTCTTTATCCTCCATGTTGTTGGGCTGTCTCAATATTTCCCATACTGAGAAGTATTTCCACCCACCTTCTGTGAAGTTGTAGCCCTAACAACTCCATAATGTCCTCCTCACAGGCAGGAAAAAGGGGCAAGTCCCACATGAAGGACCTAATTATAGCACTGTGTTGCTATGGCATTGGCTAATGGAAATACAACACAGCTGTTCTGGATGCAAGTATGAAGTGGGAGATACCAATTTGTGCACAGGCCATCACCTGCTCATGAGCTTTACCTACAAAGGCAAGCTGCTGCCTATGCAAAACAGGTCCGAACCTGTCTATGCAAAGACAGACTGCGACTACATAAACCTAAACATGTGCATTATTCTGAGGAAACTATTCAGCACTATAACAGGTATGTCAATTAAGCATGTAATGAAATGCAGAAGGGGGATGCAATAATGTGAAATAGGCAGTTAAACAATAGGTCACAACAAGACTTGCTGGACTCACATGTTGCTGTCTGGCACCTATGGCCAATCTTGCTGGCCCTGTCAGCAGTGACATAGTTCACAGCTCTAAACCCTGAGCCATCCCAGCAAAGGTCAGCTCATGTATGACCACTACTGGAGTGTCTGTTGTCCAAGACTTACTGTGACACTGCTAGGCCATCTACCTGGAATGTTGTAAATATCTATATGTCACCTGTGAATGCTACCATGATACATATGCTTGTCTTACAAATGTAAGACATTTATATAGGGTATGAGCATAGTAAATAACTGGTGCATAAGTGTGTGTTGAACTGTATGTTATATACTGAGCTCATACCTTTCAACTGTCCAGAGTGTTGCAGACTGACCACATATTTGCCTCATATTTGTAGCCAATGCCTCATACAGTTGTGTATTGTCTGGCAAATCACTGGCAAGCCAGTAAAGACTGAAGTCATAACATAATAGCATACATTTGAATGTCAGATCCTGTGGAGTATTCCTGTGAATGCAAAACCATCTAAGTGTGTTAAAGCTAGATTTATAAAGTGTCATTATCTTCCAGCCTTTGCCCACCATTTGTGCAGATGCCTTGCTCTAACAGGAGCTAGAAGTCTTAGCATGAAACTCATGTTATTGCAAGTGTACCTTGTCCTGGAGGATGCTGATATTTGTGCAGTCACTGACACCTGGTCTGCAGCTGTGGAAAGCACACTAACCTTGTCAGGTTACTCATCCCACCATACGTTTAGATCTCAAATGGAGGGCTGAAAAGCAACAGGAGGTGGAGTTTTAAACATTATCAAACACATACACAACTCCAGGCTGGCCAAACACTATGACACATGGAAGACATCCCAAGTGCAGTTAACTGTTGACAGAACACCTACACAAATCATAGTTAGGTACAGACCTCCAGCCATGACTCTGGACATCCATTACACCTATCTGGACCTGGCTGAATTAGTCAAGATTCAACCGTCTACCCTGCTCCTGAGTGACTTACCCAACCATCATGTTCATGACCGATTCTACCTGAACATGAATGCACAGAGATTCCTCGTCTTTGTCAATGGCAATGCAGTGGATCAGCCGGTTAACACTACTACGACAGGTGGAAATATCCTGTACCTGGTCCTAACCAGCCTGAGTAGCCACCATAGCACTCCTACAGTGTCATCCTCCTTGGTAATATCTGACCACATAGCCATCACTGTTGAGGTCACCATCTCCCCTGCACCCCCCCCCCCCACTTGTCAGGGTCATAGAAAAATAACTTCCCAAAACTGATTATAAATCCCCTCAGAGAAGGTAGAAGTAGCTTTACAGCCACCATCCTGGCAGTTGGAGCTAGCGATAGTGTCCAGGCCTACACCACAATACTATGTGAGCACCTACATAGCTGTATTGACTCAGCAATACCTGACAGGAC
>NC_056736.1:504421407-504546407 GCF_019279795.1 Protopterus annectens
TTCTCTAAGTGTAGGAGCATGCCCAGTTTGACCTTCTACAGTGAGAGTGGGACTCCATTCCAGAGATAGTTGTACTCCTGTCTGGGGTTTTGTGTGCTGCAACCATACCTTCCAGACATAAACAGGAATTTGCTATAGGTAGAGGGTTTGTTTTAGCAGACATTTTCTGACATATCTGAAGTCTGACACTGGAATGTATTGTGTCATTACCTAGTGATAGACACCCTCAGATCATCACAGTGCTTTACCAGAGGAATACAAGATCTATGATGCACAGACCAATATTATGAGCCCATCTATAGACATTCTTGCCCAAAAAGGCCATTTGAGAGGTGTGGCTAAAGCCAGTTGACTGATGCAGCTGTGTAAATAGTCCAGCAACTTGGTGATAGAGTGGCTAGGGGTCTCCTGCTTGTGTGGTATTCTTCTTACCTGGAAAGTCATATCCTGGTGTGGCCATACCTCTCAACTGTACAGTTATTGGCAGATTGTCCAATTGATTGTTTAGAAGTTTCATCCAGTCTACATAAACTTGTGTTTGTATGGCAAGTTAGTTGCATATAATTGAAGACTGATGTTACAAAATAATGACAGACATTAATGTTTCAGACTTCATAACCTCCAGGCAATTCCTGCTAATGCAAAACTCATTATTCTACCAACTTTCTCAGTATGTAAGGGCAATGCTTACAACACATTCCTATCATTGGGTCTTTGTCTCACTTTTATTTATGACCTTGCCCAGATGTCTTGCTGTCAGAGATTGAGAGGTATGGGTGTTGTTACAGAGTGCATTCTACTGTGCAGAAATGTCCATTATATGTCTAGCACATTCCACATAGCACTGTGACTTCCAGGTATGTCAATGGTAGAGTAGTACAGTGTAATGTGGTGAAGCACTGACAGACAGTTGTGTATAGGTTGATAGGTTGCTATGACATTAGTAGGGTATTGGCCCTTAAGCCCTTATAACCCACACATATGTGAGTGTAGCCCATGTTAAGACATGTCAGCACACACAGCCCCTGTCCAGTAGGGACACAGATGGAATCACAGGACTGCATTTTGTGTTTCCCATGCTCTTATACATGGAGCACATCATTAGGGGTATTAAGGCACTTGGCTTGCTGTGGACAGGGAGTATATTCCACAGATGGGGGGGTGTGTGGGACACATATCTGTCACATCAACAAGCTTTACTGATATCACAGCCCAGGTTGCTGCTGTGCCTACAGGTTGATGGAGTGGGCCTTGACTTCCAGATGTGCAACAGTCCAATCAAGGCAGGGTCTGGATTGCTTTGTATGCCAGACAGGGGACACCTCAGCAGAATCTGTATTGAACGGGGTAGAGGGACAGTGCTGTTAGCGTATCTGTGTAGGGAAGGTTTGGGGTAAGGCATTAGTGTTTGCAAGATCCAGGTGTGATGGGTCTACATGGTCTGTGGTGTTTAGATTTGTGGAGTTCTCATGTGTTTTTGCCTCTGAGGGGTCCTTTATTTGTGTTTTGGTTTTGTTGCAGATTTCCACTTACATGGGTATGTGTTATGTATTTGCACATAATGTTTACTGACTCAATACACTGCATGGCACCTATGTTACTGCACAATTTGTTGTGGTGTGCACATTCTCCATTTGTCTGGCCAGTGCTTCCCCTTCTCTTTATATGTGTGTCTCTTTGTCATTCTGTAGTCCAGTCATAGGCTTTGGCCACAGCTACTGCTGTTATGTATTTGTAATTCTGATGTGAGCGGGGTAAATGCTGTATTATCACAAAAGGTTGTGGACTTAACACCTCTGAATGTACCTGTTTAGCAGGTTGTCCATCATTTCACCACTACATTTGCTGTGGTCCTTAGATAGTTTGTGCTGCTATATGTTATTATGAGGCTACATGTGGGCCTAGCTGTCATACCATCATAGACTGACATCTGGTCAGACCCATATATGACAGTCAGACACAGGCCCACACATGGGGACAGGGTGTTAATAATGTTCTCCAAAATATAGACAGTTGGGAGACTGGTTTGGTAATTGCTTGCTTTCTCTTATGAGTATGTCTGCTTCCACACTGTCTGCCATTGCTGTTTTGACATGACCCTTTCTTGTTTTGCAAACAGTTGGCAGCAAATGCAATGTTAGGGCAAGCAGAACAGATATACAAGGCATACTTGTGCTCCTTCTGTGACAACCACTGTCATTCTAGGGGTATGGCTGTTGGCCAGTGACATGTTGTCAGTGCAGACACAGAAAGGTGGCAGCCTTTTATATACTAGCAGTACACTGATCTTTGGATACCTACTGTCCCACTAGGCACCATACCTCTCAAATTCTGACAGCCAGACATCTGCTTGAAGTCATATGTAATTGGGGGACTAAGGCCTAACTATAGGGACCATTCTTAAGTATTGGCCTTACAAACCTAGAAAGGTGATACAATAACAGGTTTTACATTATCATGCATTTTTCTATAGGGGATGAAGTCTGACACTACAATCTGTCATTATTTTCTGACCTTAGTCTTATGTGATTTGCCAATGAATTGCCAGACAACCACTATTTCATGATATACAGGCCACAAATATGATGCAAACTTCTGGACATTCTGCAATAGATCTGTACAGTTGATAGGTATGTTAGGCACTGTGTAGGTTCCTCCAAGCTGTGTACTGTCCATATGTGTAGCTTCCTGTCCATGACCTGTCCAGCTTTCCTGCAGTATCAGGTGTTGACATCTGGACAGTGTGTACAACTCCTACCATAGGAGTAGCTGACATGCAAAATATTTCACACTGCAGTTCTTGGCACATGGCCCTGTCAACCACAGTACTGTATCTAGGCCACTATGACACAACAGCCAGGAGTAAATGCTGGCCACATCCTGACAGTATTAACCACACATATACAAAGCTCATTGACCCCTGCATATGGTGGACATGCTACAAGTTATCATGTTGATTGGGACAGCCCTGGCAATGTGTGCTCTTCTGCTATTTCCCTACAGACATACATGCTGCTGCATTTCTATGGGATTATGGGTGTGGAGGTGCACACCTGTCAACTGTAGACATTTGCACAGACTGTACTGATGTTTGCTTTACATTTTGGTTCAATTTACCATAGTATTGTGCCCTGTCTTGGAGAACAGAGGCATATCATTAAACAGCACAAAGTCAGATTGTAGTGGCATACAATTGAGTTTCAGACTTCTTACCCTTCAGAGCCTTACTGCAACTGTAAGATCTGCTGTGTTATCACTGTGTAAGTCTGTAGGGGGGCATTTCATCATTGTCATCATTTGTGGGCTGTTGCCAGACATTTTGTAATGGTTTTCTATGGCTGACTTGCTGGGTGAGGCTGAGGGGTGAGTATGGGATCCCCACATTGACATCCGTGCCTGTGACCTATGACCCCCCCAGTTAGTTGCCCTCCCACATATACTGCAGTGGGATTTGTCACTTTGGGTACTATTGCATAGTGTGGCAAAGCCAGTATTGGGCAAACATTTCCTGGTGTCCCACATAGCTCTCGGTTGTCTGCTGCTATACCAGTAGGCCACCCCATTCCCTTTCATGCATGCAGCGATACCATAGATATGCTAACAGAACATACTACTTCACTCATTTATTGTTAAGAAGACTGCCTTATCTTGTGTTTGCAGCAGTTGTGAGGGTGGTGCTTGAGGGCTAACTATGTTGGATGCACGCAGTACACTGCCTTTACATGGCAAGGTACAGGCAGTGTGATATGTGGCATCAATTTCACTGTGTGTGCAAGTCAGAGATAGGTGTCAGTCCTTGGGTCCCTACAGTGTCAGAGTGTGTGCTATGCAATGCCTCTTTGCCAAGGCCAGGGCATACTGGGCATGTTTCCATCTGCCTACAGGAGCTGGCTCAGGGTTCTTCAAAATCCCTCTGTACCTGTGGGGACCTTGACAATGGCGGGGGGCTGTATGGTCCTTCCCCATGCCGTTCCTGCCACAGCTGTTTCCACAGGATAATATTGTGTAGCATGGCACATACTATGAACATGTGTGCACATGTGGCTGGACAGTACTGCAGGGCTCCACCAGATATGTCAAGGCAGCAGAACCATGACTTGAGCATCCCAAACACACACTCTATAAGGATCCTGGTTTGTGTGTGTGCCTCATTTTGGCATTCTTGAGTGTGTGTGTGTGTGTATTTCTGATGGGTGTCATCATCCACAGCTCCAGTGCATAGCCAGCATCCCCCACCAGATGGCCATATGGGATGACCCCCTGGCAAAACTCTGGTACAGCTGTGAAGAATGCCAGATGTGGGAGTCATGATAGCTTCCAGGGCTGCCAGCACATACATTAATGATAATGCCCTGGGCATTGCACACAACCTGGTAGTTGATGGAGTGAAAGCCCTTGGGCTTACATAGACCCTACCCTGTTCACTGGGATGACCCCCTGGCAAAACTCTGGTACAGCTGTGAAGAATGCCAGATGTGGGAGTCATGATAGCTTCCAGGGCTGCCAGCACATACATTAATGATAATGCCCTGGGCATTGCACACAACCTGGTAGTTGATGGAGTGAAAGCCCTTGGGCTTACATAGACCCTACCCTGTTCACTGGGTGGTGATTTGATGTGGATGCGCATGCAGTCTATGGCACCCAGTACCTTAGGGTAGTATGCTACATGGTGGAAGTGGCGCATTTTGCTGGTCCTCTCCACAGGGGTGCTGGGGAAGTAAATTTGCACACTAGCATGTGGTAGCATGGCATCCAGGAACTGGTGGAGAACCCTGGATGCAGATGCCTGTGAGACCCCGATGATGTCCTCAGCAGGTCTTTGGAAAGTACCTGTAGCTAGCATTCTTAAGGCTACACATACCTTGGTATCCACTGGGATGGGTTCCTTTCTGTTGGCTCTGGGTCTGAGGTGAGGCTGGTACAGCTCAATGAGTTGCTGAAGTATGTCCCTGTCCACCCTGTAGTGCTCTAGTACCTCCAGATCACATAGCCCCCTGGTAGGTTACCCTGGGTCTAAACACTCTTCTCCTCCTCCATCTGAGGTGGTTGTCAGCATTATCCTTCTCACCGCCCTCAGCTTTTAGCACATACTGATGTATCAAAGTGACAGCAGCCCCTAACATTTTGTTGGTTAAAATTCCTCCGAGTGTGTACACCAATGGTGCAGTTTGTGGAGAAAAACCAGACTGAAAGGTGTTTGCATAGTTTATACTGTTGTGCTGCAGGTGCTGCCTGTATGATTGGCTGACTATGATACATTCCACCTGGCAGCTATATTATTTGTACTTGATTGTTTTTATTATGCTATTACATGTTTTTTTTTCCTTCCCATTTCCGCCCCTTTTAAGCCCCGCGGCTCACCATGCAAACCTGCTGCCCAAATGTAAACAGTTCTATTTCCATTTTTTTTTTTTTTTTGTAGTTTAAGACCTGGTGACACTTTTAAGCAGAAATGGTCCTCCCCTGGATGTGAACACGCTCCCCGTTTCATGGAATAATTAAATACAGCCTCAGACACACACCCTTGCTTAGCTGTGGTTAACTAACCTCAAATAGAAGCTATGGAGCTCCAATGTGCTTACACCAAGCATGACACACCCCCTTTTCATGTCAGCTGCTTCTCCTGCTTACACTACAGTATTACAGCTCCTACATGGTTAGGTGCATCCAGACAATGGTCTCCCATTTTGCTATTCAGTAAATTTTGCTCATTTGCATGCCCCACTCCCTTAGTCCCTTGTTACACCACTACACCAGAGCCTTTGTCCTTAGTAACCACTGTTACCTGTTATTGTTTTGGTCCTGCATGCTGCCGACTATAATGACAAAATGCTGATTTCACTTAAAATTCTTTTCACATTTTTTTTTCATTTTCTGCATGATCGCATTTGCGCACTGCTGAACTACATTTAAATGGCCAAAATTGGCCAAAAAATGTTTTGATTTTTATAATTTTGCAACTGTTTTGCATGCCAATGGCCATCATTTTGGCCATTGACATATCTAATGATCATAATACATGCTTTACTTTGAGCTGTCATGCCCTGGTTTTGATTTTTGCAGAAATGTACATGATTAGTAACCAAATACATTTCTGCAATAGACACTGCTCTGACACGGATGCCTGCCTGCTTACTGAATTGCTAATTCACCTCATTTGCATGTTTTTCACCAGCAAATGAGGTAATTAGCATTATTCAGTGGTGTCCATGCCAGAATAGTGCTGGCAGGCTCATGCACACCCCAGCCTTGTTTACTGAATCGCTAGGTGGCCATATTCCGTGCAGAAGCTGCTACACTATTCTGACATGGTAAAATTGCTTTATTGAATCCCAGGGTTCGTCTTTCTTGACCAATACATTAATAAGGTTAAAACCTAAATAAACCATTGTGCATACTGATAATCCCCATTATATTTCTTGAATAGTAATAGTAATAATAATAATAATAATAATAATGCCTTCTTCAGTTTTCTCACGTATTTTTCAGCAGCAGGTTTCCTAGTGACAGACTAATGATGCACGTTTACGAAGTACCAAAAACTACAACTGAGACAATGTATCTGGAATGTCATAGTCATTTCCTGATTACAAGCATGCTTGCATATAAACTCATCTTCAACTTCTTAACTACTTATCTTGACTTGTCAATACTTTTATGTCTGATGTACAGCTCATGTTCAGGCCCTTGGTCATCTGAATTGAAGGCAGAGTTTTTCTGTTTGTTTAAACATCAAGCAAAAAATAAAAATTACCACCAAAATGTGTACCAGTTCAGGAAAGATGATGTAATTACTACTTTTTCTAAGTCTCATTTGACTGAACCTGCAAAAGCAAGCCACCTCCTCTTAAAAATCTCCACATAAATTATCTTACACATATGTATCAGTATAAAGTTCTGAATGTATATATGAAATCCAGACTCACTGTCACAAAGAAACCTTACTGTTCTTGTCTAAAATGTTGTCAAATGTCTCCAAATCTTTCAACTTGTTCAAAGAAGCCCTAATCCACTAATATTTAGTACTAACCCTCCCCATATTCATTCAGCTGTGTTTAAATGTACATCTGGTCTGCATGACCCTGTAGCCCATATACACGAAGAGCAGGATTCACGAAGCCTCCGTGTAAGAGTTATAACTCTTACACGGAGGCTGCAGTTAAACGGAGTGATGTCAGCATGCTCTGCATATTCATGAGAGCATGCTGAATCACACCTAAGTCTAACACGGTCTGTGTAAGACAGTAGGGGGCGTGTCCGTAGGCCGAGCCCTGCAAGCGGACACGCCCCCAGAAGAGTAAAAGTGCCCAAAGTAAACACCCACGACAGAGTCCACGGAAATGTGAATAAACACAGCACAACACATGCCCCCAAAGACTATGAACAGAAAATATATAAATGAACATGTGATATATTTTTTAAAATTGTAAAGATGTTTAACTGTGAGTGCGCTCGTTTGCTTGGGTGTGCCCGTAGCGCAGCTACAGTTAGCAGTCAGTGGGAAAGCATATAAGAACTAAATATACAAAGTAAGCCAAGAAGCAATAGCGTAGCGGTAGAGATGTCAGCTGAAGAGCAGGCATTCATGGTTCGAGCCCCCACAACGCTGACTTTTATATTTCGCAAATTAAGCATGAAACAAGTCCCTGACAAACATGTACACATATAAAATCACATTTTATGTAAAATGTAATGAACTAGTCCAATTATTTTGAAGAAATGTGAGGTAACAAAACAATAAAAAAATGCCAGATGTGCCTATAGCTGAGCTACAGTTTAACAAGGTGAGTGCATCTGCCCGTAGGTGAGCAGTGGTTTAACAGGTGCAAAATGAGTGCCCGTAGGTGAGCAGTGGTTTCTCACACTGAAACTGTGTGCCCCTAGCTGAGCTGAGTGTACTATTCGTGCTGACAGCCAAATGAGACATAAGCCAGCGCACCCCGTTTGCGCGGAGCTGCGCACCGAGCCAACAAGCTAACCTACGGGCAACGTTGAGCAAGCTGTAACAAAATTGCCTTTACACAGACACACCCCCTAGCCTGTCTAGACAGTCATAAAATATAAAAAGCAGTGGCTAGGTTCGAACCCAGGATACCATGCACCATAGTCAAGTTAGTGAACCACTAAGCTACGACAGCTGTACTCAGAAATGCAGTAATAGCAAATATATAGGAATGAATAGAAAGTGGAGCATGACAAAGCAGGTTTTGTGAAGTGGATACAATTCCAAAATGGCCAATCACAGATAAGTGTGGGAAAAACGGCATATATAAGCCCAGTAGGCGGGAATACACAGTATAAACAACTGTAGAACTGACTTGCAGCCAGAATGTCAGGTGTAGGTGAGGGTAGTTGCTTTCGAGCACAGGGTGGGGCATTGAAGAGTCCAGATACATGGTCTGGCTCCTAGTCCACAATCATGAGGCCCAACTCATGCAGGGCCAGGTCCTGTGGGGAGCATATAGGGCTGAGGCATGGGACCGGTTGGCTCATGATCTTACCAGTGCCACAGGGATTCCAAGGACTGGTGAGCAGGTCCGTCACCACCATGCGGACCTGAAGAGATGCAAGCAGGACCAATTGAACCTTTGGATCCAGGAGGCCCGGCAAATGCCCAACGCCCCACTACTGAGTAAGTTACATTTAATTATGTTTGTAAGAAATTAAATTAGCTGATATTATGGAGATGTGTATTCCAATATTACTTCATTTATATTACAGCTGCAGGTGTCCGTTCTGTGAACCGCAGAGCTTATGGCAATAGGCTGGCGCGGTTGCGCCACCAGGCAGGTCAGTAATCCACTCCCAGTGACTGTAAAGAAATATAAAAGTATGACAGTTAGCAAAAGAGTGCAGTGTAGTCACTAAGTAATAAAATGTGCAAGTAACAGTGTAAAAGTCAAACACCACAAAAGAATACCAAAATCAGGATCCAAACACGTAAATGAACGTGTAAACTCCACCACAGTGTAAGCACAAAAGTTGTAAAAATTTAATCCAAATGTGAAGACTGAGCGCTTTCACCAGCAACCTGGTATCATCAGAGTCATAAATCACAATAAGAGCAATCACATATATATATATATATATATATATATATATATATATATATATATATATATATATATACACACTCCCACTATACCTACAAACTAATTAATTAATTAATTACTTAATTGATGAATGTAAGTTGATAAAATGTTACAACACTTCTTATATATGCCCAATAAATACATTTATACATAAAATTGTTGTAAAATTTTAAACAAATTTAAATGCAAAAACACATATAAGAATACATATGAAGATGTGTGTATGTTAAAAAATAAAATTGTAAAGTGAAATTGAAACAATTTCAAATCACACTTGCTCTATATTTTAACTGAGGTTTTAAAGAGATGTGTTCATTTAATCCTGGATGCCTAGTGGCATTAAGCCTAATCTGCCATTCCATTTCAAGTAACTCTACCCTGTTACTGATATCACAATTTATGTGAGGCCTCACCCTATCAATAATAAAAAATAAAAATTTATTGAAATTATCACATGTTTTAGTATGCAAATATAAAGCATTGTGTTCATCCTTCCTTTTTATGCATCTATTGTGCTCCCCAATTCTATCTCTTAATCTTCGGGTAGTCGTACCAATGTAATAAGCTTCACATGCCATGCATGATGCAATGTATACACAGTTCTTCGTGTTGCAGTTACATAACCCCGGACATGCAATTGTACACCTATAACCAACAACACATACATAAGATCCCTCTGCTATAAATCTACATCCAGTACATTTACCACATTTACTCATACCGGACCTTATGTATCTAATGTTTTCCTTTTCAAAGATGTTTTTTACATTACTTCCCCTACCAAAAACTATATTGGGGCTATCACCCAAGGATTTTTTAGTCTGCCTACTTAAACAATAATCCACCACGAAGATACACTAAGTCACTGTTCATCCAAAAGTAGCCAAAAACACGGTAGTCACAAACAAACAATTTTAATGAAGCTTTCGGGTCTACACCCTTCATCAGCACATAAAATCACCTTACATAAGTTGCATTTAAATAGAGGAAACACTGAAAAACACATGATCAAGCCAGCCAACCAGATACAAACCAAAATTAATTATGCAAATAATTTAAAATGCATCACACCCAAAACTCTTAAAGAAGTTTTACTTATATTAATAAAAATCAATTTTATATAGATTAAATATAGTTACATATAGATAAATCATTCATATCAAATAAGAACTTTTTTAAAAACTTTTAAAAACTTTTAAAAAGGTAGCAGCTCAAAGGTAGCATCATAAATTCTCCCTCTGATGCTTAATCAAAACTGGTTTGAGACTTACTGCTCCATTCAAGCCAGGCCATTTATCAGCCTGTAAACGTACTATCCACTCATATTCCTTCAATAACAAAAGATTTTCCAAGTCACCACCCCTAATACCCATTCGTACAGTGCATATGCATCTGAATTTAAAAGCATGAGTTTGAAATTCATGTAAATGTCTGAATAAACCATTTGTCTCAATCTTCCGTCTTATTTCGGACCTATGCTCTATTATTCTATCTTTAAGCTTCCTGGATGTTTTCCCTACATAAAATGCATTACATGAAACACAGGTAGCTAAATAAACTAACTTAGTAGTACTACAATCTGCTTTGCAAGTAAACTTAAAACATTCACCTGTTGTAGGATGTTGGAAGCTATTGTTACTATCATTAATATCAGAGCAACAGACACAATTATAGCACTTGAAAGTGCCCACTTTAGTACATAAAGGAGCAGATTCAGTTTGAAAATCCTTATAACATAATATTTGCTTAAACGTCTGACCATTCCTAAAGGCAAACCTTGGTACTGGACCTAAAATGTCCTTTAAATCTGGTTGAGACATTAAAATTACCCAATTCTTTTGAATTATTTTACAAACATCATTTGTATTGGCATTATAGGTGGTAGTAAACCTGATGACAGGCTTGCTTACTACCTTATCAGCTTCATTCCCTAATATATACCCTGAGTGAGTCAAAGAAACAGAACTAAAAACTGGTTTATAAGGACCTCTTCTGCCTTGCAAAACCTCTTCATAACTCATATTTACATCTCTAAGGTAATAACCATTCTCAATAAACTCTTTCCTCATCTTCTCAGTTTCCTCCAAAAACACACCCTCCTCAGTTGTTAGTCTACTGACTCTTATTAACTGAGATTTTATAATGCCTCTATATATATATGTACTGGATGCATGCTAGCAGTATTTAAATATCTTGCTGCATGCACATCCTTCCTATGCACCTTTGTTTCCAACCTTCCAAGTTTCCTATATACCCTTATATCTAAAAAATCCATTGTATCTAAAGAAAAATCCATCTTAAATTTAAGGAAACTTGTCGTAGTGTTGAGATAGGACAGAAATTTTTCTAACTGAGTCAGAGTCCCTTTCCAAACAAAAAAAACAGTCATCAACAAATCTGCAGTAACAATCAAAGTAAAGAGCAAATTCATTATTTTCATTTAAGATGTATTGTTTTTCCCATACATATAAAACTAAATTAGCAAAGGTATTGGCCACGGACGTCCCCATGGCCACCCCAGTTAACTGCTTGTAGGAACACCATCAAAATAAAATCATTCTTTGTCAACACCAAATCTAATAAGAGGCAAATATTCTCTATTTCACGTGTTTGTTGAGAGGATTGCATTGTTAAAAAACTTCTAATTGCCTCAATCCCATATTCTATTGGAATCACCGTAAAAAGTGACACAATATCCAGTGTAACTAAAAAATAATCAGAACTAGTTTCACCATTAAACAACACACTAAGTTTTTCTAAAAAGTGCACCGTATCCTTTAAAACTGTTTCACATTTCAGTAAATACTTTCCTAACACTTTTTGTAAATACCTAGAGATGGGCTCAGTCACCCATCCTTTACCAGATACGATAGGCCTTAGTGGTGGGTCACTCATGGATTTATGCACCTTGGGGATACCATAAATCTGTGGAATTTTAGGACATGTTACTGTTAAATAAGTGAATAATTCAATTGTAATGTCCTGATTCAATTGCATATCAAAGAAAAGGGGTGATCGAAGGGCAGATAGTCCGGTTGTCTAGACTTGTTAGCAATGATGAAATATTCAAGAAGGAAATATATAATTTGATTGGGTTGTTCCTTGAGAGGGGTTATCCTTTAACATTACTGCTCAAAATTAAGAAAGAAATTTACAAGAAAAGAAAAACTTTATACATTCCGATATTAAGAAGCAATAGTAACATGACATCTTTGGTCAGTTGGGACATACACTGAAGAATGGGCCTAAGTTTGTATTAAAATACAATGACAAGGCTACTGAACTGTGTACTAGTTTAAGGAGTATATGGGATTATTGTTTAAGTAGGCAGACTAAAAAATCCTTGGGTGATAGCCCCAATATAGTTTTTGGTAGGGGAAGTAATGTAAAAAACATCTTTGAAAAGGAAAACATTAGATACATAAGGTCCCGTATGAGTAAATGTGGTAAATGTACTGGATGTAGATTTATAGCAGAGGGATCTTATGTATGTGTTGTTGGTTATAGGCGTACAATTGCATGTCCGGGGTTATGTAACTGCAACATGAAGAACTGTGTATACATTGCATCATGCATGGCATGTGAAGCTTATTACATTGGTTTGACTACCCGAAGATTGAGAGATAGAATTGGGGAGCACAATAGATGCATAAAAAGGAAGGATGAACACAATGCTTTATATCTGCATACTAAAACATGTGATAATTTCAATAAATTTTTATTTTTTATTATTGATAGGGTGAGGCCTCACATAAACTGTGATATCAGTAACAGGGTAGAGTTACTTGAAATGGAATGGCAGATTAGGCTTAATGCCACTAGGCATCCAGGATTAAATGAACACATCTCTTTAAAACCTCAGTTAAAATATAGAGCGAGTGTGATTTGAAATTGTTTCAATTTCACTTTACAATTTTATTTTTTAACATACACACATCTTCATATGTATTCTTATATGTGTTTTTGCATTTAAATTTGTTTAAAATTTTACAACAATTTTATGTATAAATGTATTTATTGGGCATATATAAGAAGTGTTGTAACATTTTATCAACTTACATTCATCAATTAAGTAATTAGTTAATTAATTAGTTTGTAGGTATAGTGGGAGTGTGTACATATATATATATATATATATATATATATATATATATATGTGATTGCTCTTATTGTGATTTATGACTCTGATGATACCAGGTTGCTGGTGAAAGCGCTCAGTCTTCACATTTGGAATAAATTTTTACAAGTTTTGTGTCTTGGTGCTCGTGCCTTCCTTGCTTACACTGTGGTGGAGTTTACACGTCCATAACAGTGTAAAAGTGTTTGCAAGTATTGCTTGATTACAAAAGTGTGTTGCAGTCTGAAATCCAAACAGAAAAATGAAAATGTCTGAAATAAAGTCTGAAATAAAGATGCCCCACCTATAATATCATAGTGCACAACCTGCAGCAGGCTGAAAAGTACAGCTGCAGAAGATGAGCAACTCACATGTGTGAAATATATCCCTGTTAAAATACTGAAACATGACAGAAGTGAGACTGCTGGAAAGGATTGTAATAACTACAGGTAAAACATGTCAATAAAGCCTAGAAGTAAGTATCATCCTGAATAGTAAAATGAAAACAAGTGAGAGGGTGTGAGAAAGAGTTATGAATCGACCAATAAAGTAGTAATAACCCCTGTATAAAGTATACTGCAGTTGGTACAGAATGAAATGAATGTGACAAGTAGAACCAAACTGCGAAATGTGTCCAAAGTGTTGCTGCAGCTGGAATGTGTATCCCAAAATCTGGATATGTTGCTCTCAGTCTGCAATATGCAGATAGTATGATTGTCTGAAATATCAAACATCCACAGTTGTCTATAGCTATATAAAGCAAATGTAGCAGGATGATGTAGCTGAACAAAGCCAGATATGAACGTGCATGAATAACAATAAAATGTATATTGATGTAGCAGTAACAGTCCTATCACCAAATTGAAGTAGTTATCATATAGGAAACTGTAGTTAGAACAGTAGTGTGTATATATCTGTAGCTATTAGAAATGTACAGCATATGTATTGGTATTCGAAGGTGTTAATATTTTCTTCACCCCACCCTATAACCACATATAATCCATTCCACGTGAAAATGGTATGTGCAATCACAATTAACACCCCTGGACATTTGTCCTCATGGGTCATAAATATTTGCATGTCCGTTGATGCATCTGCCCTGTTCATACATGCAAACCTGTTGGCCTGTTGGCAACAATCAACGCTGCATGTTGTTGGACTGTGTATTGTTGTTCAAATTATGCATGTGTTATGCTTGCTGTTCAATGGTGTGAATATCTGGGTGTTTGGTTAATGGGAATACTAATGCATGCTGTTACAACTAATTGCGAATGGTATTGTATGCTACTAACCCAAACTGTCATGACATAATGCAAAACATAGGACGACAGGGAAGGTGGGTTCCAGCGGACCCACCTCTCCCACCTCAGCTGGCGAGTGCACCTGGCACTAGTGCCCAGTCTGGACCCTCCTCCGGTGGCCCTGTGCCACCTGCAGGTGGAAGCACTGCACGGGATGGGGCCCGTCCCCTCTCTGCAAGCGTGGCCGGAGGAGAACCACCACTCACCCTCCGTAGCATCCGGACTGTGGTGAGTAGGGAGATCCGGGACTCTGTTCTTGAGCCCCTACGCCAGCTTGAGGCACAGGTGGCACAACTTACGGGCATGCCTGTTGCCTGGCATACACAGCCCTCAGCACAGCCCCATCCTGGGCAGTGAAGGAACAGTGGCAACTGCCCATGGGTAGGGATATCAGTTCCACTGTTGCCATCTGTGGGCTCATGGGCTCTGGATATCCAAACCTCCATCCCCGTCAATTGTGTAACCCCCCCACACGTGTCATACACTGCCCCTGTATGCGTCTTGTTTGTCTTGTCTGTTGACCTACCCAACCTACCTCCCCAGCTATACCGACTTCCTTCACCTGACATACCACTCTTACTTGAAAAAAAAAAAAGGGCACTCTGTACCCACAAAAAAATTACGCCCCATACATAGCTGCCCATTCTGCACATATGTCTACCAGACATGGAAACTATCAATTACAATTGGCTGTACAACAAGTATTATTGTTGTCCTTACTCCTCTCTCAGGGGTGGAAGGTATCAAATGTCACACCAAATTACAAACATATGCACAGCTGTTGCTGATGAAGAAATGGGCAGCTATGGGCCTTACCTACATCCCTTCTGCAAATCCCAAGCTTGTTTCCCTACTGTCTTACCCTCTTTGTGACCCCTTTTTCACCACTTTCCTGTCTCCCCATTTTCATTTCTTTCAAAGAAAATAGCGCGGGTGTGCGCAACATTAAGCACGTTTAAGCAGTTGTAAGCGGGTGTGCGCTTGTGTGCGTGGAGCTGAACGCCAGTGCACATGCGTGAGCTCCGTGCAAACCAGCGCTACCCTAGTTACAACTGCTTAAAAATGCCTTAGTTACTCTGATTGACAGGTCCTGTAGTCAGTTCAAAAGCAAAATAAAATCCCACTTTCAGTCACGAACCCGTGACCTTGGAAACAATAGTCTGCATGACTTACCACTAAGCCATGACTCTTATACAAGAACATTGTGCTAAAATAAATATATCATGTAATAGTAGGAATGAATGTAAAGGGAATATAGGGTGTAGTACACAAAGTATGTCATTTAGAATTACTGTCAAAACTAGTGGATTTCCATAATAGTAGTGTGTGAACAGAAACAGCCATGCTAGTTGGTAGCTAGTAGGTAATAATGTCACTGTAGCACCTTGCAAGCTACACACATACTCACAGCAGGATAATCACTGCCCATACCTCACAACCTCTTACAGAAACACATCCGGACCAAGTAATAAAATATGTGGAGCAAAGGCCCAAAACCAGGGACACATTACAAATAATGTTACAACAAACGCAGACAGTTCAGAGAGTAACAGGGTCTGCATTTTGTGGGATGTTTGGAAGGGTATGAAGTCTGAAACTTGAATGTTTGTCACTATATTCTGACTTGAGCCCAGATTGATTTGCCAGAAAAAGCTGTGCATGAGATATTGACCAAAATATGAGGCAGAAATGTGGACAACCTGCAAATATTTGTACACATGAGAGGTCTGACACCACCATATTTGAATAGTTAAGAGCCTAGACATAGCAACAGTGAATGACTTACAGGGATGCCCCACAGACTCCATGTGAAATGTACAAACAGTAGGCAGAAAGGTGTAACAACACATGCAATGGTAACTATGGAGTCCTGAAAGTATTCACCACTTGCATGGCAGAATAAGTGCCATAATACATATGCTCATGCTAACCCACAGTCACAACTGCAGCATACCAGACAATTTAATGGGTCTACCCCACTGATATGTACCATTCCATGAGGCAGATAACAGATGAACCTGAGAGTCTCTGGGGCCTGCTCAGCAGCATATTCAAATACCCTAATAGATGTCAAGGCCCGCACCATAGCCAGACCACACTGCATGCTGTAACACCCTAGCAGATATAGCAAGCATTCCAAGGTGTGAATGTACATGGAAAATAGGAAAGCTACAGCAGCACACTACAGTCAGGACACCTAGCAGGCATACAAGTAGTGACTGTAAAGGGCAAATATTGAAGCCTTAGCAACAAAGTGCAAGCAAAAGTGAAAGGAAAGCACACACACACACATTAACAGTAGTAGTAGTTGTAGGTGTCAGTGTACATACACAGTTAGTACAGGAAACTGGACAAATGAATGGAGGAATGTTAATCTACAACACAGCTGGAAATATGAGAGAGATACCAACCTTTACACTCACAGAACATTGTCCACAGCATACCAGCATGGTCCCTGCCCTTAAAATCTGAAAGGGCTAAGCCTATCTCACATACCTTTTTATAGCACTGTTCTGAAATCACAGTGAGAACTGCAATCAGTACACAACTGGCTGCATGCAATTAGCAAATGCTGGCTAACATTTGGTGCAGAGGCCATCACATGGACATATGCAGATACCTACAAAAGTATGCTGTACTCCCAGTCCATACATGCAATAATTTCATTGCACCCTGAGGAGGACGTGAGAGACAGACAGACAGACAGAGAGAGAGACAGAGACAGAGACAGAGAAAATTGAAATTAAGTAGACACAAACAAAACTGTTCAGCAACAGCCACCTGAAAGCTGACAACTGGCAAGTGGAGCAGCAGGACAGAAAACCAGACGGCAACACAAGCAGCTGTGACAAACACAGGTAATGTACAGTAATACTATAAAGGTCTACATACTGTGAACCCTCCATATGTGTCATTGGTCTGTATCCATATGTATATGAAGATGTGTAAAGGGCAGGGAACATACAGCAACTATCAGTGAAGGCTGTACATACATGTGTATGTGAGAGCATCTATGTGCACATATCAATATAGGTTGACTGTAGGTTGTAGTGCAATGTACAAAGTAGGTTTCACAGTTATGTATGTTTAGCAGTATGTTAGTGTGTGTATACAGTATGGTAGACAAACATGTTGATATACCTGTCTATCATATGGATACGTATGTATGTCAAAATATGTATGTATGTATATATATATATATATATATATATATATATATATATATATATATATATATAATATGCATATATGTATACATACATAGAGAGAGATGTAGGAATACATAGACAGATGTAGATAGATAGAATATGTACAAACATATATATGTAATGCACACATACAGATACAGATATATGTAGATACATATACATACAGACTGACCTGACTATCTACAGGTATGACTGTATATGATGACCTCAACACCCCCTGTCCCACCCCCTCTGTCACTCTCACCCCCTCTATGTCCCCCCTCCATATCTATAGCAATATATGTATATCAATATTTATATGTTTATATGTATACAGACATATATATATATATATATATATATATATATATATATATATATATATATATACATATAGATATATCTATATACATATATATAGAGAGAGAGAGATGTATATATATTCTGAGTGAGGCACATGTGTACAGATGTATTGCAACAGGTGCCTGGTGACAAAGGCATGGAGTGAGCACCAGTGTCAAAACTGGAGTACCATACCCCATTTCAAATCACCTACACCAGTAACCACCAGATATGTGATTGGCTGCCCACCACTGCATGTGTCAGGGGTGAACAGGGTCATAAATGTGTACAATAGTGCCCCCAATGATATTCATAGTGGCACACTATTCCTGGAATACCTGCACATGGTATGTGTCAGCAGACATGGTGTGTCAGCTATGGACATGTAGGTCGGTGTACCCCTCCACACCACATAATGGATGCCATGGTATGGACCTCACATGACAGCTACAGATATGGAGAAGGACACAGTGACATGTACAACACTGTGACAATGCACTCAAACACATTACCAATGCACAGTGACTGACAACACCACAGAGTACACACATACTACCCACATAGAGGTTACCACTCCCGGATTTACATACGTAAGTCACACCCATGACAGATGTCCAACAACCATAGTAACACCTCACACCATCCACAACCTAAATGACTGCTGTGTGCTGTCCATGCCACTGCAATAGAGAGCACATGTGTAGGTAAAAGTTCCTACCCACAGATAATACATACCCTGCAATAAAAGACACAGTGTTAAGAAGCAAGACTCCCCATAAGTACATGTCACACATACCCCTGCTGAATGTTAGTCAGATAGGTAATATGCCGTATGAGTCACCCTGTGTAACTGTGTGACAGCAGCAGGTACCATCACACCACATGTGTCACAATGGTCAGGGTAGCAGAACAGTATGCTGCTGTAGTCCCAGGGGCAATAGCATATTGTATAGTATTGTATTGTAATGTAATGTATTGTGTTGTATTGTATTGGTATGTTGAGGTGCCTCCTTCGTGGAGTGGAACCACTGCTGCTGTGCGCCAGTGTACAGGTACATATCCTGTAGTCAGGCTAGTGTTACATAGCACTTCTATATGTGTGTTTAGCTCCTGTCAGAGTTTACATAGCATGCAACTGGGGATACCATCAGGTCCCAGTCATGTTGTGTATTCTGCTTTCATGAGGGCGGCTCTCACCTGGACATCTGTGATGACAGGGAGGTTACAGTCAGCTGGGATAACTATGTCTGATTTTGGGGGAGAGGGCGGGGTGACACCTGCACTGAACCTGTCTGCCACAATGTTGTCAATATCTGTGGTTTCAGTGAAATATTTGTTGTTGTGTACTAACTATGGGCATAGAGGATGGATTCTGACCAGGTTGCTAACATAACTGAAGAAGGCCTTCTGGTTATCTGTAGTGTCCCTCTTGATTTCCCTCTCAAAGTTGCCCATGGATGTTTGTATGATGGAAAATAGATCCTTAGTAGTGCTGCTCTGCTGCTCAGACATGCCTTCCCTTTATGGAATTATGCTCTGTCTTGCAGTAGCTGCCATCTTTTGTAATACAATCTGTCTATGGCTGGGGTCCACCAGACAATATGCTGTCCCTTTGTGGAGAGTGTCTTGGTCATATATGGGATTGCATGATCCATGCATTCTCGGAGATGTCTGTAGAAAGCATTTGTGTAAGGGTCAGCATTGTGGGTTGTATCTGCCACTGGCCCAGTGGGCTGAAAGGATACCATGTCACTGTTACAAAGTGTAAAGTTTGCATCTGCAATGTTATTCACTATAGTCATTTGTGCTGGTGGTGGAGGTGGGATATGTATATCCAGGGCAATTAGTGTGTGGTCAGCTCACAGTAGTTGATGATGTAGGCCATACAGTACCTAGATACAACCCCCCAGAGTGAGGAGGTGCTCTGGACCTGAATCAGTGTTCTGACTGCTGGGGTTTGGTAGTATGTCGTATGGAGTGTGCCAGGTACTGTTGCACAGTTGCTGGCTGAGCACTGATACCTGGCCATTTACATGTGTATCCACCAATAGACAGACAGATGCTATATATGTGAGATATGTTGTATCATAACAGTCCAGTATCATATGTAGTATGTGTGCCAAATTCTGCTGACATATATTGCTGATATCAGGTTATTTTCTTTTTCAGGTACATGGCTCACCCGCTGAATCCCACTTACTCCACAGCTGAGGATGAGGAGATACACCAGAGCCTGGTGTGGGATTATGCAATACTCTTTTCCCGCACCAGCCAGAATCAGCAGGAGAGGGCTGCACTGTGGCAAGACCTGGTCCGTCGGGTAAATGACATAGGCACGCATAATATGACATATGAGCAGGTACGACATCACTGCAGTGATTTAATCAGAAATGTCCAACAGCACAGGTCGCCACAGGTGGTGGGGTGGCTACACATCCCCCACTCACCAGACTGGAGGGACTACTCATGAGTGTAGTGGCTCCAGTCCGCCAGCAACAACAACAGCAGCAGACATGCATTATGATGGAGGCTTGAGCCACGCAGCAGCAAGACAGTGAGCGTGCAGGTAATATGCCATATGTATAGTTGACTGTTGTGTACACTGGTAGTTAATGCATGTGTGAGGTGTGTCCTTGGTTTGTAGCTGTCACCATAGTATTTAATGTGCAAGTGTGATATCCTCAAAATTAGCAGCTGACCTGTGAAAGGCGACTGTTGTACTACTGACCTGTATCATACTCAGTAACAATGGCACAGTTGTGCCCACTGACATTAGTTTCTTCACGTCTGCAGGTCTCTCCGGTGTAACAGCAATGCAGCCTATCCATGCTGGTGAGTGTGTATTAACAATACCTGTAATAGTCTTGATAGTAATAGTAATATTAGGCTCACTTAGTAGTGCTCTTTGTATGTATGTAGGTGTGTCTGTGTCTGTGTGTTGATATCATGCATACTGAGTACTGTGCAATTGTGTGCAACTGTGTGCATGTGTACATGTGCATGTGTGCATGTGTGCACCTGTGCATGTGTGCATGTGTGCACCTGTGCACCTGTGCATGTGTGCATGTGTGCATTTGTGCATGTGTGCACCTGTGCATGTGTGCATGTGCGCATGTGTGCATGTGTGCATGTGCGCATGTGCGCACCTGTGCACCTGTGCAGGTGTGCATGTGTGCATGTGTGCATGTGTGCATGTGTGCATGTGTGCATGTGCGCATGTGCGCACCTGTGCACCTGTGCATGTGTGCATGTGTGCATGTGCGTACCTGTGCACCTGTGCACGTGTGCATGTGTGCATGTGTGCACGTGTGCATGTGTGTACGAGTGCACGTGTGCATGTCTGGACCTGTGCATATGTGGATGTGTGCATCACTGGTAATGTGTAGACATTGTAAACTGTGTTTTCTGTTTCCCTCCCACAGGTTCTGGTGCTGCTCTGGTGTCATGCAGCAGGGAACCTGAATCAGGTGCCATGGGTACTGATAATGATAACATCTGTGTAATGGCACAGGAAGTTATGCCAGGGTCCGCCATTGGTCAGCCGATTGACAGTACACAGATGTCGACGTCATCAATGCGCACAGTTATCCTACCAATACACCCTTTGTCACCAATGTCCCTAGGTGATGGACAGCATACAGTGGGCATTGACCAGGGTAATGTGGTATCTGTGGCACATGCCTCCCCATACAGCAGCCATGGGCATGGCCCAGAGATGGTACCACATAGACAGATGTCCAGGGGTTCTCGTGGGAGCATCCGTGGGCGTACTGCCCCTGTCAGACGTGCCCACAGAGGTCTTACAACCTCAGCTATGTTTCGGGCTGTCATGCAGGCACAGTCATGTATGGAATGGTACACCAGACAGGGTCTAAGAGAGCTGACAGCATGTCGCACAGCCATGACTGACAGTATGCGTGACATTGCAGCTGCCATCCGTAATTTCACCGATGTCATAGACAGACATTCTGGGGACATATTAGACCAGTTCCACAACTACATGTCCATGAGCCAGGGCGATGGTGGACGGTTGAGGCGTCGAAGTGGGCGTATGCCAGCAACAGCAGCAGCTTGCAGTCGTCGCAGATGACAACAGGGCTGCGGCCACCCCCACAGTGCCAGCAGCAGCCCCAGCAATGCTGGGTCTGTGCTGTCATCAGACCACCCCAGGAGACCACGTGCACGTGGCTCTGGCCTGGCCCGACAGGGATCTGTGTCCAGTCAACGAACACCTGCTTCTGATGACAGTACCCAGTCTAGGTTGGTACCGGATACAGTCCGTAGCACCTCTGCAAGGCACAGGTACCGTGTCCGTGGCCAGAGACACTGATCTGTATGACCTGGCAGGTACAGTCTGTGGCTGTCCACAAACACCAGTATATGGCAGCCATGAGGTGGAACTGTGTGCATCCATACACACATCTGAATTGACAACACCTAGGGCTACCGCATACATGCACACACTGCATCAACATTGCCCCACCTTGTACTGCTGTCCCTCACCAACGCACATACACATACATGTCAATCGGTGGTATCAGTGGCTGACTCAGGCATACCAAGTTCACACCCTGTGCATATGATGAAACTGTGCCACCTCCTGCAATCTGTAACATCAGTGCAGGTACAAGTTAACATGTTGCTGATGCACAGGGTGACTACATAGACGTGTAGTAATAGTATCATGTTGTTAACAGTACTGTGTGCTGAATTAATTGTGGGTATATCACAGCATGCCTGATGCAGTAAGGGTGTGATTGTCATGTACAGTTGTCTACACCCATGGCAAGTACCATAGTGTATCATCTGCACATGTTGGCATACTGGTGGTAAGGATGTCAACAGAAGGCTACATACATAGGTAGCACAGGGGATAAGGTAATGAATGTATTAATATGCAATGATGGACAAGTGGCATGTTGCCCACACTGGACTCTGCATTGCAGATGTTTGAGGATGCTGATATGTGTGCAGTACTACACGACTGGTACAGGACACACAGGAGCACCCTAGCACTGCAAGCTCACATCTCATACCATGCTAGACAGCCCCAACACACAAAACTAACTGTCACAGGAGGGAGAGTCCCCATACATGTCAGGGATACTGTGGTGGCAGGCCAGGTAGCACACATCCTACTACGTATGGAACCACTGAGTGAAGACTCAGTGTCTGTTATTTGACATGTGTATTACTGCAGGTATGAGCACATGGGTTTCCATCCAGTTATTGTTCATCCTGACAGTACATGGTCTGTACACTTGTGTGCGCTGAGACTGGACCCTAGCCATCTGACCTGTGTATTTCCATATACATGTGCATAGTGCCTGCATATTTGCAATGTTACCTACTGGAAGTGGTACAGCTTGTTTGTTGTACAATAGACTACATGCAGCCCTGCTTACTGTAGCTTTGTTTGCATGCATGTTTGCTTGCAATTACCCTGGAATACTGGTCCCACCTGCAATGCATAGTTACAGAGCTTCTGTGGACTCCTAGTGACATCTGCATAGCTTACTATATGTATGTCCATGTCTCACTTGACAGACTGTCACTGTTTGTCCTGTTCACATATACGTTGCCTGTGACACATTGCATATGACTTACCTGGCATTTTTCTATGTGAGCAGTCATATATGCTACTGCTAACTAATCACAGGCACTACACCCTCACATATTCATCTTCTGTTGAACCACCTGCTTCTCTAGGGATGGCTTGCACCTGTCACCCCTGGGATTTCAGATATTGGCAAAGGCTCTTGCTACCCCCATAGTGCCTATGTTAGGCAGGGCTCAAATGACAAACCCACCTTCATAGGTATCACAAGGGATAAGAAACTAAGAGTAATGCTACCCAACACCAGAAGTATAAACCTCAAGATGCATGCACCCGAAACTCTCCTTGGCATGGAGAACATCGATATCTGTGCAGTAACACATGCCTGGTTCAGGGCTACCGAGAGCACCCCAGCACTACCAGGTTATACCTCATACCATGCTTTTCAGCCCCAAAACTTGGAAGAACCACAAATGGAGGAGGAGTATTGATATTCATCAAAGATACCCACACCTCCAGGTTGGTGGCAAAGCACCAAGCATCAGAGACTATCCATGTGCAACTAACAATGGGTGAAACTGCCTTCCAGGTTATAGCCTGCTACAGACCACCCTCCCAAACCCAAGAACTGCACTCAGCCATCCTGTGAACAGTGGAAATATGAAGGTCTCTCCAAACACCATTATATTGGGTGACGTCAACTACCCAAACATGGACTGGGAGCATGACTCTAGCTCCAACACCCTAGGCCAAAGATCCCTAGAATATATGAGCTCAAATGCTATGGAACAACTTGTTACCACTCCCACAAGAAGGTGAAACATACTGGACCTGATCATCACCAACATGGGGACTCTATGCTCCAGACCAGAAGTGTATCCCTCACTGGTAAGATCGGACCATAAACTAATCTCACTGGATATTCACATCCCGACCCCACCCCCTGCCCAGAACACCACAGTGAATAACTTCTCTAAAGCAAATTCACACTCCTCAAAACTGAGGTGGAAACCTTCAAAGCCCCCAGGCCTGTGGAAACTACAGACCAGACCGCAGATTCCTCTATAAACGCATTCTATGGACACCTTCAGGAATGCATGGGTCATGTGATCCCGAATAAAACCAAGACCCAATCCTCCAAAGGCAGACGTCCTGTCTGGTGGACCCCAGCCATAAACAAACTACACAATAGCAGGAGGAAGCTACTAAATGATACAGCAAAATCCAAAAAAGGGAAGGCATCACTGATCAGTATTAGCAAATAACTACAGGCACTCATAAGAATGTCTAAGGCCAGCTTCGAGAGAAATTGCACAGGACACTAAGGATAATCACAAGGCTTTCTTCAGTTATGTTAGGAACCTGGGTGGTAATTCCCAGATATGCTCAGAGGTAGTCCAAAATGTCAATAGAAACACCAAACCCACAGACATTGCCAACATTCTAGCTGACAGGTTCAGTGCAAACTTCTCACCCCCCTCCACACCGAAAGGGCAAATATGCATCCCAGCAGAGTGCTGCCCCCCTGACATCTCAGATGCTCAGGTAAGAGCCGCCCTCTCCAAAGCAATACACACTGCATCGATGGGACCAGACAGTTTCCCGGGCTGTGTCCTACATGACCTCCAAGATGTGCTACAACCAACCATAAAACTACTGTTCAATCCCAGCCTTACTACAGGATATGTGTCCAAAGTGTGGCGTACAGCAACAGTGGTCCCTCTACAGAAAGGTGGTGCCTCAACGGATCCTGGACACTATCGCCCCATAAGCCACACCAGCTTGGTCTGCAGAGCTATGGAAAGGATCATCATGGACCACATAAATATAGATATTGGGGGCCTACAGACACTGGTTCATACCCAGTTTGGCTTTGTTAAGGGCAGATCCTGCCTGTCAAACCTGGTTGATTTCTTTGAAACAGTCACCAAGGCCATTGACGAGGGGAAGGTGGTCCACACAGCCTACCTGGACCTCACAAAAGCCTTCAAAACAATACCCCACTCGGGTATTCTAGAGAAGCTCACCAGCTTAAATATGAGCCCCTATGTCACTAGATGGATTGCACACTGGCTCAAGGACAGAACCCACATGGTTAGAACTGCTGGAGCCATGCCAGTCTCCAAACCAGTTTCAAGTGGTGTCCCACAAGGCTCAGTCCTGGGACCTCTCTTGTTTGGTATATATTTATCGGAGGTACAGGCCAACATGGAAGGACTGTGGCTGACCAAATATGCAGATGACTGCAAACTGGCCGCCATAATCGACTCTCCAGCCGACACAAGCATCTCCCAAAGGGGTCTCATAGAAACAGACAACTTGTGCCAGAGCCATGGCCTCCAGCTGAATGCAAAAATGTGTATAGTCATTACCCTTTGGCAAAAACAAAGTGCCCACAAAGTACCACATAGGTGGTACTCCATTACGTACAGAAGAAGTAATTATGGACCTGGGGACCCAAGTTGATAGCAATCTCTCATTTGACAACCACATGGCCAAAGTGGTTAGAAAGGCATTGTATATAGCCCACCCCATCATGAAGGGATTCACATCTACATCAGGGGAGGAAATCGTGCCTCTTTACTCATCCCTCATCAGGCCCATAATTGAGTATAATCCCCCTGTTGGGATGTACCTTACCAGACACCTGCAGCAACTGGAAAGACCCCACAAGTACCTCACCAAGAGGATCAAAGGGCTCAAACAGATGCCATATGCTGACCGGTTAAAGAAACCCCAGCTCTACTCAGTGGCATACCACCTGTTCAGAGGCGATCTGTGCCTAATGTATAACGCCATGTCAAACCCGGAATTAATGGGCATGCTGCACCTGAGAATTTCCAAATCCCATCAGGCTACACGCTTGAGAGACCTGAACCTCAACACTGAAATAAATAGGACATGCTGGAGGGACAGATTCATAACCCAGAGGCTCACTTCACTCTGGAATAAAATCCCAGTCCATTTTAGGCAGAGTCCCTCATTGACTCTCTTCAAGAGGAATCTTGATGAGTGGATGGGACATTGTTGGTTTACCCCGGGTATCACTTCTGTGTCACTGTTAGACAGAGGCACAGTATACTAACCTCGGAAAAGGGCATGGCAAGATATATTTACAATGGATGGCGACAGCCAAACACATTCTGGCTAGTTTCTTAAATGCCCTAGGGCAGATAGCCTAGTATGAAGCTATGAACCTATGAACCTATGTACCTTGTTCCCCATTGGCCCTATGTGCTGTTAATCACCATGGCAATCACAATACTATGGTAGCATGTGCAAAGGTCAGTTGTCAGTCACCTCTATGGTACAGTTGTGGAATATGTGGGTCATGTGGCAATGTCACAGCTGCCACATGTACACAGTCAACCCTCTCCCCTACACATGGACGTACAACACATGTATGAGATAGAACCACATAGCCGAACTGGGGACTAAGCACTCTGAACCCAGTACTGGCATAATCTGTCAGGTGGCATGCAATACTACAGTGACTACAATACCAGTCTGATGTAGACCTACACTGACAGCAATACAAGCACGTGTACACACTGGGCGATTTGTGGAGCCTTAGAATAGCATCCTGCCTGAGCAGCACTCACCTCTGCAGCTGGCACACAGGCATATGTTATGCCTAAACACATCACACATAAAACATAGCACACAAATCCTGTGTGCCAAACAGTCACAGCCTGTACGGCTAGACAACACACCTGCCACAGTTGTGTTAGCTACCTTTATTGTCCGGTAAAGTGTGGTCACGCTCACCAGGCTGGACAAGGTGAAGGTCACAGTGATATGCCCGTGGGGCACTATGGTCCACCACATAACACAAGCATACAGGTCAGTCAGAGGCATGGACACATATGACTCAGTCATTGTCCATGCCACATACCTTCTCCTGCTGTACTTGTAGGGTGCTGACATCATCAGTGTTTAGAAAGGGGAATGTGCATCCTGTAGTGTGTTTTCCCAGTTGCCAAAAGGGACATTTCCCTCACACAGACTTGCATACACACCAACCCCACTCACACACTGAGCACTTTCAGGATTCAAACCCCTACTTAACTATGTTATGACACTCGAGACAGACACATTAGCGAAGCGCGCTATTCACATGACTGGGAAGGTCCCTTTCTCCTGCTGTACTTATAGGGTGCTGACATCATCAGTGTTTAGAAAGGGGAATGTGCATCCTGTAGTCTGTTCTCCTAGTTGCCAAAAGGGACATTTCCCTCACACACAGTTACCCCACTAATCCAAACACACACACCTGCCATTTGCAGGATTCAACCCCCTACCTGGCTATATCATGACACTCCAGACAGATGCATTAGGAGAGTACGCTATTCGCATTACTGGGGGGGGGGGGGTTTCCCTTCTCCTGCTGTACTTATAGGGTGCTGACATCATCAGTGTTTAGAAAGGGGAATGTGCATCCTGTATTGTGTTTTCCCAGTTGCCAAAATGGACATTTCCTTCACACAGACTTGCACACACACCAACCCCACTCACACGCACAGAGCATTTGCAGGATTCAAACCCCTACCTAGCTATGTTATGACACTTGAGATGGATGCATTAGCAGAGTGCACTATTCACATTACTGGGAGGATGCCGTTCTCCTGCTGTACTTATAGGGTGCTGACATCATCAGTGTTTATAAAGGGGAATATGCATCCTGTGGGGAGGCAGACGCCAAGCACACTCTGGCTAAGCTGTCATTCCCTAGGGCAAACATCCTAATGTTGACCTCTACACCCATATGTTTAATTGTCAAATGCACATTATTTGTTGCTAATAGACTGTTTGCAGGTTTTTATTGCCATAGCATTCCCTGTTTGTATGAACAACTTGTGTATCTGTGGAAGATGTTTGCATATGGGAGAGATCCACTATATCACATATGTCTCTGTAGTCATTTAACTGTGTGCACTCGGCAGATTGCTGTAATGTGGTTGGTTCCTGGAATAACACGTACAAATGTCAGATATGTGTGGCCAACTGCTAAACTGAGATTTGGCCTAAGTGTGTGAGCATGCCCAGTTCAGCCTTCCCATGGCATGTTGTCTGACATATGTCTCATAAGTTTGTGAGCATGCCCAGTGCGAGTTTTCCATATCTTAAACTCTGTAGCCCACCACATTTGTGGATGAGTGTGAACTTCAACAAATATCTCCCGTTTATGGTTGTGTGTTGTGTGTCATGTTGTGTAGTTACTGTCCAACTGCTTTGTGTCTGAACACAACAGGGATTATACTGTGCCTGCAGGGTTTGCATGGGATACTTTGCATACAGTTGTCAACATCCTTTCACACTGACCTAACACTGTAGTACTGTATAGTGTACTGGTTCAGTACTTTGACTGTGGTGGACAGTATTCTGGGCTTTAGTCCTATCACTGCTTTACATTTCCATAGTGAGCACAATAGCCTGATTAGGGGCCAGTTGTGCACATCTGACCATGTTGCATTATGTTCAGATATGAACTACTTAAACCAGGCTTGTCCAACATTGGTAGTGTATTCCACAATATAGGTGTACATTTGCAAACACTAGCGATGTGCCCTAGGCCATTTCTAATGCTAGTCGGAGAGTGTGTTTGTCCTTCAACACACATTGTAAGTGGAGTTTGCCATGACATATGTCATGGTTAGTATACTGTGCCTCTGTCTACCTGTGACATAACAGTGATACCCAGAGTAAAGCTACCATCTCCCATCCACTCATCAAGATTCCTCTTGAGGAGAATCGATGAGTGACTCTATGGATAGCCTGTACTGGGAGTTTACTCATGGGTGGGGGTGGCTTCTGTGTTATGGATCATGCAGTACAGCTTGTCCTATGTAAGTCAGTGCTGGGGTTCAGGTCTCTCATGTGCATAGCTCACTGCCATTCAGATTGTACAAGGTGCAGCATGTTTATTGATACCAGCTTGGACATGGCTTTATACATCAGGCACAGCTTGCCTCTGGGTGGGCAGTATGGCAGTGTGTGTAGCTGCAGTTTGTTTAATCAGGCAACACATGGCATCTGTGCAAGCTCTTTGATACTCCTGGTGAGGTACTGTTGGGGACTTTACAGTTGATGGAGGTGTCTGCTGAAGTACATCCCACAGGGGCTATTGTAGTCAATTGTAACGCTGATGAAGGATGACTGCAGAGCCACAATGACCTTCCCTTATCTAGATCTGACAACCTACAGGATTAGGTGGGTATATGGTATGTTTCTGTGAACACTGCAGCCACATGTTTGTCCAGTGCAGGATATCTATCACCTTGTGTCCCCAGGTCTCTCATTACATGTTAAGTACGTAATGGGTTAACACCTATGTGGTAATTGGTGGGCACTTACTGTATATCCACGGGGGTTGACTATACACTTTTCTGCAATTAGCTTGCTGACATGGCTATGGCACCAGTTGTCTGTTTCTATGTGGCCCTTTTGTGGAATGCTTGTGTCAGCTGGAGGGTCATATATGGTGAGCAGTTTGCAGTCCTCTGCAAACATGTTCAGACGCAGTCCTTCCATGTTGGCCTGTACCTATGGGACATATATACCTGACGAAGGAGATCCCAGGACCAAGCCTTGTGGGATGTCAGTTATATCTGGTTTGTAGTCTGACATGGCTGCAGCATGTCTGACCATGTCTGTTCTGTCCTTGGTCTGGTTTGCAACCCCTCTACTGACATAGGGGTTTATATTTAAGCTGGTGAGCATATCTATAATGAACACGTAGGGTATAGTATAGAAGCCTTTGCAAGGTCCAGCTATGCTGTGTGGACCACATTGCCCTCATCAATGACCTTAATGACTGTTTCAAATGAGTCAAACATGTTTAGGGGCAGGATCTGCACTTAAGAAAACCACACTGGGTAGGGTCCGGTGTCAGTAGGTCCCCAATATCTTTATGTCTGCGGTACAAGCTGATCCTTTCCATAGCTGTGCAGACCGAGCTTCTCAGGATTCTGGGGTGGTAGTTTTCAGTATCCATTCAGGCAGCACCTTTGTTGAGAAGGACCACTGTTGTTGTACACTGCTCTTTGGGTACATATCCTGTGGTAAGGCTGACATTGAGCAGTAGTGTGATTTGGCATTCCATTCGTCTTGGAGTCCATGTTGGACTCAGCCCAGGACACCACCTCATACCATTGCTGCTGTGTGTTTTGCTTTGTAGATGCTGGCTGTTACCTCAGCATCTGCAATGTCAGGGGGCCAGCAGTCTGCTGGGATAGATATTTTGCATTCTGGGGGGGGGGGTGTTGCACTGCACCTATCAGGGTGTATGTTGGCAATATGTGTGTGTGTTTGGTATGTTGTTTGTGATATTTGTGTGATTCAGAGCATATCTGTGAATTCCCAACACAGTTCCTACCATCAGTTGTGGAAGCCTTGGGATTATCCTTAGTGTCCTGTACAATTTATATCTTCATAGGTTCATAGGTTCATACTAGGCTATCTACCTTAGGGCATTTGTTAGCCTAGCCAGAGTGTGTGTGGCTTTCGCCACCCCTTGCTATGTGAATATTATGGTCATTTATGATTTGCTTTGCTGTGCCTCTGTCTGGACGTGACACAGTGAAGACCCCCAGTGTAACTCTATGATCATCCATCCACTTGGCAAGATTCCTGTTGAAGAGTGTCAGTGAGGGGCTCTGCCTAACATGGAGTGGGATTCTGTTCCAGGGTGTGGGGAGCCTCTGGGTTATGTATCTGTCCCTCCAGCACATCCTATTTCATTATATGTTGAGGTTGACATCTCTCACTCTCATAGCTCTGATGGCTTTGAGTTTTCTGGGGTGGAGCATGTCCATTACTCCTGTGTTGGACATGGCCTTGTACAACAGGCATGCAATGCCTCTGTGTAGGCAGTATGTGACTGCATTCAGCTGGGGTGTCTACAGCCAGGCAGCATATGACATATATTTTAGACCCTTTATCTTCTTGGTGAGGTACCTTTGAGGTCTTTCTAACTGCTGCAGGGGTCAGGTAAGGTACATCCCATATGAGGCATTGTACTAGATTATGGGTGTGATAAGAGAACTGTATAGGGGCACAATGACCTCTGTTGACGTAGATGTGAATCCTTTCATGATACGGTGTCCAATGTACACAGTCTTCCTAGCCACATTGGCAATGTGAGTGTCACATAACAGGTTACTGTCCACTTGTGTCCCTAGGTCACTGATTACTCCTTCCATACATAATGGTTTACCACCTATGTGGTAATTTGTGAGTACCTTGTTTGGTATTTGGTGGGACATTCATACTGTCCAGTGTCTTCAGGATGGTTGGGTGGGGTTCCTGTGTGCGAGAGTGTGGTCTGTAGCATGCTACAGACTGTACAGCAGTCTTGCCTATGGTTAGTTGCACATGGGTGGACTCCAATGCCTTGTGCATTGTCAGTTACCTGGACGTATGGGTGTCTGTGCTGAATATGGATACTCGCCCTCCTTTTATGTTTTGTTCCAGGTTTTGGGGCCATGACGCATGATATGTGGTATAACCTGTTAGTGCTGGTGTGCTGTCAGGAGGCTTGCAGCAGGTTTCTGTCACTGCACAGACATCGATGTTCTCCATACTGGGGATGGCCTCGGGAGCATGCATATTGGGGTTTACACATCTGGCATTGGTCAGCATTACCCTTATGTTTCTTTCCACTTATGTTTTGTAGGGTGATGGGTTAGTCTTTCCAGCCTTGCCTACAAAAGGCTCTATGGAGGTGGCAAAAGCCTTATCCAATATCCAGACGCCCAGGGGTAACAGGTGCAAGCCATCTCTGGAACAGCTGCGTGGCTTGTCAAGCATGACATCCCAAGCAGACAGACATTGGATCCCCTTGGAATGACACCAGTAATTGTGCCACTTGTTATAACTGATCATTCTGTGTTTGTACTGTGGCATCATTCTTGGTGAGGGTAGGATGCTGCAAACGGTCAGTGTCATACCGGCCTGGACTACATAATCAGAGAGCTCATCTATTTCTCTTTTCATGTAGTCCGAGGAGGTACATCTCAAGTCATTCACACCAGCATGGACTATGACTGCATCATATTTCTACTTGCTTTGGGGTGATCTGCATACTTATGTTATGTGGCGTATTGTGGCAGCCTACAGGCAGCTTACTGTACCCCTTCCCTTGTTCAGTCTGGTGTGTGGGACAGCAGTGTGTCTCACTATGGAGTCACCTATTACAACTGTATCAGGCATGTTGTTTCTCCTTCTGGCCTGTGACTGTTTGGCACACCAGCTTTGTGTACTATGTGTTGCATGTGCTATGTTTGGAGGTTGTTTGATTGGATGTCTGCTTTGGAGGCCTCTGTTGGTGTGGTGTGTTTGTGATTTGGGCCTCCGGGAATGTTTTTCTGTGTTTATGTCTTTGGTTTGCAGTTGTGATAGGTCTATGTGGGACTGGGTTTGTGGTGTGTGTGGTTACCTTCTCCTCCTGACTAGTTTTGGAAGTACTGAGTTGAGGGAGCTCAGCCTCCAGTTTGGATAGATGGTTGCATCTCTCACATATATTTGTATTTCTTGGGGGGAGTTGGGAGTTGTCTGTGTACTTGGTGCAGGTGTAACATTGCCTCAAGATTCACAGATTCAACTTGTTGTGGCTGGCCTTAGTGGATTGTATGTGTGGACATATTTTATTGCCATACTACTGATCAGTGATTACTTCATTTTTTATGTTTGCTCTATCATGTAGTAGCTTCCTCATTCTCTTCCATGGTTTGGTTATGGCTGGTGTCCACCATGCCAGATGCCTGCGTGTATGGCATTGTGTCTTGTTTTAATTTAGGATTGCATAATCCAAGCATTCTTGGCAGTGTTCATGGAATGGCTGTATTACAGGTTCTGAGGTGTGGCCCATATTGTGCACCTGCACAGGACCTTTAATGGATTCCACATCAGTTTGGAGGAGTGCAAATATTGCTTTACACATGTTTTTCACTGTGGTTTTCTGGCCAGGGACTGTGATCAGGATTTGTATATCCAGTGTAATTACTCTATGGTCTGGTTTTACCAGTGAGCAATACACGTCTCGTCTTGCCATCCAGTACCCATGTTGCTGATTATCACATCCAGTATGCTTACCCCTCTTGTGGGAGTGGTACGTTGTTCCTGGGCATTTTGGTTTATGGATTCTATGAACTTTTGTCCTACAGTGTTGGGGCTAGTATAATGCTCCCAGTCTATGTCTGGGTATTTTCAGTCACCCAATATAATGTGGTTTGGAGGACTTGATATATTCATGCAGGCCAGGTACAGTTCCTGGTGTTGGGACGGTAGTCTGTAGCAGGCTATAAACTGGGGGGCAGTTTTAGCCACTGTTACTTGACCATGGCTAGTCCATGCTGCTTCTTGTTGTGGGACCAACATGGGGGTGTGGTTATCCTTGACAATTATTGCTAGTCACCCTCCTTTTGTAGCTTGTTCCATGTTTTGAGGCTGTACAGCACAGTATGAGGTGTAACCTGGTAGTGTTAGGGTGCTGTTGTGAGCCTTGACCCAGTTTTCTGTTACAGCACAGATATCAACATTCTCCATACTGGGTGAGTTTAGACTGCATGCATCTTGCTGTTTCGACTTCTGGCATTGGGTAGCATTACATCTAGGTTCTTATCCCTTCTGATACCTATGGAGGTAGGTTTGTGTTTTGAGCCTTACCTATTCAGGGCACGCTGTGGGTAACAACAGCCTTTGCCCGTATCCATATGGCCAGCACTGGAGCATCATGTCATGCTCAGCATGTCATCCCAGGCTGGCACACATTCGATCCCCTTTGACTAACTGCGATACTTCAGCCAATTATTGCACTTGATCATCTCATTGTCATATTGTGGCATGATGCTTGGTGAGGGTAGGATGTTAGTCAGGGTCCTCAGGTGTGCATATAGTACATGGTGTTACATTACTTAACACATGGCATTCATGCCTCAGGTGGTGCTGCAGGGCTGCCTCTGTCGGATGCACATATTACACTCCCTGTACATGTTTGTGAGCAGGTCATGTCATTTTAGGCATCCCTGTTATTATTTGAGTGAGTCAGAGGGGTATCATTCCCAGGGTTCCTACTGAGCCAGTGTATGTGCTATGCATTGCCTCTTTGCCAAGGCCAGGGCATACTGGGCACGCCTCCTTCTGCCTACTGGGGCAGGCTCAGGTTGTTCCTCCTCTGAGTCATGCTCTGCCTGTGATGGCCTTGGCAATGGTGGGGGGCTGTTTGGCCCAGCCCTATGCTGGTCCTACTGCAGCTGTTTTCGCAAGATCATATTATGTAGCATAGCACATACCATGACAATTTGGGTACATGTAGTTGGTGTGTACTGCAAGGCCCCACCAGATGTGTCCAGACACCGGAACCATGACTTGAGCAGCCCAAACACACGCTCTATTACATTACGTGTTTGTGCGTGTGCCTCATTATGGCATTCCTGTTCAGGTGTGTGTGCGTTTCTGATGGGTGTCATCATTATTTACCATGAGTAGTACGGGCACTTCAACTCAAGGATCTTTATTTTCACAGAGGGATGGCGCTGCCGGTAACTTACCCACACAGGAGAGCTCTGCTAATGAAGCAAATGCTGAAGGCAACCTAACTCTCCTCTTGCAGCTGGTTATGGATCGCGTTGACAGGCTAACTCAAAAAGTGGACGCTTTACAAGCTACTAGTGTACCTGGAGTGCAAAGCGCTGGTTCTCCATTACTGCCAGCGTTAAGCGCTCGTTCTTTTTCTTCACTTTTGCCTAACAACCTTGAGGCACCGAGGATGACTACAACAAGCACTTCTGGTGCTTTGCCTATTATGGGTTCTGTTCTTACACGCAGTTCAGTTACTTCGGATATTCCGCCCGGACAGGTTAACAGGAACTGCACAACGAATGGTGAGCAGGAAAGAGGCACAATTCCTGCTTCTAATATTTTGGGAAGCCCTTCAATTAACAGATTTCTCAGTCACATTGATTTATTTAGTGACAAGATTACCAAAGGAGGTACTGAAAGCAGTCAGGAGAATGTAAGTGATTTATCCCATCTTATTACTGTTTTTGATTCTAAATTGTTCAAGTGCAGGAAACTGCAGCTTGAAATTTCATACTTGAAAGAATGTGTAGCCAAGAAACTGGTTCCAAAAGGTTTGCGGCAATGGTGCTTTCCTGTCGGATTAGTGGAGGGTTCACAATTCCACAAAGACTTGTTAGCCCTATTTGACCAGCAGGGCTTTGAGTATATGAATCTGATGATTTTACAATACCAGAAGGAGGTGGATTGCTTTAAGACTGAACTTGCAAGTCTTGAAGAGAATATTAAGGCTGACTCAAAATTTATTAGATACAAATATGAATACTTGCGTATTTATAGTAGTATTGAGGCCACTATTAGTAAGCTTATTAATAACAAAATGAAAAAGATCAACAGGGATATTAATGATTATCATTTGCACAAAGCTTACCCTCGACCTCCTCTTTTGTCTAACAAGCTGCAAAATACAAGTTTGGATGGAACCAACCAAGTCCAAAAGCATAATGCAGCCTGTGGCCAACAAGATCTAGTACGGGAATCTCATGAAAATGAAGAGATGCCTCTTCATCGTAGTGAGAGGCTTATGAGCAATGCCAGTAAATCTGCTAACACAGGTGTTAACAGGATTGATAATAGTAACAACAATGCGTTTGAGGAAGATTCTGTTAACAGTTGTGACAATTCCAATTATCAGCAGGGTTTTCCCAGGAACAACAAAAAAGCCAGACAAGCCAACGGACAGGCGAGGAACAATCAGGGCAATTACAGGAACCGCAGAGGTCAACGCAGGAGATGATAGATCATTTTTCTGACCTAGTGATACTAACGGACTCAAAAGGGGACTTTAAAATTTACAATTACACTTCTTTTGACATTGACTCTGACCTTGTTGAGTTTTTTTTTCTAGAGGGTTATCTTTTGTACCTGATATGCCATTTGATTTGGTCAAAACCATCATTGACCTCAAGTTATTTGTAAGAAAACTTAACCTGAAAATATTGATGGGTGACGGGATAATCCCATCTGGTACCCTTAGAGTTCCTAGTGTTTATAACCCCCCCACTGCATGACACACTACGTCTATTTGAAAAGATGTGTGAATATGATTTACGAGCTCTTAAGGCAAACAAACCCTCTTATAAACGGCATTATAACACCACTAGAGATGAGAGAGAGTTTTTAGTATTGTTAAAAAATTGTAACATAAGAGTCATGAAGCCGGACAAAGGGGGCGGGTTAGTCTTTATGGATAATTTTGTGTACGTTCAGAATATGGTTACACTGCTAAACACTGACAGCTACCAAATTGCGAGTATTAATGAAGTTAACACTGCTTATGTTAAAATTAGGGGTATGACTGAGGATTTATTTCTTGAAAGATCCATAGACCTTGATCTGTACCAATACTTAAATGTTTTAGCCCCTAGGTTGCCGGTTTTGTTTGGCATTCCGAAAACGCATAAAAGCTTAGTACAACCACCTTTCCGTCCTATTGTGGACGGGCATGGTTCTATCACTGTGGCATGTGCTAAATACATTGACAGTATCTTAAGACCTCTAATCAATCAGGAATCTCAGATTTGCAAAGATTCTTGGAGTTTTCTCCAAGAAATTAAAAAGATTCCCTTCGAAGTGAACTACTGGTTTTTGACCATTGATATTAAGGATTTGTATACTGTCATACCACAAAAATTGGGGATTCAATGGATACGTGAATTTCTTTTAGATAAAAAAACAGATGACAATACAATATATGTAGTTGAGACGTTACTAGAAATAGTCTTAAGCAACAACTTTATGTCCTTTGATAATAAAATCTATCTTCAAAAATCGGGAGTTGCCATGGGGTCGCCCTGTGGAGGGAGTTTCGCCAATGGAGTGTTGGCATACTGGGAAAAGAACTTTCTGTTCACTGACGCTTCTTTTAGGAATAATGTCACCTGGTACACTAGGTACCAGGATGACATGTTTCTTATTTGGAAAGTGTCTCCCTCTGAGGTACCTAAATTTCTTGACTCCATTACAAGTACGACATCCTTCCTGGAGTTCACCTATAACTTGCAGGAATCTAGAATTAATTATTTGGATATTTTGATTATTACAGATGAGATAAATTTAAGATATAAGAGTCTTATTTATCAAAAGCCTACTTACTCCAATGCATTTCTGCATTTTACGAGTTCTCATCCTGGTTATCAGAAGAAAGCAATAGTTAAAGGCCAGATGGTTAGAGCGGCCAGAATGATTTCTGAGTTTGATGATTTTTTGCTGGAATGTGAACAGTTGAGCCAAATGTTTGCTAATAGAGGTTATCCTGTTTCTCTGCTTGTTGACATTAAAACAGAGGTCGTTAATAAAAGAAGATCAGGGTTTTATAAACCTATTCTTTCTTTTGATGTCAACATTTTGGAAACTGCTACCATCTTTCCATCTAGACCAGGGGCTGAAATTAACAACGAGTTTGTCTCTAGAATGAGATTTTTTTGTACATACTCAGTGGATCATTTTGAAATTAGGAAGGTGCTCAATAAATACTGGGCTTTGATCTCCGAGGACAGTTATCTGTCCCACAAGTTAGGAGAGGTTCCTAAATTAACCTTTAGAAGAGGGCGGAATCTAAAATCCCTGTTAGAGCTGAAACCCACGGCTTTCAGGAATGATCAAGTGTGGGGCTTGTAACCAATGTAAGCACATACTTACTGACTCAAAAGTCAAGATTAGGGACGAAGAATATAAAATAAAAGGAAAACATAGTTGTGATACTACTGGTGTGGTCTATTTGGCTTTATGTCAAAAATGCGCTGCATTTTACATAGGGAAAACAGTAAGAAAGCTTAAACAGCGCATTTATGAACACACTTATGCTATAGCAAGGCAGGACTTAAACAATGCCCTTGCAAGGCATATTAATGTTTGTCCTGGACATTCCTTTAAGTTTACAGTCTTGGGAAAAATATTTGTGGATAATAAAGGTGGCCCCTGGCAGGTTCATTTAGAAATGAATGAACTTGTTTGGCAGTTACGTACATGGGCATATACTTATCCAGGCTTAAATGAATTTGTATCTATTGCTTGTGTTTTAAAATTATTATCTACTAATAGGTAGATGCATTGTGTGAAGCATGTTGTCTTTTTGTTCAAATGTTATATGCTTACAAGCATATACAAGAATAAGGCAATATATGTTGTGTGTCTTTGTTTTAAACGATATAGGTTTTAATTTAACAGATGAATGCTATATTTGTAGGGACTATACAATCACCTATTTTAGATGTTTTTGAAACTAGTATGATGCTGTTATAAAGTTGTTAGCATATAATAATTTTTTTAAAATAGGTATCTTGATTATCAATTAGTGTGTTTTCAACAACTAAATACTGATGAATTTTTATATATTTACACACATATTGTTATATTTATTTTTATATGTGTTTATTAGTTGTTTTTGGACAAGTACACTCACACATATATAGAATAGTTTTATGGGTCTTAAATTTTAAATTAGGGTATTTCTTTAAATTGTTGTACATACAATTATTTAACTTAATTGGATAAGTAATACTGATTTAATTAAATCTAATTGATTGCTGTGTTTATATAAAATGGTTGCTAGTTGGCTTGTAATTTTGTCTGAAGAAGGTGAGACACTGGGCTCGCCGAAAGCGTGTTTTGTGCTTACATTATTGCATTTAATAAATCAGTGCTTGGGTTGTGCTCCGCTGCTCATTTTTTGTTTCTTCCAAGTTTCTGATGGGTGTCATCAGCCATGGCTCCAGTGCATAACCTGCATCCCCCACTAGGTGTCCGTGTGGGATGTCCCCATTGGCAAATGTCTGGTACAGCTGCGTCAAATGCCAGATGTGGGAATCATGGTAGCTCCCAGGGCAGCCAGCACACACATTCATTATTATGCCATGGGCATCACACACGACCTGGCAGTTGATGGAGGGGAAGCCCTTGCGGTTAATGTAGGCCCTACCCCGCTCACTGGCTGGTGCTTTGATGCATATGTGCATGCAGTCTATTGCACCCACTACCTCAGGGTATTCTGCTATTTGCTGGAAGAGATGCATATTGCTGGCCAATACCTCACGGGCATTGGGGAAATATACATAATCACCGACATGTGCTGACATGGCATCCAGGAACTGGTACAGTACCCTGGCAACCCCTAACATTTCTGCTCTGAGTTCAGCTTTTTCAGTTTTCACTTCTAATAGCTTACTCCTGTCTTGCAGTGTCTCTTGAGAGAAACATCTTGCTCTGCTGTTTGCAGATTTTTAAGTGTTGGGCTGAGCTACTATTCTGCCTGTGTAATTGCCTGCTTCAATTTTTTTCACCTGCTAGCTCCAGCAGTATTCCCTGCTAGCTTCCTACTAATTATGTTGCTTCCTTTTTCCTTTCTGTTTCCTCAGGGGGGAGCAGCATGTATACCAGCAGAAACACGCTCACAGTGGCTTACACATGCGCACAGATGCTTACACGGTTCAGAATCTCAGAACCACACGAATTGAAGCCAACAAAGTAACCAAACCTGATGTGCTGAAGTTGAAACACTGCTCGTACAACAAGGATGCTGACTGAAGATTTATTCTTTACACGAACACAACACAATTGTAAATGGTTTAGCGCTTTCAACTGTATCACAGTCTTCCTCAGAACATTTAAAATACTACAACATCCTCCTATTTATACTCATCAACTAATTGATTAAGTACATAATTATTTAAAAAAACGCCAAAACCTTAAAGGCATATATATCAATGCATGACAATGTATATACATATAATGGGATTCCTCCACTGACATAAAAAATAGATTAAATCATTCTTATTTACTTAAATGAGGTGCCATGATATATATCTGTATACTGAACTGTACATATAAAATCATTCTTATAAAACTATGCATATAAAAATACATACATATATGCTAATACAAATACAAATATAAGCTTCCTGTAGTACATTAATATATGATATGTGTAATTAGCTAAATAAATATCTAAATGTGCTATACTAAATAAACAAATCTACCTATACTATGGTGTTATGAACCATACTATCATCGTCATGAATCAGTAAATAAACTGCTTATATATGAAATCTAAAGGTAAACAAAATACTTCTTACATTTAACCTATGCAAGGGCTAAAAAAGGTTTAATACTTATAAATTCATTTAAGCCGGGTGTTCTGGTGGAATCAGTAAAGATTTGCCACCTACTTTCATACTGTGCCAACTGCATTTTCCAATTCCCTTCGTATGGTACACTCGTCACCTGATCAATTATTGAAAACAAAAAACTATGGTCATTCCCTTTGTCTAAGATGTGTCTATACAATGCATTTTTAGTATCACATTTCTGTATTTTATATTGATGTTCATATATTCGCTTTTTCAGCTGTCTTTCTGTTTTTCCTATATAATGTGCATTGCCTTTTTTACATATCGCTATATATACCACCTGTTTCGTATTGCAATTACCCGTCCTACATTTAATGGTGGTATGACCAATATCATCCAACTTAATAGTCTTAGCTACATTAATATATTTACACTGTTGACATCTTCCACATTTAGATGTACCATTAAATATGACACCTGTGTACATTTTATAGCTGGCTCTTTCCAGTATATTTTTCATGTTTGGAGCTGTCTTAAAGACACATTTGGGGAATGCTCCTAATATTTGTTCTGCATCCATTGTGGTTATTACTTTCCAATGCCTTTCCAATATTTCTCTAATTATATACGTGTTAGGTGTATATGTAAGTATACATACTCTTCCACTGTATTCCTTCTCCAAAGTAGTCAATTTTTCCATTTTATAACATCCCAACAATGGTAGGTACTTATGTCCCCATTCTTTTTGCACATAATTAATGACGTCCTGAACCATACTTTTGGGATACGCCCGACTTAAAAATAACCCTTTAATCAGTTTGAGCTCGGTTTCCATGATGTCCTTTGTGGATGACATCCTAGCTGCTCGAATGCATTGCCCTTTAATCACGTTTTTGAATACATGTGGGGGATGATTACTACTGTAATGGATATAATCATTCGAGAATGTAGGTTTTCTATATACTCTAGATTTAAAACCTTGCTCATCATGACTCAATAATACATCCAAATATGGAATTTCCATATAACTGTAGTTGTATGTAAATTTCAAGAAATCTATGGTGGTATTTAGAAATTACATAAATGTATGTAATCTATCCACCGATGCATTCCATAATACAAAGATGTCATCCAAATACCTAGCATAATACGCTATATCTGGGAAATATTTGCTCTTAAACACATGTTCAGACTCTCATTCCAGCATGACTAAGTTCGCCAAAATGGGAGCACATGCTGCTCCCATTGACACTCCCTTTGTTTGTCTGAAGTATTCCCCCTGAAATAGTATATAATTGTGATCAAGTACCAGTGACATCATATCACATATCAAGCAAATTTTATCCCATGAATAATCTGTATATTTTCTCAAACTGTTCTCAAAAATTTCCAAGCCTTCCTCTTTCGGAATACTGGAAAATAGGTCAATAACATCCACTGTGAGATATATTAAATTAGGACTCCATTTATCCTTAGTTAATTCACCCAAAAATTTCCATGAGTCCTTCATGATATGCGGAATCTTATTGTATATATTCTTTAACCATCTATCAATCAGTTTACCAATGTTAAAAGTTTTAGACCTAGATCCTGAGACTATTGGCCGGAAAGGTGGATAATCTATGGATTTGTGTACTTTGGGAATTCCTACCATCTTTGCCAACACTGGATAGTCAGTTTTTAAATAAGAATAAGTATCATTAGATATCTTGTTGTCAATAAGATATTCTTCTATACTTAAGTCTATTCTCTTGTGCCCAATATTAATTTGGTTTATAGAAATATTTTCATAATTGCCAGAGTCATGTAGGAGGTTGTGAATACCCTGGTTATATTCATCTGTATAAAAAATTACAGCCCCACCTCCTTTATCGGGTTTCATTATTCTTATGTCTTTGTTATGCATAATCTTGGATAGACTTTTTCTTTCAAGAAAAGAGATTATCATTTAAATCGTTCATATTATTCCCATTTTTCCTTAAATTATGTGTCCAATAAATGTCATTACAAACTAATTTTTCAAAATTATGTACCTGTGGATTGGAAATAGGTATGTAAGTACTCTTCCTAGTAAGATCTGTGCCCGCTATCCCCTTGATTCTTGTTTCTTTATCATTATTTTTGTCAAATTGTAAAGCTAAATTAAGCCTTCTGCAATACATTTTAATTTCCTTGATGTTATCCACTAAATTCCATCCAAACATAGGTATGAACTTCATTCCTTTACTCAAAAGTTTAGCACAGTCGGAGTCTATCTCTATCTCCGTATAATTAAAAACTTTAAACCCATCATGTGTAATTCATTTTGGTCTTTGCATGACTGAATTATTTTCCAACCCACTCAACCTCTCTTTATTATTCTCCTCAGTATTACTTGAATGTGATAAATGTGTTAAATCAAACATGTTGTGGGACCTAGGGAATACACGAGTCAAGGAAATACAAGGCTGTTCTTCTACACATATATTTACGTCCTGTACCATTGTTTGTGGGCATTTCGTGCTGGATAAAATCTCCCTCCCTGAAAATTTTCATCCCTAAATGAACTTTTAGATTGTTTTCTCTTAAACTGGTGCCTCTTAAAGTCTTCAGGAGCCCTATAGTTAGGCCATACATATGCTCTATTATTCTTATATAAATCCAAATCACGTGTCAGTTTCCTATTTTTCCTCTCTACTATAGTATATATTTTGTTGTCAGCATTAGTGTATTGTTTCATATAGAGCTCCTTCCAATATTCATAGTCCTTATGTTTAGTAATGGTATTATTCATACTTTCTAATTCATCTGCTAATTTAATGAGTTTTTCATCCTGATATTTAATTAACAATTTCATAAATGCGTAACCAAATCCATCAAATAAATCATTAAAATCTTTAACTGTATCTAATGTATAAGCTATGCCTAATGGCAGCTTAAAAAACCTTAAGCCTTTTGGTACTATTTTTAATTTAAGACATTTTGATAAATAATTACAATCAATTTTTGTGTTCTTATAAGAAACAAGTTTTTTACCAAAGTCATAAATTAATTCTTTCAAAGATGTGTATATACATTCTGTATTGAAACATTTCTCTTTAAAATTTCCTTCATCTACTTCAAAAAAATCATGGCTATCCCCTAAAAAATGTTCCATCATACATTCCTCATTAAACACTTTACCATTACATTTCATGTTCATTGCATTATTTTCAAAGTCTGCTTTCCCTTGTTTGTCACAAAATTTAGATTTACTAGGGCTGGATACCACATGTAAAACGGAATGTGAAACAGTACCTTTAGTGTCCACAGAATTCTTTATTTTATTATTACCATATTTCTTAACTGGTAATGTCTCCTTAGGAAGTGCCCCTGTAAATTGCTTGTCCAATCGAGCCCTACTAAAGCTGAAATCAAGAGTGAAATCTTGCTCAAGTGTATTACATGGGCGTTCGTTGAGTAACTGTTCATCTTCATTATTAAATAAATCCAACCCCATGTCGCTATCCAATTTGCGCATATCTGGTAGATCTATATTGTGGTTGGAGTTGTAGTTAATGTCAAAGACACCATCCGTGTCTCTCAGTTCTTTTGGAAATCCACAGTCCGGTGTACGTACAGCATCGCCTCCATGCTGTTTAGAAACTGGACTATGCGCATGCGCATTCTCTCCCTTGTGCTTACTGACATCAACCGCTTCCCCTGGTTTACATACATCTACATCGTTGGACTCCAACGCTTCTGTGGAACAACGAGACTCTGCTCCCTCTCCGTTACTAGTTACTAAATTAGTAACTAAAAGCAATAGTCTGTGCACTTCACCCTGAAGTGCTGTAACATCAGCTCTTAGTTCAGTAAATTCATCCCTCGACAATAAAGCAGTAGGAGAATTCAACCTCTCAGCCATCCAGATAATAACTCAGAACCACACGAATTGAAGCCAACAAAGTAACCAAACCTGATGTGCTGAAGTTGAAACACTGCTCGTACAACAAGGATGCTGACTGAAGATTTATTCTTTACACGAACACAACACAATTGTAAATGGTTTAGCGCTTTCAACTGTATCACAGTCTTCCTCAGAACATTTAAAATACTACAACATCCTCCTATTTATGCTCATCAACTAATTGATTAAGTACATAATTATTTAAAAAAAAACGCCAAAACCTTAAAGGCATATGTATCAATGCATGACAATGTATATACATATAATGGGATTCCTCCACTGACATAAAAAATAGATGAAATCATTCTTATTTACTTAAATGAGGTGCCATGATATATATCTGTATACTGAACTGTACATATAAAATCATTCTTATAAAACTATACATATAAAAATACATACATATATGCTAATACAAATACACATATAAGCTTCCTGTAGTACATTAATATATGATATGTGTAATTAGCTAAATAAATATCTAAATGTGCTATACTAAATAAATAAATCTACCTATACTATGGTGTTATGAACCATACTATCATCGTCATGAATCAGTAAATAAATAAACTGCTTATATATGAAATCTAAAGGTAAACAAAATACATCTTACATTTAACCTATGCAAGGGCTAAAAAAGGTTTAATACTTATAAATTCATTTAAGCCGGGTGTTCTGGTGGAATCAGTAAAGATTTGCCACCTACTTTCATACTGTGCCAACTGCATTTTCCAATTCCCTCCGTATGGTACACTCGTCACCTGATCAATTATTGAAAACAAAAAACTATGGTCATTCCCTTTGTCTAAGATGTGTCTATACAATGCATTTTTAGTATCACATTTCTGTATTTTATATTGATGTTCATATATTCACTTTTTCAGCTGTCTTTCTGTTTTTCCTATATAATGTGCATTGCATTTTTTACATATCGCTATATATATCACCTGTTTCGTATTGCAATTACCCGTCCTACATTTAATGGTGGTATGACCAATATCATCCAACTTAATAGTCTTAGCTACATTAATATATTTACACTGTTGACATCTTCCACATTTAGATGTACCATTAAATATGACACCTGTGTACATTTTATAGCTGGCTCTTTCCAGTATATTTTTCATGTTTGGAGCTGTCTTAAAGACACATTTGGGGAATGCTCCTAATATTTGTTCTGCATCCATTGTGGTTATTACTTTCCAATGCCTTTCCAATATTTCTCTAATTATATACGTGTTAGGTGTATATGTAAGTATACATACTCTTCCACTGTATTCCTTCTCCAAAGTAGTCAATTTTTCCATTTTATAACATCCTAACAATGGTAGGTACTTATGTCCCCATTCTTTCTGCACATAATTAATGACGTCCTGAACCATACTTTCGGGATACGCCCGACTTAAAAATAACCCTTTAATCAGTTTGAGCTCGGTTTCCATGATGTCCTTTGTGGATGACATCCTAGCTGCTCGAATGCATTGCCCTTTAATCACGTTTTTGAATACATGTGGGGGATGATTACTACTGTAAACCCAAAACCCTACCTAGCATTATGGACATCGATATCTGTGCAGTAACATGAACCTGTTTCAGGTTTCACAGGAGCACACCAGTACTACCACGTTCTAGCTGTTACCATTCTTGTCGGCCACAACACTTGAACAAGGGAGGGGGAGTATCAGTATTCAATGCAGATTCCCACGCCTCCACATTGGTGGCACAGTACAACATAGGTGTTAGGCCATTGAGTACAGTAGACGTAGTTGGGGACCTGGGGAAGAAACATGGTAGCAGTCTGTCATTTGTCTACCACATGGGCAACGTGGATTGACAGACATGTTATATAGCCCAGCTAATCATGACTGATTCACATGTATGGCAGGGGAGGTCATTGTGCCTCTGTACTCATCCATCATCAGGCCTATAATTGCATACAATGCACCTTTTGGGATGTACCTAACCAGACACCTACAGCAACTGGTACAGGACAACAGTACATCATCAAGGGGATGCAATGGCTCACACAGATGTCATATGCTGCCCAGGTAAAGTGAATCCAGCTGGACTCAGTGGCATACTGCCTGTTCAGGGGCAATCTGTGCATGCCATATACAGCCATGTCCTACCTAGCAGTAATGAACGTGATGTACCTCAGGCAATCAGAGTCCCATACAGCCACATGCTCAGGAGAGCTGGACCTCAGCACTGACATACATGGACATGCTGGAGGGGCATATTCCTAACCGAGAGGCTCCCTTCACTCTGTAATGAGCTCACACTACTGGTTAGGCAGAGTCCCTCATTGACTCTCTTCCATAGGAATCTGGATGAGTGGATGGAGATCATAGTTGTACCCCAGGTATCACTTCTATGTCACTGTTAGACAGAGGCGTAGTATACTAAAGTCGGACAAGGGCATAGCAGCATAACTTCTGATTGGGTGGCGAAAGACAAACACATTCTACTAGGCTTACCAATGCCCTAGGGCAAATAGCCTAGTATGAACCTATGAACTGTTCATTCTCAACTGTTCGAGCTCATTACAGAGTAAAGGGAGCCTCTCAGTTAGGAATTTGCCCTCCAGCATGTCCATGTATGTTGTAGTCAGTCGCCATCGCTTGCTCAGAGGTGACCTTTGCCCAACATACAAGGCCATGTCAGACCCAGATTTGATGAATATGCTTCACCTAAAGAAATCTAGATCCATCAGAGCCACAAGGCCAGGAGACTTAAACCTCCACACGGCTATTAATAGGACATGCTGGAGGGATAGATTCATCAACCAAAGACTCCCTATGCTGTGGAACAAAATCACGGTATATGTGAGGCAGAGCACCTCGATGGCCTTGTTCTAGAGAAATCTTGACCAATGGATGGGAGATCGCAGATATACCCCAGGGATTACCTCAGTGTCACTGCTCGACAGAGGCACAGCAAAATAATGGGTATGGTTCCCCATACTAAAGGGGTGGCGTAAGCCACAAAACTATGGGCTAGTCTTGTAAATGCCCTCGGGCAGATAGCCTAGTATGAACCTATGAACATGTGTGTACTGCTATAGTACTTCTGCCATATGTTGCATGTGTGTGTGTTGTGGGGATGCACAGGTAATGGCCAGATACGGCTGCACAGGTGACACGTGTGACACATTCTGGGTGTTCATCCATACATACTGGATGTGTGCTGCCATCCAACCCTGTGATGTGGACACAAATTACTCAGCCTGGATATACATATCTGAACAACACCACAAGCACAATACACTACCTTGCTATGTATGCATGTGATTACACAGTTATTCAGTAGTTATGACAGTGATGCTATCCATGCAGCCCACTGGGCCAGTGGAAGCCACAACACACACCGCCAGCACATTTGCATATGCTTACCACAGACATCCCACATACTGCATGTACTGTGCACACAGTTATCTAACCCAGAACAACTGCACACCACTTATTAATCCTGTCCAGTGGACTACAGATACAGGCATATTGTATAACAATAGTAGGAGGCTACTGCAGCACAGGGCAGATTCACATGACAGGAAGGCATCTGTTGTCTGCAGTGTTAAGATGCTTCACATTCACCAAATGCACAGATATTGCCAACAATTTTGCAGACAGTTTAGGTGCAGGTACCCCCCCCCATTGTCCTACACACGTGTTATTACTTATCCCAGATGACTGTAACCTCCCTATCCTCTCACATGTCCAGGTGAGAGCCACCCTCATCATTGCAGAACACATATCATCACTGTTACGGAATGGTATCCCTGGATGTGTGCTACATTCACCCCTGGAGGACATAGCACCACATGACAGACTGATATTAATCCATGGCCATACTACAGGATATGTACCTGAACAGTGCCATACATACACAGTGGTCCCACACCAATGAGGAGGAACCTCTACTGACCCTGGGAACTACTGCATCATATGCTCAACTGGCCTTGTGTTCTAAGCTATGGAAGTGTTAGTTATGGCCCACATGTACAACAATTTTACATATGTTTATATTTCATGACTATCTACACACAACCTATCTCATGGACATACCTATTGATAGTGAACTATGATACATTTGGAGGTGTCACAGTATACACAGGATTAACCTGCTACTTTGCATTACCTGTGTTTGTGGCAGCTTTTGGTGAGTCAGTCGTGCTGCTTGTATTTTGCTGCTGTTGCTGCTGCTGCTGCTGCTGTTTTGCTGCTTGCTGTCAGTATATATTTTTTTCTCTCTCTGTCTGTCTCTCTCTCTCTCTTTCTCATTCGGTTAGTGCAATGACTGTATTGCATGAGTGGAGTGTGGGTACTGAATACTTTTGTAGGTATCTGCATGGATCCATGTGATGGCCTCTGCACCAATTGTAAGGCAGCATTTGCTAATTGCAAGCAGCTGGGTGCGTACTGATTGCATGTCTCACTGTGATTTCAGGACACTGCTATAAAAGGGTATGTGAGATAGGCGTTGCCCTTTCAGATTGTAGGGCGTGGACCATGCTGGTATGCTGTTGACAGTGTTCTGTGAGTGTGAAGGTTAGTACATCTCCCATGCTTCATGCTGTGTTGTAGATTCAGGTTGCTGCATTTATCTTGCCTGTTCCCTGTAGTGAGTGTGTATGCATACTGACACCTACAACTATATGTCATATGTATTGCTATATGAATATATATATATATATCTGTGTACATATACATACTTTCATATATGTACATTAGCTGACATTATTGGGTACAAGCTAACAATTAGCAGGGCTGTTTCCATTAACACTACTCTAGTATGGGAATCCAGTAATTGGGACTATAAAAGTCTGCCTGACATGCTTTGGGTAGTAGACATACTATATTGCCTTTATCTTCATTCCTACTATTACATGTTCCACTTATTTAGCACTATATTCCTGTATGAGAGTCATGGCTTAGTGGTAGGTCATACAGACTAGTGTTACAATGGTCTTGTGGTAGGGCCTACTAGTATGCTCATATTCTGCTTTTGGGTTGAGTATAGGGCCTATCAATCACAGTGCTAGAGGCACCTTTAAGCAGTTAAAGGGCTTAGTAGGTCTCACAGGAGCCAGGCTGTGTTGCAGATTCTGGTTGCTGCATATATCTTCACTGTTTCCTGTAGTGAGTGTGTATGGCTACTGAGACCTACGATTATATTTCATATGTATTAATATATATTTATATATATGTATGTGTTGATATACATACCTTCAAATATGTACATTACCTTACATTATTATGTACAAGCTAACAGGTAGCAGGGCTGTTTCTGCTCACACTGAACTAGTATGGGAATCCAGTAATTTGGCCATTAAAACTCTACCAAACATGCTTTGGATAGTACATCTCCTATATTACCTTTATACTGATTCCTACTATTACATGTTATATTTATTTTAGCAGTTTGTTCTTGTAAAGCAGGCATGGCTTAGTGGTAGGTCATACGGACTAATGTTACCAAGGTCCTGGGTTCGAGACTGACAGTGGGAATTTATTTTTCTTAGCAAACTTTGGAACTGAGTACAGGACCTGTCAATCAAAGTGCCATAAAGGCACTTTTAAGCACTTTAAACCAGGTCTGCGCTGCTTGCTGGAGCTCACGTGACAAGACTGGCGGTGAGCTCCGCTAACACAAGCGCACACCCGCTTATTTTATTTGAAAGAAAAGAAAAGGGGTGACAGGAAAGTGGTGAAAAGGGGTCACAAAGAGGGTAAGACAGTAGGGAAAGAAGCGTGGGATTTGCAGGAAGGGTGTAGGTAAGGCCCATAGATGCCCATGTCTTTTGCAGCAACAGCTGTATATTTCTATGTATTTTGGTGAGACATTTGAAACCTTCCACCTCTGAGAGAGGTGTCAGGACAACATTAATATTTGTTGTACAGCCAATTGTAATTAACAGTTTAGATGTCCAGCGGACATGTCTGCGACATGGACAGCTATGTATGGGGCGTAATTTTTTGTGGGACAGAGTGCCCTTTTTTTTTTTACAGGTGAGAGTGGTATGACAGGTGAAGGAAGTCGGTAAAGCTGGGGAGGTAGGTTGGGTAGGTTAACAGACAAGACAGACAAGACGATACAGGGACGGTGTATGACACACGTGGGGGTTACACAATTGACGGGACGGAGGTTGGGATATCTGAGATGCACGAGCCCACAGATGGCAACAGTGGAACTGATATCCCCACCCATAGGCAGTTGCCACTGTTCCTTCACAGCCCAGGACGGGCTGTGCTGGGGCTGTGTAGGCGGGCAACGGCCGGGCCGTTAGCTGTGCCACACGAGCCTCGAGCTGGCGTGGGGTCCAAGAACAGTGTCTTGGATCTCCCTACGCACCACAGACCGGACACCGGAGGGTGAGTGGACGAACCCTCCGCCACACTTGCAGAGGGGGACGGGCCCCATCCCCTGCAGCGCTTCCACCCGAAGGTGGCACAGGGCCACCGGAGGGGGTCCGCCTGGGCACTAGTGCCAGGTGCAGTCACCAGCTGAGGTGGGAGAGGTGGGTCCGCTGGGACCTGCCTTCCCAAGCGTTCTAGGTTTGTGAGTAGTTATGTTAGTTTGGGTTAGTGGCATTTTATTCCATTCAGATTAGTTGTAACAGCATGCATTGGTATTCCCATCAAACAAACACCCAGATATGGACACCATTGAACAAGGGGCATATCAATATCACATGCATTATTTGAACAGCAAAACACAGTCAAACGACATGCAGGGTTGATTAATGGCAACAGGCCATCGTATTTGCAGGTATAAACAGGGCACATGCACGAACAGACATGCATATATGTTTGGAACGGACAAATGTCCATGATTAATGAAATGTTCACATACCATTATTTAGTGGATGTTGTTATATGGAATTACAGGGTTGGGTGGGGATAGAAAGTGATGACACATTCATATGTTAAACATTAATTCACATTTATCATAGATACACAATTAAGTTGAGGCTGATGTTTCAAAATAATCTTTATTTGACTGTCATGCTACACCTGATACACATACATCACTATCCTACTTATTTTGAATTTGATCAGATACATCATCCTGCTACACTTTGATGACAGGACAGGGGACAACTATGGCTGTTTAGTCTGTCAGATAATCATTCATTCTATCTGCAAATTGTTTACTGTTATCACCATATACAGATTTTGAGCTAGACATTCAGATTCAGACACACTGAAATCAGTTTGGGATGTTAATTTGTACTTCCCACATGCATTTAGTTCTGTAAAAACACACTGAGGCTTATATATTCAGGGTTATTACTACTTTCTTTATTCATACATGAGCCTTTCTGTCACTCTCACACATTCTGCAACTTCACAGTTCAGGTTGGTACTTCTAGGCTTTGTTCACATATTAGACCTGTGGTGATTCAAACACTTTCCAACAGCCTCACTTCTGTCATGATTCAGCATTTCAACAGGGATATATCTGACATGTGACTACCTCAGATTCTGAAGCTGTACTCTTGAGACTATACTGCAGGTTACAGTATATTTAATTAATGATGGGACATCTGTATTACAGCACTGTTTAATCCTATCAATTATATTTCCAGTTACACTTGCATACTGATGAACTTGTTGCAGCCATACCTGCAGACGTTCAATTCCTGATTGCACATTATATTACTTTTAATCAATACACTGCACTGTTCTGATACATGGTACATAATAATATTTATTTACAAGTACTGGGTGGGGTTACTAACCTGCATGGTGGCGCAGCCGCACCAGCCTTCTGGTGTGCATCTCGACATTCGCAGAGCGGACACCTGCAGCTGTAATACAAAGGGAATAATATTGGACTACACATCTCCATGGTATCAGCTGGTTGAAATCCTTACATACATGTGTAAAATGTGACTTACTCAGTAGTGGGCGTTGGGCATTTGCCGGGCCTCCTGGATCCAACGGTTCAATTGGTCCTGCTTGCCTCTTCAGGTCCGCATGGTGGTGACGGACCTGCTCACCAGTGCGTGGAATGCCAGTAGCACTGGTCAGCTCACGAGCCAACTGGTCCCACGCCTCAGCCCTATATACTCCCCATGAGACCTGGCCCTGCATGAGTTGGGCCTCGTGATTATGGACAAGGAGCCAGACCATGTATCTGGACTCCTCAACGCCCAACGCTGTGCTCGAAAGCAACGTCCCTCACCTACTCCACTCATGCTGACTGCAAGTCTGTTCTACAATCAGTTATGCTGTGTATTCCCGCCTATGGGGCTTATATATGCCGCTTTTCCGCACATTTCTCTGATTGGCCGTTTTGGAATTGTATCTACTTCACTGAAAATGCTTTCTCATGCTCCATTCTGGGTTTTATCCCATATATATGCTATTTCTGCTTTTCTAGGTATTGCTGTCATGGCTTAGTGGTTTAGTTCCTTGACTCTAGTGCATGGTATCCTGTGTTCGAATCTGGCAACTGCTTTTTGCTTTTCCTGACAGAAATGAGTTGAAGACCTGTCAATCAAACATGCCAAAAGCACTTTTAAGCACTTTAAACCTGGTCTGCGCTCGTTTGCGCGGAGGTAACGCATGCGCACTGGCAGTTAGCTTGTGGGAGCGGCGCGCAAACGGTGTGCGCTGGGATAAATCTTAATTGGCTAGTGACACACATGTTCAGCTAATTGCACACAGTTTCAGCCTGTTTATCCGCTGCTTGGCAACGGGCACGCAGTTTGCAGCTTTTTGAACACTACTCGGCTACGGGCACTCTGTCTCACGGCAGCTTAGCTATCAGTACATTTCTGACTATTTTTATTCTTATGTTACTTCAAAATATATGCTCTGTTTCATTCCATTTTACAAAAGGGAATACATTTACATTTGTACAATACTGTCTGGGGGCTTTTTAGTGCTTATTTACAAAAATAACTAAAAGGTTGTTGTAGGGGCTCGAACCCTGCCTGCCTACTCATAGGGCGGGTACTCTACCACTAAGCTATTATTTCTTGGCTTACTTTGCATATTTAGTTCTTATATCCTTTTCCCTGACTGCTAAATGTGATTGCGCTTAGTAGCACACCCACACACACAGTAGCAAACATTTACGGGGTTTAACAAAAAAAAAAAAAGTTTTCATTTACTTTTATGACATCTCTTCACTTTATACACTGATGGCCAGTCGGGGCATGTGTTGTATAGTGTGTTTATTCACATTTTCATGGCCTTTCTCGTGGCTGTTTACTTTCAGCCATTCTAGTTTTCCGGGGGCGTGTCCACTTGCAGAGCTTAGCCTACAGACACGCCCCCTACTCTCTTACACGGACCGTGTAAGAGTTACTGGTGTGATTCAGCATGCCTCATGCACCTCATGCATATGCATGACATGCTGACATCACACAGTTTAACTGCAGCCTCCGTGTAAGAGTTATAACTCTTACACGGAGGCTTCCTGAATCTGGCCCGTTGTGTTTTTTTACGTTTTGAGATCTGTTTATGACATTGACGTGTCAGCAATTGTACTGAGGTTATACGATGGATCGGAACACAATCTAATTTTATTTCATTTCATATCATTGTTGTTTTTTAAAGAAGTCTTTATGACAGTTTTCTTAGTATATTACAAATTCTTTTAGGTTAATTTTGTACTACAGGGATACGGCTTGGAAATGTGTTTAATTTTATTGGCATTTGCAGCCATGTTTAACTGCTCCGTATACACTGTTTCTTTAACAAATGAAATGTGAATACAATTAACAAATTAGGCAGTGACTATCATTGATTCATTTCTTTGGCTTGCACGCCAAAATGTTCTATATATAAGAATTCAGTTTTTATTGCTTAAATACACCTGAAGAAGCGTAGTTTAACTACATGAAAGCGCTTGTGTTTTGTACTTCAGTAAAGAGATACTATGTTTATCTAATCCATCTCCTGTGGTGACTCCTGTTTGGATCTGCTACTACTATTTTTTCCACGCTTTTCCACGAGGATTCTTTGCTTTCCTGCAACAGTTCGTTGGTTTTTTGTCTGCTTTTTTTGCTGCCTGCAGGTTTGACTCATGGAGCAGATTGACATTGAGTTGGATTTTCATCCAGAGACGAGGACTACTACTTTACCGGCTTGGGACTCTCTCAAGCACTGCACAGAGAATCCTTTATTGACTCTGGAATTGATGAACCATGCAACTATTTTACCACAGACTCCTAATGGTGAGAGTGTTACTGAGTTCAATAGACTTTGCAAACTGTTCCAGGATGATTTATATCAGTTACAAAGGTATGCATGGCAAAGATTGCATTTAGAGGCATGCATTCATTTTAAAATAGTGCCTAGAGGCATGCGTATTTTTTGTATGCTTTCTTATGGGGATAGTCATCCCACTTTATTGAGAAAATGGCAAGACCTTAACATACAACTTGGCTTTAGTTACATCAATCTTTTATTAAAATATTTTGCACCCCTTGAAACTGACTTAAGAAATAAAATTGATTTACAACATAAAGTCATTTCAGAACGCTTTAAGACAGAGTACTTTACTAAAAGGTTGGACAATATATGGACTCAAGTTCATTCTTTCAGTGAACGACTGAAACAAGTAAAGCATAAAAAACTTGTAAGGGATGCCAATGACTTTGCTCTTGGTCAAGTCTTTTTATAGTCCAGGACTGAAAATGTACGTACACAGGCTACATCTAATACAGAAAATCAAATAAATGCCTCAAGCTCTTCTTCCTTTACACAAGGAACTTCTAACACTGATATTGATATAGTTCCTTCTTCTACATCTACAACTAGCAAGCTGGCGAATATTGAATTGATGCCTAACAGTTATACTTCTAACCCTCTAAATGATGCAAATTTTGCTAGTGACACCCCCCCCCCCAACCAACAAGCAGCTAAAGCATTTCTTTTAGCAGGCGCTAAACCTAAAGACACAGCCCCTGCTACTAACTGTTTTTTACCGTTTCCGGTGAAGCAACAACCAGGATGGAGAGGCCGGTCAAACAGCAGGGGGCCACGAAAAAGAAAGGGATCCGAAGAAAAGTATACAACCACAAGGAAACAAAGAAATTGAACTCTTTAGTGCATAACATCTCTGACTATGTCCTGTCTGAATCAGATATTTCTCTGTTAGATAAAGGTCTCAATTTCATCCCCTCCCAAACTAGCTTTTTGAATGATGTTTTAATTGACTTAAGATTATTTTGTCGTAACGTGTCTTTGAAAATCTTATTTAAAAATAATAGTGCTTTAGATACAAAAGCCTTAAAAAGCTTTTTTAGAGTTAAAAGTAGTTTTATACCTTTTATGCCACATAATGTAGAAAGCTTTTTGAAAATGTGTGAGAAGGACTTTTATGAATGGTTTGCTTTGAATAAGAAAAGATGTTGTTTTTTTAACGTTACTAAAGCAGAACAAGATTCCATCCATGCCTTAAAAAGTAATGCCAACGTTATCATTAAGCCAGCTGACAAAGGTGGGGCTGTGGTCTTTATGAATTCTTCAGACTATGACAATACTATGAACAGTCTTCTATCAGATGATACTGTCTATGAAATGGTTACTCCAGAGAGAGTTAAAAGAATTATTAAAACAGTACAAACTGATCTATATGACCTGTTGATGTGTGGCCAGATAAGTTGTGAACTATATGAATATTTCCTCATAGAATTCCCCACAATCCCCATAATCAAAGGCCTACCTAAGATACACAAGGATATTAATCCTGTACCGATGAGACCCATAGTCTCCTGTGAACATTGGATAACTTCCACTATCTCTTCCTTTGTGGAAAGCCTTCTCAGACCATTGGTAGATAACATCCCTAACATCCTCAGAGACTCATACCAACTGATAGAATTCTTAAGAGAACTTGAATTAGATAGGTTGGATACAGAGTTACTATTAGTTACCATGGATGTCAAAAACCTTTTCACTTGTATTCCAAATGATCTAGGGCTTCAAGCCATTAGAGAGATACTAGTTACCTTGTCCGATTATAGTAATAACAGGCAAATTTTGATTAACTACTTATTAGAATTAATACTCAATAACAATGTTTTTTTATATCAGAATCAACTTTATTTACAAAAATGGGGGGTTGCCATGGGCACCCCCTGTGCAAGTAGTTACGCTAATCTTGTAGTTCATAACTGGGAACGTAACCATTTGTTTAAACATACAGAATTTAGTAGAATAAAAGTATACAAGAGATTTGTGGATGACGTTCTTTTTGTCTGGGAAGGCACAGAGGCAGATTGTATCAACTTTATTAAAGAACTAGATACCACTACTTCTTTCCTAAGGTTTACAGCTGAGACGTCTCATTGTCAGGTACATTATTTAGATTTGACATTGGAGTTTATTGGAAATAAGATTGTTACTTCATTATATAGGAAACCCACCTGGAGGAATACATTACTCCGCTTTGAAAGCATGCATCCCAGATTCACTTTTAAGGGGATTATATCAAGCCAAATGTATAGAATGTCTAGGATATGTAGTGATAGGAATAGTTTACAATCAGAACTCAATGAACTTGAAGTCTTGTTTAGAGAGAGAGGCTACCCCACCAAGTTAATTACTGAATGTAAGCAGGAAATTAATAGAAAAATGAATACTACCCATGACTTAGATGTTTATGAAAGGAACGTCTCTAAACAGAATATAAGAAATAGAGGGAAATTCACTGACAAGTTGAGTTATGTTACTAAATACACTAGTGATGTTACCAATCTTAACAAAATTATTAATAGGAATTGGAATGTTTTAATAACGGACCCATTTACTAAAACAATAGTGGGCGACTATCCTAGGTTTAGTTACAGGACTTGCAATAATTTAAAACAGCTACTCTGTCTAGAGAGGATTCCTCAACATAATAATGGAGCAAGTGATGTACAGGGTACATTTCCTTGTGGCCGGTGTCACATGTGCCCATATATATCTAAGAGAGTTATTTTACTACATCCAGAAGGGTTTTTTACTTTTATACCAAGGTTTTATAGTGACTGTAACAGTGTTAATTTAATTTATTTAGCTACTTGTGACAAATGTGAAGTATTTTATGTGGGCCTAACCAAGAGGAGACTTTGTGACAGAATTTATAATCACTGCTACGACATTAAGAAAGGGCATGAATGCAACGCCCTAGCTAAGCACATCATTGAGTATAAAACCCACACGTTTAGTTTTAAGGTTTTGGAGATAATGGCTATAAACCATAGAGAAGGTGACAATACCAATCAGTTAGCCATTAAAAAACTCAAATGGATTTTTACTCTGAAAGCCCACATTTATCCTGGCATTAACCAGTTTGTATCCGTTAAACCCATTCTAAATAGTAGGAAATTATAATAAATATTTTTATAGGTTTTAGGTTTAGATGCCTATTCAATACTTTTAGGCTGATTGTTTAGTTTTCTCTCTTTGGTTCTTTCGTCAGATATTTTTTTCTTTTTTCTTTTTGACCTAGTAGGCTATCAGCTCTCTTTCATATATTCTCGGTATTATGAAAGTCTATTTATTTCATAGAGAAAATGCACTTATTCATGAAACATATATATACACACTGTGAATGAGATAGAATAAAACATATATATATATGTGTTTTCATTTCATATATACATACACAGATGTACATATTACATACATGTATTTTTTTTCTATTTTGTTTTTTATTTTAAAAAAAATTTTTCATATACATATACTTTTATATACACAATATATTTATATATAATCAGGATAATACTACTAATGATTTCATATATGTCTTCTGCACATATTTTGTATATATATTTTATTACATATCTATAGCTTTTAACAATATATTAATGTAATTCATTTTTACAATTCATTATATTATATTATATATGAGCACATAGACTTAAACTCCTTTTACTTAATAGATGTTCTAAAAGAGTTAGTCCCCAAGTTTTATGTGTCTCCTAGAAAAAAATTTCTAATAACAAAATCTCTTAAGAAAGGTTTATTAAAATTTTTAAAGTTCCATATTTATTCACATATTTGTCTTTATAACTAACTTGAACTTCTTATGATGATTAATATATATTTTTGCGTGTAACTTATGATTATTTCTAGGACCTTGATATCAACACGCATAATACACAATGAGCTCATGGCACTTTTTGTACCTTGTTCTGGTCTTAGTTTGACCAGTCCGTCTACCCTTTTTTGCATTCTGGGTTGGATATACATAAGCATTGTGTTTAGTAACACATCAATAGTGGTATTTGTAGTTTTTTACTGCAGAGTTCTGCAGCCAGGTAGTTCCTATTCTTAGTGAACCTGCCGCTTTTTCTTCCGTATTTTTTTAAATAAATTTCTGCATTATGCATTATTTTTACATTAATTAATCTTTTACACTTTGCACTATTGAAGCGTAATATTTTTATTAGATACGCTATGCACATTGATATTTTTTTATATTTCGTCTTGTATCTTGATTTTTTTTAGTAAGTAGATCAATTAAATGTCTACGCAAACACGATCATAACCTTCATGGCTCACACATCTTGAATGAAAAATAGTCACTAAGAACCATCTTGCCCTTACTAATTTATTTGGTCTTCATAATGGAAGCTTTGAGTAATAACTTTTAGTTAAGCGTTTTACTAAACGTTGGGATATGTTGATTGGTTCTATCAAATATATTGATATATAGCTTTAAAACCTTGTCTCAATTAGAATTTCTCTAACAAGTTGTTGTTTAGTTTTTTTTTTTTTAGAACCTTCGATTATTCAGAATGGTCAGGTCCATCAGATGTTTATTTGAGTTGTTTAAATATATATTATTATTTTTTTGAGATGTTCAATACTATTTCTTAATTTGACCTGAATTACACTCTTTGAAACATCGGCATTACATTTTTTATATACAAGATTATGGTTTGCATGATGCCAAGTGTAACCTTAGTGTTATTTTATCAAATATTGAACTTTTAATACATTAGTTTTAAATAAGAATAGATAGGATGCTTTCCTCATTGAATTTATGTTGTGTTTTTTTACGTTTTGAGATCTGTTTATGACATCGACGTGTCAGCAATTGTACTGAGGTTATACGATGGATCGGAACACGATCTAATTTTATTTCATTTCATATCATTGTTGTTTTTTAAAGAAGTCTTTATGACAGTTTTCTTAGTATATTACAAATTCTTTTAGGTTAATATTGTACTACAGGGATACGGCTTGGAAATGTGTTTAATTTTATTGGCATTTGCAGCCATGTTTAACTGCTCCGTATACACTGTTTCTTTAACAAATGAAATGTGAATACAATTAACAAATTAGGCAGTGGCTATCATTGATTCATTTCTTTGGCTTGCACGCCAAAATGTTCTATATATAAGAATACAGTTTTTATTGCTTAAATACACCTGAAGAAGCGTAGTTTAACTACGTGAAAGCGCTTGTGTTTTGTACTTCAATAAAGAGATACTATGTTTATCTAATCCATCTCCTGTGGTGACTCCTGTTTGGATCTGCTACTACTATTTTTTCCACGTTTTTCCACGAGGAGTTTTTTTCTTTCCTGCAACAGTTCATTGTTTTTTTATTTACAATCATACTTAGATATGTTACCAATACACGTACCAACATATGAATTGCAGAAGGAGTCATTACTGGGCACATTGCGGGAGCTGTAAAGAGCACATCTGGCTAACATCAAACACTGAAACAATACTAATTTCATGAACTTTAATCATACTTTGAATTAGGAATGGGATCCATTCCTGTCATGGTATTAGAAAACCAAAAGACTTGGAGAAATTAGAAAAGGATGAAAAATCAAAAGAAACAATAAGGAGTTCACAATAAGCCATGCAAATTATTAACCTAGGAATACAAAATTCAAATGTGCAATAGCAACCTTTAAAGTAGGAATGCCGCAACTCCAAGAAAATATCTGTCTGCTACAGGAATGTGATATAAAGGAACCTGAGTAGGAAGGGGTGTATCAATTTTGGAGAATTGATATGAAATTTACAATAAAACATGAACAAATGTGAATAAAACTTACTAATATTTTATAAGACTAAAATTAATACTGAAAACAGCCATGACATCTAGGAACAATGCCTAGTGAAAACTAGTTTGTTCTTCCTGTTCTAACTTGCAGTTTTGGTATGACTGACTGGCCCCAAAAGGTACTGGATAAGTTGGACAGGAAAACAAGAAAAATACTTCATGCTTAGTTATCAACATCATCTTCTTTCGGCTGTTCCCGTTAGGGGTCGCCACAGCGGATCATCTGTTTTCATTTCTTCCTGTGCTCTGCATCTTGTTCTGTCACACCAACCACTTGCATATCCTCTCTCACCACATCCATAAACCTTATCTTAGGCGTTCTTCTTTTCCTGTTACCTGGTAGCTTCATCCTTAACATCTTTTTCACAATATACTCAGCATCCCTCCCCAGCATATGTCCAAACCAACGTAATCTTGCGTCTCTGGCTTTGTCTCCAAATATTCCAACCTGGGCTGACCCTCTAATATACTTATTCCTAATCCTGTCCACCCTCGTCACACTCAGTGCAAATCTTAACATCTTTAACTCTGCCACATCCGGCTCAAACTCCTGCCTTTTCGTCAATGCCACTGTCTCCAACCCATATAACATAGCTGGTATCACTACCCTCTTGTAGACCTTCCCTTTCACTCTTACTGGTACTTGTCTGTCACAAATCACTCCTGACACTCTTCTCCACCCACTCCATCCTGCCTGTACTCTCTTCTTCACCCACCCACTCTCTTCCACACTCACCATTACTCTGAACTATTGATCCCAAGCAAGTATTTAAACTCATCCACCTTCGCCACCTCTACTCCTTGCATCATCACCATTCCTCTATCCTCCCTCTCATTCACACACATATATTCTGTCTTAGTCCTGCTGACTTTCATTCCTCTTCTCTCTAGTGCATATCTTCATCTCTCTAGGGTCTCCTCCAACTGTTCCCTACTCTCACTACAGATCACAATGTCATCTGCAAACATCATAGTTCACGGGGACTCCTGTCTGATCTCGTCTGTCAACCTGTCCATCACCATTGCAAATATGAAAGGGCTAAGAGCTGATCCTTGATGTAATCCCACCTCCACCTTAAACACATCCATCACTCCCACCACAGACCTCACCGCTGTCACTCTACCCTCATACATATCCTGTACTACTCTTACATAATTCTCTGACACTCCCAACTTCCTCATACAATACCACAACTCCTCTGTAGACACCCTGTCATATGCTTTCTCTAAGTCTACAAAAACACAATGCAACTCTTTCTGACCTTCTCTGTACTTCTCCATCAACACTTTCAGAGCAAACATTGCATCTGTAGTGCTCTTTTCTGGCATGAAACCATACTGCTGATCACTAATCATCACGTCCCTTCTTAACCTAGCTTCCACTACTCTTTCCCATAACTTCATGCTGTGACTGATCAATTTAATACCTCTGTAGTTACTACAGCTCTGCACATCACCCTTATTCTTAAAAATTGGTACCAAAACACTTTTTCTCCATTCCTCAGGCATCCTCTCACTTTCCAAGATTTTATTAAACAATCTGGTTAAAAACTCCACTGCCATTTCACCTAAACACCTCCATACTTCCACAGGTATGTCATCTGGACAAACAGCCTTTCCATTTTTCATCATCTTCATAGCTATCCTTACTTCCTCCTTGCTAATCCATTGTACTTCATGATCACTATCCCCACATCATCCAACCTTCTCTCCCTCACATTCTCTTTATTCATCAATCCCTCAAAGTACTCTTTCCATCTCCGCAATACACTCTCCTCACTTGTGAGTATATTTCCCTCATTATCCTTTATCACCTTTACCTGCTACACATTTTTCCAAGCTCGGTCCCTCTGTCTAGGCAATTGGTAAAGGTCCTTTTCTCCCTCCTTAGTGTCCATCCTTTCATACAACTCTTCATATGCCTTATCCTTAGCCTTCACCACCTCTCTCTTTGACATACACCTCATCTCCTTATACTCCTATCTACTTTCTTCATCACTCTGACAATTCCACTTCTTCTTTGCCAACCTCATTCTCTGTATACTCTCCTGTACTTCCTCATTCTACCACCATGTCTCCTTGTCATCCTTCCTCTGTCCAGATGTCATACCAAGCACCTTTCTAGCTGTCTCCCTTACTAGCTCTGCTGTAGTTACCCAGCTATTTGGTAACTCTTCACTGCCACCCAGTGCCTGTCTTAACCCATCCCTGAACTCCACCTCACAATTACCGTTTTTCAATTTCCACCATTTGATCCTTGGTGCTGCCCTCACACTCCTTCTCCTCTTCTTGATCACCAACGTCATCCTACAAACCACCATCCTATGCTGCCTAACTACACTTTCCCCGGTCACCACTTTACAGTCTCCAATTTCCTTCAAACTGGCCCTCCTACATAAGATATAATCCACCTGTGTGCATCTTCCTCCACTCTTGTATGTCACCCTATGCTCCTCCATCTTATTAAGATACATATTCACCACAGCCATGTCCATCCTTTTCACAAAATCCACTACCATCTGACCTTCTGCATTTCTTTGTTTAACACCATACCTACCCATCACTTCCTCATCCCCTCTGTTCCCTTCACCAACATGCCCATTGAAATCTGCTCCAATCACCACTCTCTCACCCTTGGGTACAGTCATCACCACTTCATCCAACTCACTCCAAAATTTTTCTTTCTCATCCATCGCACACCCAACTTGTGGAGCATATGCACTAACAACATTCATCATTACACCATCAATTTCCAGCTTCATAAACATCACTCTATCTGACACTCTTTTCACCTCCAAAACACTCTTAGCATACTGTTCCTTCAGGATAACTCCTATGCCATTTCTCCTCCCATCCACACCATGATAAAACAATTTGAACCCACCTCCGATACACCTAGCCTTACTCTCCTTCCATCTGGTCTCTTGCACACACAATATACCAACCTTTCTTCTCTCCATCATATCGGCTAGCTCTCTCCCTATACCAGTCATATTGCCAACATTCAAAGTTCCGACCCTCACTACCACAGTCCTAGCCTTTCTCCTCTCTTTCTGCCTTCAGCCATGCCTTGCACCTCTTCTCCTCCTTTGTCCAACAGTAACCCAATTTCCGCCAGCACCCTGTTGGCTAACAGTACTGGTGGCGGTCATTGTTAACCCGGGCCTCGACTGATCTGGTATGTAAATATTTACTGGTGTCCTCATGCATTATTTGGTGAAGTTTTATGCTGGATGCCCTTCCTGACGCAACCCTCCCAATTTATCTGGGCTTGGGACTGGCACAAAGAAATGTACTGGCTTGTGCATCCCCAGACCAATATTATATATTCCCCATTCTGAAGAAGGTATGCTCCTCCTCAAAGTTGATTACATGTATAGATCTGCAGTCATAGGACTGCATACATATCTGCTGACCTCAAAAGATCCAAATATAGTGAAAGTTTTACACATTAGGAGAACAAGTCTAAGATGATTTCCCTGCTAAGTTTAGCAGAAGCATATCGCTGGCAAGCAGGAACTGAAATTAAATCAGACATAGACAAAAATCAAGTAGCAACTGAATGTACCAAAAAATGAAAGAATATAAAATGAAGGATTGGATTAGAAGGCAAGAAAAGTGGAAAATGCATACATATAGTTGCAAGTACAGAAAACTCCTGGAACAACCTCATGTTGATCAGGATCTGATGTAGGAATGGTTAAGGAGAGGAAAATTTAAACCAAAAGATAAAAGGTTATTATTGGCAGCCCAGGACAGTGGACTATCTACACATTTGTTTACAAAGTCCATTGAACATGTTGGAGAAACAGACAAATGCAGGTTTTGCAAAAACTGGAAACAGTCACACATCTTGTTGCTGGGTGTGGTACACTAGTGACAGTGGGCCTGTATACTGAAAGGCATAATAATGTGGCAAGACTGTTGCATTGGGGATTGTGCAAACATTATAATACTGAAGTAGCTGAAAAGCATTGGAAATGTGAGCCACAAAACATATAGAAAATGATGAAGTTTATATTACATGGGATCCCCATTCCATCAGTTCAAAAGATAGATGCAAGAAAACCAGATATAGTAGTCTGAAAATAAGACTGAAGTAGCATTGATCCTTGAAATGGCTACACCCAGTGATTACAGTGTCTTATGTACAGAGAGACAAAAAGTCATGAAATACCAGTATTTCCAGGCAGAAATGAGAGTAATGTGGAAAAAGGACACCCAGGCAGTTGCAATAGTAGTAGGAGCAATAGGTCCCATAAAAAAATAATTTACAGTCATATTTAGATATGTTACTGATACATCTGGCACATTGCAGGTGCTGTGAAGTGCACTTTTGGCTAACATCAAACAGTGAAACAAGACATTTCATGAACTTTAATCATTCCTAGGCTTAGGAGTGGGGTCCATTCCCATCGTGGTGTTAGAAACCCTAAAGATTTGGGAAAATTAGAAAAAACGAGAGCTTTCAAATGAAGCTAAGCAGTTCTGTCTGTGCTACTTGGTTGTCGAAATATTTAGAAAAACATGACATTTACGACAATATAAATACATATTATATGACTAACAATTAATATCTCTTTATCTGCACTACACAAAGGTCAAATATCAATACCGTTATGTTTGTCATTGCGTAGGCTTCACGATGAAATCTTTCAATACTTTGTATGTAACATGGTTTTGGAATTATTAATGCAAATGTGAATAATCAATACTTGACACCTAAAGGCATCAGTAGGATGTAACTGCAGAAGCACCTGGAGGTGCCATTCAGCTATAATGAGTTAACAAACTATATGTCAAGTACCTGTCTCTTGAATGGTGTCTACCACTGCATAACTTAAAGATAAATATAAATAAATAAATTAAAAAAAAAACAAAAAAAAAAAAACAAGATTTACTGGCCAAAACTTTCTGTTGTGGTCTTGTGCTTAACTCCATTTATCGTTCAGTTTTTCCTTTCACAAAGAGTTTTATGGGCTTAACTTTATAAAACATACTAACCTAAATAAATTATGTGAGAAAGAACAGCATGAGCATTTTATTAATATGATATGTTGTGCTGACTCCATTATACATTACAGGTCCATGAGGATTAACCAGGTCTCATTTCAATCACAGGTGAGGAACTGAGAATGATCCACTTATTATTCAAGCAGTTAACATTTCAGGAAATTACACAAACTGTTCCTGCATTGGTGAGCAGAACTTATTATTCAAGCAGTTAACATTTCAGGAAATTACACAAACTGTTTCTGCATTGGTGAGCAGAACTTATTATTCAAGCAGTTAACATTTCAGGAAATTACACAAACTGTTTCTGCATTGGTGAGCAGAACTTATTATTCAAGCAGTTAACAGTTCGGGAAATTACACAAACTGTTTCTGCATTGGTGAGCAGAACTTATTATTCAAGCAGTTAGTTCAGGAAATTACACAAACTGTTTCTGCATTGGTGAGCAGAACTTATTATTCAAGCAGTTAACAGTTCGGGAAATTACACAAACTGTTTCTGCATTGGGGAGCAGAACTTATTATTCAAGCAGTTAACAGTTCAGGAAATTACACAAATTGTTTCTGCATTGGGGAGCAGACACCTTTACAATGCTCAAAATAGTGGCTTCAAATCATGTTTGCCTTCACGGTCTCAAAATATACTGTCTGGTTACTTGACCTCAAAGTAAAAAGAAAGGAATTCACCTTTTACTTGCAGTTATTTAACCTTGTAGGAGCAATATGTATGTAGGTATTTTATCTTTGACAAAGCAGCACCTGACGAGATAACTCATTGATAGTCTGCCCTTTTGATAAAGAAGGCACAATTTTTTGAGTTTCAAAAAATGAAAAATGGGGGATCATTATCTGACCATACATTGCAATTTATACACACACACAGACACACACGCACGCACACGCACACACATGCAAATAAACTATCAGTCCCTCTCACTGAACTCACAGGGTGTCATCTGGAATGACTATCAGTCAAGCAACCATTCCTCACCACTCTGAGCATGACCACTCACATGCAACCATTCCTCACCACTCTGCGCATGACCACTCACATGCAACCATTCCTCACCACTCTGAGCATGACCACTCACATTGCAATTAATAGAAGATATGGCTTCACCTCTTTAGGTTGTTGCAACCCATGTTTAAACATGGATCATAATTTTCTTCAGGCTTGGGAACAACCCATCAGCTATGTAACTGTATAGAAAGTGAGGGGATTTTTCACATTAATTAGCCTGACCTTTCCCCTTGCAGAATTGGTGAGCATACTGCCAATGTGGGGTACACAGTACCATCCCTGTGACTCTTGCAAACATCTTTCATGCACCGACTTGTGACAGCAGTACCCTGCACTACTTGATTGTGAAGTAAGTGCACTTCATAACTCCTCACACTACTGCTGCAAACGCTATCTCCACCAGAGATTACAACAGCAACAGACAGATCCCGTCATTGGTCTAGTTAATAAGCAGGGCTTTATTTATCTGTGAAATACAGCTGGAAAGGCTTATATATACACATTTATAGGAAGCATAGTATAGCACCATTTCTTTCTCTCTTTGTTCTTTATTCACCCTGTAGTTACTTATGAGTACATTGTTTTATATCTGAATTCAGCTAGTTACTTATTTGACTACTTAAGAGGAGAGCTTGGATATGAAGCAAGTTAAAAAGATATTCACCATATTGCATATTTGTGAATAGGTCATTTTAACTTTTCAGTACCATTGCATTGCAAAAAGTTGCATTTGCACATAAATATTAAAAAAATATATTTTGTTTTTGGTGCAGTAGCAGGCATTGTCTACTAAAATAAAGATGTAGAACTACCAACACTCATTTTATTCATGTTCATCAAATATTCATTAGCTGATTTTCAATTACACAACTGTTTAGGTTAACATTGTCTTACTCTGTAACTAAATGATTTACAGCTTTCTTTCATAGTCCATGAAGAAATTAAACTTGCTTTGTTTTCCTACATGGCATGTATACCACAGTTTTGTGTTATAAATGCAGATCCCATTACTCCTTTGTTTGCTACACTCCCTTAAATGCATCATTAGCAGGGGTTGGGACTGGATATTTTCTGTACATCTCATGATGGATATGCTCATGTCTATAGAGAATGTTTCTGCCTCTTGTGACAATTCCTGTTGACACATTTAGTATTCTGCACACTTTTTGCTCAAAGATACTCTTGCCATCTTAACAGAATTTTGTGGTATTGTTTTGCTGGTGGTGGTTGGTTTTGTTCTACCTTTTGTTTCACTCCCTTCCATGCTACTGCTCTATTGCACATTTCCAGGATAGTTTGTTTAAGCTGTGAATGTCCCATTGAAAATGCATTATGCTATCTCCAGGCTTACTGCTCTATGCATAGCATAATTTTGTTTAGTTACTTATATATAGTTCAGTAAGACTATTGTAAAACAGATATAACTGTGAACTGCATTAGACAAGAAGAATTATGCAATATACTGATGTTTCCAAATCACCCTTTTTTCTTCTAGTACAGTTCAAAGGTTTATAGACTGTTCCTAGGCTAGCAACCACAAGGGCACTTACAAGCTTAGCCATGCACCTCAGAGCCATTTTGTTCCTGAGCATCATGATGGTGGGGATGGGCATGTTAGTATGGAGGTAACTAAGGGATTTGTAAGCAGGGTTGTACTTAAGATAATACTTTTTTTAAGGGATGAACCCTGTTTTACATGGATGGGGCACCTATTCCATAGCACAGGGATCCTTTGGGACACACATTTGTCATCTCCAGCATGTTCTGTTGTGAATCTAGTGTTTTGGTGATGTTTGCTTCATGTATATTAGTAGATCTATCAGGGCATAGATCCCTCTCAATAGGCTGTAGGAGACTGAATACAGAGACAGAGCCTTTAGGTGATCAGCGTAGGACAGAGTGTGCAAGCCTTGAATTCTTCTGATGAGAAACCTCTATGAGAATTCCAACTGTTGCAAGTGTCTTGCTAAGTACACATCAAAGGGGACATTGTACTCAATGATAGGTCTAAAGAAGCATGAGTAGAGTGGTACTATAACTTCCTTGTACCTGAATGCCATAACCTTATCTATAAGTTGGGTGACATAGGATGATTTTCTTACTCTCTTACCTACATGTTATCAATGGCCAGGTTGCTGTCTGCATATTTCCCCAGACCCCACAATACTGGGTAGACTCTTAGTTGCTTTATCAATGGAGTAATTTAGCTTGTGTAGACTGTTTCCCAAAGGGCATTATAATGCATTTTTGGGCAATGAGTTTTAGGCTATGGCTTTGACACCAGTTAAAATGTTTTGCAAGATACAGATGTCTTTGGTGGGGGAATCTATAACAGCAGCCACTTAACAATAAATAAGGTGGCACTACCCCCACATTGGTCAATAATTGGCCCATCTCTGCTAGGCTCACCTTTTAGTCACCACCTCCATGATTGGCTCTTCATTCCCAAGCTCTCTCACCAACTCCCTCCATAATTGGCCCATTCCTGCCAAAATCTAATACCATTGGCTGCTGTTACAATATACTACATCTTATTTATTGTTAAGACTTGCAATCTTTTGATCAGTTCTATGCGCCACTTATTTTTTGTCTGAAGAAGGTCTTCCATTAAAGAACAAAAGCAGTAAAATCCATCTGGTCTGTTCTTTGCTTCTCCCTGGCCCTCAAAGTTCCTTTTAATATATGTATTGGGTCTATGTGACATGATCAAAATGTTAGTAGACCGACTTTCAGAATACTGAGACCAAAAAGCTGAAGTTTGATTTGACTGAAACTTCACTTTACTGACATTCAGAAGACTGAACTTTTAAAATGCTGACTCCAAACAGAGCAGAAAGGAAATCTGCTCATTTCCGCACTGTAGTGTGATCTTGGAGTTGGTATATTTAAGTTGTAGAGGGTTTGGGGGGCACAAGTCCTCTGCAAAAATGTAAAAGTAAAAAATTATTAATTTTTTTTAAATTTAAGTGTCTGTAATGAATATTCAGTTTGATATTTTTGGCTTTTGCAGTATTGGTTGGGTGGGTGGGGTGTGGGTGAGGTTAGGTACGTTGTTTTTGTTTTAAAAGGGTAGTGTACTGTTGCTATAGTGCTAGTGGTTAGTGTTGTACTTGAATTTTCTGTAACCCGTCCACTATGTTTTAACTTTTGCTCGGTACCTAGTGCGAGAATTTAACTTTGCACAGCAATATTTGTAGGAAATGTCTTTGCAGTTTCTTCCTTGTATTGTATTGCAGGTTTGTCGATGTCTTCCAGTTTCAGTCATTTGGAAGTCGGCTTTTTGACTAGTCAAGATTTTAAGATTTCGTTTTTTTTTTTATTTCTGTGTTCTCAATGTTGGTTAAATGGTAATTCAGTCATGTAAAGAAGAGCCATATATATTATGTCTACCATTGCCCCAAACGGCTTGGGTCATGGCTGAAAATATATCATTAAAGATCATTTCACTTGCATGCATAAGAAATAAACCAATAAAATAAATATTAGCATGTTAATGTATATAGTAGTGTATAAATATTAGCACGTTAATATTAGCAACTTGAAATTGTATATTTATTTTCATTAACAGGTGCATTACAAGTAGAAAATTATATTATATTATATTATATTATATTATATTATATTATATTATATTATATTATATTATATGTGCATGCATGAGTACACATATATGTGTATATGTATGCGTTTGTGTGTGTATCTGTGTGTATGCACGTTTGTGTGTGTGCACACATCTACACATGTCTGAAAGAGAGAGAGAAAAATATGAATGTAAGCTATGCAGGTTCAAAGTGCTACTTCTTACATTTCTTCTGTGTGCCTGCAGCTTGAGCAACATTTCTTTAAAACCAGAGCTGACCCCTACCACAGGTTCTGTGATAATATTGGCATCTGAGTGGTTAGCACCCTAAATTACTGATAACATAATGACACTGTATGTAGTAACAAACAGAGATTTCAAAAGTCAGAAACTTAATATTGCAGTAGTACTGTCAACTTTTAAGTTACATCTACATTTTAATTCTAATTCAAGTTTTTACATTTTACTGAGTCATCTTTACTTGGCAGGGTAGTAATTGACTGTTATTTAAGTGCTAAAGCTTCTATCTGAATACTTGCAGTAAATATTGATCAAAATAAGTGGTCAGTACTATTTTAGCTTGATAATTGTATATTTATTCCAAACTGAGTGAGACACTAACCCACTGGAAGTACATCAAGTAATGTCACAAAAATAGAAAAAAAAAACAGATAAGAAAATGCAGTTATTTAGTTTTTATACTCCATTCTGACTTGATGGCTTCCTCTAAATCGTATTTTAATATGATACATAAACAAGGCAATAACATGAGAACCAAAAGTGCATATTATTATATGTTATAATACCTCTTAACTCTGTAATGCTGAAATGCATGGCACTTATTTCCTAAGTATATACTTTACAAGCTGGGAATTAGACAACCTTGTGTAACAAAGCTGACTGGAGTCATTCCAGCAATATCAAAGGAGCACTTCAAAATGATGAGATCATGACACTTACTTCCTTAATTTTTAAGCTGATAGAACCCCAGTTAATCCATGCTATTCACCTAAGATCAATTCTTCTAAATCATATGTAATACTCATCAAGCAAACTCATGCTTTCTTAAGACACATTTTTTATTGCTACAGCAATAAAAGGATGTTAGCTATTTGGAAGGCCTGATTAGAAGCATGAAATAAAATATCAAAATTTATAGAAAAAAGATTGTGTAATATTCTGGTACCCCATATTCCGATTAGGTCACTAAAGGGCATTAAATGAAAAACAACTTCCATTCACTAAACCTTTTTTATTTTTCCAAAAAAAACATGAAGCATTCCTGAACTTCTGAGTGTGAATTTGAAAGGCAAGAAAATTGTTTTGCTCTTTTAAGAGATAGAATTAGAGAACTGCTGTTTGAAAACAAAGATTGTACCCTGAGATTGTGAGGGACATGAAAGAAGGTTTAAATATTACTTTCATTGAATAATGTTCAGCAGGTCTCTTAATGATTATGAAAGTCTTAATTTAGCTTTTGCTAGCCTTGGCTTTTATCAATGTCTAGAAACACTTTAGGGTTTTGACGAAATGTATGAATCAAATACCTATAAATAGCTATTTATTCTTTAGTTTTTTTTCAGCCTTTGGATTTTACTTAAGAAAACTTGAAACTTTAGCCTTCAAACAGACATTCCTTTCCTACAATGAACTGAATATTTTATGTACAAGTAAGAAAAATGCATAGTAATGTAAAACATTAAGACATAATCAGCATCTGAATAGTTTATATAGATGTTTGTCTTTTCCCAGTTAGGGGCCACCACAGTGGAACTGCAGTCTGCTAATGATTGGCAGTAGATTTTTATGGTGCCGAGTTGCCAGCCCGACAACCAACCTTCAGCAAAGGCATGCCCATTCACGCATGTCTTTCAGAGGCCACTCGACCATGGGGAGGACATGCAGACTCCACACAGAAGGCACTCCAGCCGAGAATCGAACAGGAAAACCTCTTGCTGTGAGGCAACAATGCTACTGCTGTACCACTGTGGCTAATAGTTTATATAGATGTAATGTATGAAAATGTATAATGTAATGTGTTACAGGAAAAGACAAAGGCAGTATATGATTTATAATATGCACTTATAAAGCAACAGGGCATTAGTGCACAGACTTTTATTTTCTTACTAGTCTGTTCCATTTAGATAAGATGATGAGATGTTAATGACAGTCATCCTCCAGCCATGTGTTTGTTTCCTCCATTCCCCAATTAGAGGACAACTCAAAATAATCAATTAAGCAGGCAGTATTCTAGAATCCTTTGAAAAAGAGGGCTCTAACTTAGCCTACCTGTTTAAATAATAAATATAAAAAGTGATTGTAGATATTAAAATTAAGACAATTGCTACTACATTGCAAATTGTCTTAACACACTACAACAAATGCTAGGTCATATAAATGCAAAATAAAATGCTTATTATGCAGCATTTGTGACTATCAGACTTATATGCAAAAGGTGCAGGTACATTCTCACTGCAGAGGTTGACTGATACATCAGTCACTTTTCATCTGTCATCATAGTATTTCACTTACTTTTGAATCCATCGAAGCATTTTATAACTAGTCACTAAGTGAGTGCCTTGGGAATACAATGATGCTTTCAGTGTTTGCTCCAGGTTCCATTTCTTACTATGACACAGCACAAGTATCACAACTGAAATGCAATGGCAGGTATCCAGTGCACTGTGTTCTGCAGATGACATCCAGGTATCATTCAGAAGTATTGTCAGTAGGCCTACTATAAGTAAAACTACTGTTGGTAGTATGTGCATTTCCTATAACATTTGCTTGCCTGCAGAATTCCATAAAGAGTTCAACTCATTAAATTACATACAGACAGTTATATTGCATGATTTATGCTGATTTTGTCTATGAAGCAAAAATGTTAATTTTTGATACACAGCTAAATAAGAGCCCAAACTTCCATGTAGTTATGACAATCATAAAGTAATTATTCTGCTCGTATAAGTGTTTCTGCCCTTCCTATATTCACAATGACTGTTTGTTGGCATCAACAATATAGAAATATAAATGCTGATGATAGATAAAGGCTGTCAGACTTAGCCAGTATGCTCATTTCCTGATTTATGGATAAGCCACACATTCTATTTAACCACAATCTTATTACTTCTTTCTTGCTACAGTACATGATTGCTTAATTCTGCTCCATTCATCCTTACATTCACTTACTGCTTTTGATCTTAGCTTCAATCATCTGTCACCCTTTCCATAAAAAATGATTTTTTTTGTTTGTCTTCTTCAGCCTTCCATGAGGCATCAGTCTGCTTGCCCTCCATTTTCTCTTTTTTTTTTGGTAGTTAGGTATGTGTAAAAGCAGTGCATTAGTACCATAGCCATAGTGTGGTTTATACAAATGAAACTAAATATCAAAGTAGTACCATAGCCATAGTGTGGTTTATACAAATGAGACTGAAGATCAAAGTGATATTTCACAGCAATATTAGGAACACTACATGTTTTGAAGTTTCAGCACTAGCATAGCTGCACTACAATTACCATGAAATGGTTATGGTTTTGTTTTGTGTACTCAAGGCAGACTGCCAGTGGCAGTGACAGTGCAGACCAATAATCCTGTCATGTTTATTTATGTATTTTATTTATTTGTCTTTGTAGACCAGGAAAGTCCAACTGGGCAGAGCCCTTTTTTAACAGAGGCATGGGGAGAAAAGCTCCACCACAGTGCATTTACATTAATAAGAGAATATCAGACAGTTCTCAGATAAATAACAGTAACATTTATCATGAAACAACAAACAAATAAGTCTATACAGTTGTTCTAGCTATAAAATATTGCAGAAAAGAATGTATTGATACTGTATAAGGGAAAACATTATTGTAAAGAAGTTTAGTGTTCTTACATTTTAGTAAAAAAGGTTTGCAAAGACTTCAAGATATAGGTTCACAGATTCATAGGTGTGTACTAGGCTAATGGCCCTGGAGCCTTTACAAACCTAGCCCATACAAATGCCCTGGCATCGTGCCGCCTGATGTTAGTTCCCAGTCCCTCTATCAGGTAGAGTCACTGGAGTAATCCCCAGGGTGAACTTTCTATTATTCATCCACTCATCAAGATTTCTCTTGAAGAGGGTCATTGAGGTGCTCTACTTGGCATGTATGGGAAGTCTATTCGAGAGCATGGGCAGTTTCTGAGTGAGGAACCTGTCCTGCCAGCATGTTCTGTTAATTGTGGTAATGAGGTTGAGGTCTTTGGAGCGTGTGGTGCGGTGGGATTGGGATTTTTTTTAGATGTAACATTTCTAACAGAGCTGGGTCAGACATGGCTTTGTAAGTCAAGCAGAGATCATCTCTAAGTAGGTGATATGAGACAGACAATAGCTGGAGTCTTTTGAGTCTGTCCGTGTAGGACACGTGTTTAATGTTTATAATCTTCTTTGTGAGGTACTTCTATGGCCTCTCCAGCTGCTGCAGGTATCTAGTGAGGTACTTGCCAAATGGGACATTATACTCGATGATTGGTCTAATGAGGGAAGAGTAGAGAGACAATGACCTCTTTTCTCCTGGATGCAAAACCCTTGGTAATGAGATGTGCCACATAGAAAAACTTTCTGACCACAGTGGCAATGTGGTGGTCGATGGAGAGGTTGCTGTCAACCTGCGTCTGCAGATCTCTTATAATGCCTTCAGTGTTCAATGGGCTCCCATCAATGTGGTAATTAGTGGGAACTGAGTTTTTACCAAAAGGATGACGACGCATTTTTTTGGTGTTAAGCTTAAGGCCATGGTTTTGACATCAGTCATTGGTCTCAGGGAGGCCTTTCTGCAGGATGTCTGCATCACTTAGGGAGTTAATAATGGTTCCCAGCTTGCAGTCATCCGTGAACCTGGTCAGCCAGAGTCCCTTTGTGTTGGCCTGGACTTCTGGTAAGTAGATACTGAACAGGAGAGGACCCAGGAACGATCCCTGTGGGACTCCATTGGTGACTGGTCGGCAGTCTGACTTGGAGTTCACTACTTTCACACTGTGTGTTCTATCTGTGAGCCAATTTACAACCCACCTAGTGATATAGGGGTTGATGCCTAGTTTGGTGAGTTTATCAATAATTCCCGAGTGAGGAATGGTATCATAGGCTTTGGCCAGATCGAGGTAGGCTGTATGCACTGCCTTACCTTCATCCACAGCCTTGGTGACTGACTCAAAGATGCCAACCAGGATGAGCAGGCATGATCTCCTTTTCACACAGCCAAACTGCATGGGATCTAGAGTTTTGAGATTTCCTATCTCTTTGTTAATCAGGTCCATGATGATGCACTCCATAGCTTTACATATCAGGCTCATCAGGCTACTGGAGCAATTCCCAGAGTCAGTAGTTGCACCACCTTTATGGAGAGGGATGACTGTAGCAGTGCACCATTCGGTAGGGACAAAGCCTGAGTTGAGGCTGTGACTGGACAGGGCACACAGATGTGGTGTCAGTTCACTTTGTAGTTCATGTAGAACACAGCCAGGGATATTGTTGGGTCCCATGGAAGCTGTATTCCTGGCCTTGGACAATGCAGCTTTAACCTGTGCTGTAGTAATGATGGGAGCCTAACATTCTTCCAGTATTGTGATTGGTCCTTGGGCCGGGAGGGGTAAAGTTGGACTGAATCTGTCGGCCAGTATGTTTGGCAATATCTGTTGGCTGAGTATAGGAGGTACCATTGTGCAGTATCTCAGAGCAAATCTGGGTATTGCCATGGAGGTTCTTGATATAGCTATAGAAGCCTTTGTGATTGTTTTTAGTGCCTTCTGAAATTCTGCCTTCATATCTGGCTTTGGATTTGATGAGGGATCTCAACTTTTTGTTGAGGCTAATAAGGGAGTTTTTCATCTTGGGCCTTCACCGTTTTCTGCAACAGTGTCTTCCTTCTGTTGTAGAGTTTATTAATGGCAAGGAACCACCAGATTGGCTTCCTTTTTTTTGGAGGAGAGCATCTTGGTTCTGTTGGGTATGGCTAGTTCCATGCATTTGTGTACATGTTCGTATAGTGCATTGGTGTATGATTCGGCATTCATGCAGCTATTTTCCATTAGCATGGGTGTCGTGAAGTTAGCCACCTATTTTTAGGAGTCCAAAGTCAGCTTTGGAGAAGTTTTTCAAGGTGGTTGTGGTTACCTTTGCTATATAGGTGTATATATATATATATATATATATATATATATATATATATATATATATATATATATATATATAAAGCAAGTCATAAAATTATGTAGGAAGGGAAATTTTAGTATTGGATATGTTTGTAAAAAGTTCAAGAGATATAATGAAGTAAGTTATATAATTATGTAGGAGGGGAGAGAAGATATTAGTAGTGTATAGGGAAATAGTGGTAATAGCATATGCCTGAGAGAGCATGGTATATGACTAGTTCTATTTATGCTGCCTGTTCCAAATTGATTTATAACTTAAGTATACAGGAGATGCAAGAGAAAGGTAGAGCAGTGAATGGGGACAGTTAGAAAAAGAGCAAGATGAAAAGTGTTGTTTAAGAGGGGGTGAGTGAAAATGGATGTATTGATTCAAGTACAGGAGGGGAAGTTTTTAGGGGTGTAATGATTCAAGTACAGGAGAGCAAAACGTTCATGATAAACAATAAAACGCTTGTGTTTTCACTAGAGGACTCAACCTGTGAAGAACATGAGTACAACCAGGATTCGTTAAGGTATTGTTTGAGATAGATTTTTACTGTTTGAGAGTTTGTTAATCATGTTTACTTTTTTAGAGATGGTGTTCCAGAGATTGGAGATGTAACAGGAGTGTAGTGAGTCCCCAATGAGTTATTTGCTTTAGTAGTGCCTAGCAGAAATTTATCAACAAAATGGAGGTCCCTTTGTGGGAGTTTGGAGCAATAATATGTTTTTTTTTTCTTTTTTAATGCAAGGCATTGTTCAGGAAAATATATCAGTTTGTATGCCATAACTAGATAAGAATATGTTATGTAGATGTAAGGTCTAGCCAGTTTAGCTGCTTTAATGTGCAATGTTGGCAGCAAATTTAACCTATTTGTTGTAACAGGGGGCTAGTTTGGATTTTACTGTAGAGTTTAGGTTTGTAAGGACAGGTGAGGCATATAAAAGGGTTGGAAGCAATAGGATGAGGCCAGGGTTTTTCTTGCTGGGTCTGTGAGGTGTGTGTTTTGCCCTGTAAAGGTAGCCAAATTTCTGGTGGGTCTGTTTAATTGAAGAATATGTTCATCAAATTTAAGATTGTCACCTATTGCAATGCCCAAGTTAGTCTATGGTACTACCTTAATTTTAATATTATTTTCAGATGTACCCACGAAAGATTGTTTTAACTGATATAATGCTTTAGGGTGAAGAGCATTAGTTTTGCTTTATTGGGATTAAGGAGTAGGAGTAGGTTTGAATTTTTCAAAAATATTTAGATTGAAGAGAAAGGAATTTGGATGATTTCTTGTAGTCAGGGTATTGTAGGGGCTGTACATATTAAAGTTAATTCATCTGTGTATTGTACTATACTTGTTTGATGTAGGCAGTGTGAAACTTGTTTATAAAAATCTGAAAAAGAAAAAGTCCTAATACAGAGCCCTGAGGGACACCTGTGGTAATTGAAAGAGAGGTCCTGCTGCCATTTGTTGCCTTCCAGATAGATAACTAAAGAACCAATTAAGGGACGATTGAGAGAAGCCTATAGAAGGGAGTTCAGCATGGAAATGTTGGTGTGATACAGTGTTCAATGCTTTGGATAAGTCTAGGAACACAGTTGACACTAGGTTCCCATTGTTCCTAAGCTAGTTTAAAGTGCTGGTGAAGTGTAGAAGAGTGATAGTTATGCTGGGGGGGGGGTCTAAAACCATGCTGGGCTTCTGAGAGCAAGTTATTTGAATTTAGGTGATATAGAAGCTGAATACATTTTTTAAGTATTTTTGATGGGGGAAGAGGACTGCAATAGCCCTGTAGGTAATAAACTCTATATATGTGCTACCTTTATGTAAAGTATGATAATGGATTTTTTTCCTGATGGAAGGAACTTATTATTTGGGTATAGATTTATTTATCAATATAGAGAAGCAATTGATCTGCAGCCATTCTTAAGTAGTCCGAGAGGAAATGGTCAGCAGCAAGGTTGGTTGGTTTTAGCTTATATAGGAATTTTTTAATGATGGAGGCAGGTACTGGGCTGAAGTCAAATAGCTGAAGATATCTAGCAGAGGCTGCTGGTAGTGGAAGTATTAATGTTTGTGAGGGACAATATAGTCTGTATAAAATAGTTTTTAGACCCTGTGGGAACTGAATCAGTAGTATTGTTAAATGTAGGGTGGGGGTAGTAATTTGACCTGAATGTAAAAGTTTGTTTGTGGATATCCAGAAGAGTTTTGGGTTGTTTTGATGTTTATTTTGGAGGAAGTCATAATATGTTTGCTTGTTATGTTTTATTTGGCATTTTGTTGTATTCCTTAGTTGCCTGAAAAGTTGTAATATATTTTGTGTTCTATATTTGAGCCACTCTTTCCAGGTTTTGTCACACCATAGCATTACTTTCTCAGTTTCTTTACTTAGCCATTGTTCAGGATTGATTTTGACCCTTTTAGCATGTACTGGGGCAAGATTATTTAGAATTTGTAGGAATATCACATTGAAGTGTGAGAAAGCAGAGTCTAAGGGCATGGATTTTAATATTTTGCAGTTATATTCCCTTAAGGATTTGATAAAGTATGTTTGTCAAAGTTTTTTGGAGTGACAAACTTGGTTGTAAATTATATGTTGATCTTGGGAATTGTAACTTCTGAGAGTGTAAGTAGGTCGTTGATCATTTAGGTTGTCTGAAAGGCTACCGGCTGTTCTGAGTTTTGTTCAGTTTATTAGTTGGAATCCATTCTAAGATTAGTTTTGTACCAGTACTTTGGTGGACTCTAGAAACTAGTGTAATTAATTATGAGAAGCTGTACAGATATATGGAATCAGATAGGCATTGATATTAATAAGCTGCCATTCTATATTTAGGTCTCCTAGTATTATTGCTTCATGTTTTGTCAATTATCTTTATTTGCATTTCCATCATCCTTGTTTGTTGATAACATTTTAGGAGTATATTACTCATATGACTACCAAAGTGTAACCTTCCATTTACCATCATTCTTGTTTGCTGATAATATTTTAGGAGTATATTACTCACGTGGCCATCAGTACTTAACCTTGCGATTACCTTAATTCCAGAGTCTTCATATTCAGCACATTCCTTAATACAATGAAAATCCAAACTGTAAGGATATACAGGATTTGTTTTGCCGGAATGTAAAGCTTAATAATCTTCAACTGAAGTCACAAATCCTGCATTTTTGCATCAGCTGGAAACTTCCCTGTCCATTGGGAAAGTTGGCATAAGTATGTGAAATAGGAATGGTCATAACACGGAACCTTGGACACTTCCTTATTAATTACATAAAATTTTTCACAATAATCTTTGTACACAATCTATAGGTGATACATAATCAACCAATTTTTAATCCAGCTCACCATATATGGATTAAAGCACTAGCCTTTCAATACTTTACAGACTGAACTGTATGGTACAGAATCAAATGCTTTAGCAAGGTCTGACTATATAATGTCTACAGGGATATTATTATCAAGTGCATGTGCCACATCAGAATAGAAGTTAATTATGTCTGTAATTGTATTACATCCTTTAGAAAAAAAAGCATGTTGAAATATATCCCTATAACCATTATTCCCTGAGGCTTCAATTAAATTTATTAATACTATTTCAAAATATTCACCTTTCAAAACTTATTAGACTAATATGTCTGAAATTCTTTATCTCTAGGGTCCCTTCTTTAAGAATAGGGATAACTAAAACTTATTTCCTCTGTACTGGACCCTCACTAGATTATAGTGAATGTTGAAACAGGTGGGTAACAGTGCAACAAACAATCCTATAGTTTAAATAGATACATACCATCTAACCTAGCTGGTCCTGGAGCTGTATCTTTTTGATGTAACTTAGAGATTTCTAAACCATATCTTTAGATGTTGTAGGCCACTGGATACCAGGAACACGAGGGTCTGGATTTTTCCCATTTGAATTTTTAAAGTTGTTCCCCAAAAAACTCGTGAAAGCAATCCCAATAGTAGATGCCAGGTCCTTTTTACAACAGGGCACATATCTTTAAAAATGCTGTATTAGACATCACTCTACTACCAATTTAACCTCAGAATTTAATTTTGCGTTTCTTATAGCTTGATTGACTTTTCTTACACGTTCTTTAAATAATCATCATTCTGTCCTGAAGGAGTGTCGTAAAATGCTTTCAATCAACTTCTTCTTTTCTGTAATGCATATGTTTATTTCTATATTCATCCATGGGGGGTAGGTTTTAATCCTCTCAATAATCATTATTTTAAGAGCTGTGTGCTTGTCATGACAGCATGCAGGTACATTGATGCATCATGCCACCAATGTTGGAGTATTTCAACATAGCACATGCATGGAAACAGATTTAGATAATTATGAACCAAGAGGACATATGTCCCTACAGAACAGTGAAGTCATTACATGCCAGTTGAGGTGGGCATTTAGTTTATTGTTAGAGATATGGTGGGGGGAGAGAAAAATATCAATTAACTAGCATATTCCGGTAGTTCACATTACTTTCCTAGTTAGTGTTGTTATCTGCACCTTACAAGTATTACTACATTACCCTATTGGCTAAGTTTAGACAGTGATATGGCTGTCATCATCTTTATACCTGAACTGGTTTTACCTGCAGTATACACCTCTTACCTGGTATACCTGTGGAGGAAATGTTTGTTAACACTAACTAACTATTTCTACACATACTCCCAGATTCCAGGTTGCTGTTGTGCACATACCTGTCCATCTCTTTCTGCACAGACTCTGGCCATATCTTGACCACAAGCAGGTGAACTGGGACATATCTACACTATTGCCTTCTTCAACCTTTAATGACTTACCACACTCTTATACAGGCTTTTCTACACAGTTATACTATGTTGCACAGTGTGGGTGACAGCGATCAGTGATACCTTATTATTCAGAGCAACTGCAACAATCACAATTCCATAAAATAGCAGAGTAAACAGTACCAGTACAGTGTATCAAGCATGTTATTTCTTGGCACAGTGTTCGTATCTGACGCACCTGTGGGAGCAATGTTATTTAGCACTACCTGAATGTTGCCACACAAAGTACCAGATTACACATTAGTATTATGCACATACATCTCACTCTGTTACTGTACTCACTCTGGTCACAGCTTGACAACATGGGGGTGTGGATAGGACACACTTGGCATATTACTCTCATAATAGTTTTGGGGGTTGCTAGAGTGACAGGTTTGTTCTCATAGATGTGTGACAATCCGTTATATTCCCTGTTTGCTACCTAAACATCTGGGATCATCCCACAGACTTCCCAGGGGGACAGGGTGACAGGCAGCAGATATGGGCTCATATACTGGACATTCTTGTCTTATCTGTAAAGTTGTGGGGTATCATTCTGTATGCCACCTACTTCCACTCCCAGGATTCAGACCATGGTTGTGTCTGCTACAACTAAAACACTGTCCATCAAAGTTGTGTGTGCTATATAGATATTGCTGTATATCTCCTATCTGCTTTCTGTCTTATAAGTCTCCTGTGGTTTTGCATTCTGACCTTGTATTGCAACACTCTTATACAGGATTACCTAGACAGTTACATTTTGTAGGATAGTGTGGGCAACAGTGGTGAGTAAGCAACTGCATCAGTTACAATGTCATACAATACTAGAGTAAACAGTACCAGTACAGGGTATCATTCTTGTATTACTGGGCGCAGTGTTGGTATCTGACAGACCTGTGGGAGAAATGTTTGTTAGCACTACCTGAATGTTGCCACACACAGTACAAGATTCTACATTACTATTATGCACATACATCTCACTCTGTTACTGTCCAGACTCTGGCCACAGCTTGACAACATGGGAGTGTAAATGGGACATACGTGGCTTCTTACTCTCATAAGGTTTTGGGGAGTTGCTACTGTGCCAGCTTTGTTCTCATAGATGTGTGTCAATCAGTTGTTTCCTGTTTGCTGCCTATACATTTGAGATTATCCCACTGATTTCCCAGGAGGACAGGTTAACAGGCAACAGATATGGGCCACTTTACTAGACATTCTGGACATATCTGTACAGTTGTGGGGTATGATTCTTTATGCAGACTGCTACCACTGTTGGGATTCGAACCATGGCTGTGTGTGCTAAAAATACAACAGTTCACGTCTCAGTTGCATGTTGTTGTTGTTGTTGTGTCTTTCGGCTTTTCCCGGTCTCAGTTGCATGTGCTATTCAGATTTTATTGTCTGCCTTTTCACTGTTTTCTGTCTATGTGTCTCTCAGTTGTACTAAATGGCCACTGGGAATTACACCAGTCATATACAGGCATTCCTACACATTCTATTTATGGTGCACAGTGTGGGTAACAGTGCTTAATACAACAGTATTATTACGTGATTGCAAATCTACATTACAATATGATACCAGAGTATACGCATGCAGTCCAGATGTTAGACCTTTATTGTCAGGCTATAATGCTTTTATTTGCATACAAACTATATGAGACTCTTCCTGCCATATCCTCTGGTGTATGCAGTATTTGCCTTAAACAATATAAGTTTTATACTGGCAAATAATTTACTAATACATTTAGATTTATTTTCTATGACAGTACATGCAAGAGAATTACTGACCTGCCTCGCATCGCAACGTCTCCAGGCAACTTCCATGGGCCTCTTGGTTTGCAGCCTGCTCACTTACAGCTGTGGCGAACATAAGAGGGATATTAAGCCATACCTATCCATGATACACATGAGCTAGCAATTATTACACACATAGTGGAGTGATACACAGAGCTTGGACAGCCCCTGCCATTCTAGCCTCTTGGATCCACTGCTCCAAGAGGTCTCCCTTATGCCACTTCAGGTCTGCATAGTGATGCCTGACCTGCTCACCAGTTTGGGGTATGCCAGTGGTACTGGTGAGGTCACGGGCGAGACGGTCCCAGGCTTCCGCCTTATATTGGGAACCTTGGTACTGGCCCTGCAGCAATCTCTTCTCATGGTCTTTGACAAGGAGTCCTGCCATGACTCTGGAATCCTGGCTGCACCAACGCTGCACCCAGAAGCGCACACCTTCTCCCCTTTCTGCCATGGTGCCTGCAAGAGGAAGCTACAACCCGTTATGAGATGTATTCCCACCTGTTGGGTTTAAGTAGGGCCGATTTCCTGCACTTTGCTGTGATTGTCTGGTTTTGAAAAGGCTAAGCTATGGGCAAACCTGCTTACCAAAGGTATGCATTGTTTAAAGGGGTATACCACTGGGCACATTGAGTTAGCTGGCCTACACATTACTTACACCTCCTAAGCTGGCCTGTGCAATGCTTAGCATTGCTTACAATAGACTTTGAATTATATTTTCTTTTTGGCATTGATTTATTATTCATTACATCTTATATAGATATATCTGTTATCCATGATTCATGTGTACATACACTGTATGGGGTCCTTGTGTTTTATCATCTGGGTTTACTGCTGTACTCCAGTTCACATATTTATGTTATGTAGTGGGTTATAGAACATATGACTATATACTGATTCCTTTCACAGGTTCATTTTGACTTTGCTATAGTGAGGATTTGTTCAGTGATACGTCATTCTTCTGTACTGCTGTGATGGCCTGGTGGTTAACTACTGTGATTATAGTGTATAGGGTTCAAGACCTGTAAGGCTGTTTATTTTATTGCTGGGCAGAACAAGGCCCATTGGATACAGGGTGATTAAGGCACTTTTGAGCAGTTGTAAGCGGGTTTGCGTGGGTTTGCGTCAGGATAAGCAATGCTAACCTCCAGTTAATGATGCTTACCGAGAGTTAGCTTCAATATTGCTTAACTTGTGTGCGCATTGCTTACCCCCACGCAAACAGGCTTAAACTCACTTACTGGTGCTTACATATGCTTACTACTGCTTACTGGTTCTTACACTTGCTTACTAGTGCTTACTCCCACTTACAACTGCACTGGTTTAGACAGTTCTATCTAATGGTTCTTTTGAAGGAGGGAGATTTGGAAGCTGTATGGGGTTATCATTCATTACACATTTTACCTTCCATTTGTATCCATGATTTCTGTGTACATATACTGTATGTGGCACATGTGATTATCTGTGGACTTTGCAACATTATGACACTGACACCTCACATCTGCATAATGCAGTACTTCAGTTCACAAATATGTTATTTAGTAGGTTATGCAACTAAAATATTTGTCATAATGTGATTTGACATGGAAAATGGAATGTGCTGCAGTGGGACTCGAACTGGGAATGCCTGTGTGTAGGGTGAATGCTCTCCCCACTACATTATTGCTAAACTGCTTAATTTGCATATATCTTATTAGTTATCCTCTTCAGCCATTTAAGCTGCATTAACCATAGCTAAGTGATGGGCAAACCCATGCACCTACAGTTAGCTTTAATGGGATTAATAATTAAAAAAAAATGGTTTGTTTATTTGGTTTGTATTTACTATTGCTGTTGTACACATGGGGGGATGTTGCTGGGGGTATGCGGACACGTATGAGTGGTCTCACTTATTCCGTTGGCCTTTCTGCTGTTCTTCATACTAGGGGCATATATAATCTGAAAGCTCTGCTCTCAGACACGTCCCCTGCACTCTTATATGCTCTGTGTAAGACTAGGGGTTCAGGTAGTGCACCTTCATTAATATGCATGGTGCGCTGCTGTCCTGCCCCTAAACAGCTGTTTCCATGCAGGACTAAGCTAGTCCTGCACGGAAGATTAATACATCCTGGGGCTTGTCTTTTTTTACTCAGATTTGTTTTAAAATACCATTATCTGACCATATTTCAAAAGACTCACCACTCAATAAGACTTCCTGATGATCTGCTCCAATGACTTATAAGTTCCCCTTTCCTGGAATGATCCCTTTATATGCTTGTTCCCTGCATTTCTCTAAGGATCTTACCAAACATTTTATCCTTTGTTTTGATCTTCATGTTTCTCCATAGTTTCACCCTACCATATTCCTTTCATAAAGTCTCCATTTTGTCAACATCTTTATCCTTGTCACTGCCTTCAAAGATTCAGAGAAGATGTCCCCCATCCTTTGATTCTTTCCACCACCTCTGATGAATCTTCCACTATATTTCCTACCAAATGTAAGCATCCTCTCAGATGTATTTCTCCTACTATTATCTTAGAAGCTTCCACCTGACCTTACATATCCATCTATTTACCCCACACTTACTCATCAGGCATTTTTATTTATTTATTTATTTTTACATTTGTTAACCGGGTTAGTCTGTTTGGGTTCTTAGAAGCCATTTTTCAGCAGAGACCCGAGGAGAAAAGCTCCCCCCAAAAAAGTTTAAGTAAACAAATAGTAAGAACAAAGATAAACACAGATCATATTTTAAGTATACATACTTCTGAAGTAATTGCATAACATGCAATAAAGGAATATATAGAATGGATAGAAATACAATACAATACATACATGGAAATTTCATGTAGTATGGCAAGAAACTAAGCAGAAATATGGTAAGACTAAGGTCAATAAATTTCATTCTTATCTTATGAAGTCTACCAGCTTTACCTGCCCCCAAACAAACTTATCACACTTCCTATTTAATGGCTGTCCCACTCAATTGCTACAAGTATAAGGATATGTCTTAAGATATAAAGTACATGCCAGAAAATCACTATTTGCATGGTGTTAGACCTTCCTTGCAGCATTGAGGAAATACTTTTATGAATCTCACTGCACAAATTCTTAACTCCTATTCATCTCTTCCCAAAATTCTTATTCTCTGAGGCCCACTTTCTAGATGCTCAAACATTTCTTTATTAAATCTTTAACAACCTTGTTTCAGAGGCAAAGCACTCCCAGGTGAGGTTTCTTCACTCCATTAACTTGCTTGCCAGATTAACTCTTTATTTAATTTTATTTAAAGTTTTATTTAAAGTAGATACACTAAACCAGTAGCCTCTTTTAGGTTAAGACTTTGTAAATCACCACAATGGTCTGAAAAAGAGTACACTACAGGAGAGAAAGAAATATATATTAAGTGTTGAAATCACTCAGTTAAAAGAATTGCAAATGCAGTAGCAATATTTAATATGCATTTGATTATGAAACTAAATGCAACAGAGTCCCACTACATCAGCTATGCATAGCATTTGCATGGTGATAGGTAGTGAAACTGGAATTAAACACAGAAGCAATAATGATGTGCTATGTACTGAAGGGCAGAGATCGTGATAGTTTAATATCCCATGAAGAGAAGGATTTGATGAAGCATTCCAGTATATATATTTAAGGGTTAGCATGGTAAATGGACTGGAGATACAGACATTTAGGTTGCAAGCTTATGTTTTGTGCTTAAAGAAGGAGCCCATGGTTAGGAAAAGCTTCATCTAGAAAGCTTTGCACAAAAAAGGCAGATAGCAATGCTAGCTCTATGCACTAAGAGTAAAATTTCAACTTTGACAAGAATAGTACAATGGTGTTTAGAGAGAGGAGATGTCATCATAAACCAACACACCTTATTCTAGAGGACTTGAAATCTTCATTAAAGATAAATCTGACCAATTGAATGCTAGCCTTCTTTGTAAAGAGAAATACTAATTTTCCATTTGCTAGTTTTGAGTTCTTAATATTGAAGATGTGCAATTTTGTCAGGTTTTTTTTTATAAAATTTGTAACTGTTAGCATATTTGTTTATCCAAAACCATTTCAGACTTTGTATCTGAGAGTAGTCGAAAAAGAAGCAGCCCCAGCTGTTAAAAATGCTGTTAATATACTGCAACAGCATGCAGTGATACAAGCCACAAATGAGGCTGTGGTTGCACACCCTAGAAGGCAGCCAGCTAGATTCAGACAAGGTTGCAACTAAAGCAATTGTTAGACCAGCAAATGATCAACGGATACCATCTAGACAGACAACTGGTGCAGGCTGTCTGCAACATGTGTCCCATGCATGTCTGTGCAGACCTGCAAGGAAATCTCATCACCATTGAAATCAAAGTGTGTCTCAGCCTGGGTGTACTTTTATCTGGGACATTACAGTCATATGGGGGATGCTGTGTAAGTATCAAAGACAGTTGCCAGTTGTAGCCTGGTAAAATTCCTGAAAGCAATGTGCAGCAAGGTGGATGACTACATACACTTTCCATCCACCCCCATGGAGCAGATAACTGTAATGCACCAGTACTATAATACTGCCAACTTCCTACATGTACTCAGTGTAATAGATCACACACACATACCAATCAAGACACCAGTACACCCTGAAGCAGACAGATACATAAACAGAGAGGGATGGCCATCCATCAGCTGTCAGTGTGTGTGTGTGTGTGTGTGTGTGTGTGTGTGTGTGTGTGTGTGTGTGTGTGTGTGTGTGTGTGTGTGTGTGTGTGTGTGTGTGTGTGTGTGTGTGTGTGTGTGTGTGTGTGTGTGTGTGTGTGTGTGTGCGCTGTGTGCAGCAGATGGCAGCATAACAAACATCATGTTAGCATACCCTGGATATGTCCATGATGCTGTCAGTTGGAGGGAAAGTGGATTGAGGGCTGCATTATAGCAAGGTGAAATACCTGAAAGACTGCTACTGGGTAAGCACAGGAACAGTTATGATGCAAGTTAATGATACCTCTCACAAGAATATCCATTCTGACCAAAACAGTTTTTTTATTCCCCACAATAAATGACTGTTGTTATCTAGCTGAGTCTTGGCTAATGACTGCATACCATGAAGCATCCAGCCTTGCATAGAAGGCCTACAATAGAACATACACAATAACCAGAAACACTATAGAGTGAGTGTTTGGTGTGTTGAAAGCTAGGTTCAGATGTCTGGACACATTGGGGAGTGCACTTCAATACACACTTGAAATGGCAGCAAAAGTGATAATGGTGTGCTACATGGTGCACAACATGCAAACCAGAACACATGCTGTTCAGACCCATAATGCCTGAACATGACATCCCACAAGGACTGCAGGAGGAGCAGGAGGGCATAGGGGACAAAAGTCACAGGCATAGGTAATGCAGGGTGTGCGCACAAGTGCAGGCCCAGGCAACGCAACCGTGTCTGACCCAAATCTTTGAGTCATGACAAGCCACATATACATGAGTACACAAACTGAACACTGGTCTTCAAGTGTTGCCACACCACAGTAACACTGATAGCATCTAATGGCAAGTACCCATTAGATGGACACAGTAAGCATCAGGCATAACCGTAATCCTAACATATTCAACATGAATATATGCAAATGTGTCACAACAGGGATCATCAGCTCAGGGCACAACTGACACAGGTATACATACATACACAGATTGTTATATCACTGCATGGAGAACAATGAGGAACACACACCAGTGCTAAACATACCCATCTCTACAATATAATAACATGAAAAAGAGATAAATCATGTAGGACATAATGGAAATTTTTTTATTTCAGGAGACACATATCACAGTATAGTGGTATTTTAATAATATAAGCCAGCTATGAGTACTACACTATTAGACACACTCTAATGCAGTCTAGGGTGACCTCGCTGATGTCTCATACCATGATCTGCTCTGCCTTGATCATGTACAGACATATGTTGCCCTGGTTGCTACACAACGAAAATGGATTGGGTTACAATGCCATGTTGAGATGAAGGGGCATGATTGGTAGTTGGTTTTGTGACTGGTAGGACCATAGCAGATGGGCCAGCAGCTGAACTCTGTGCAAGTTGGACCATGGGCAGTGATTCCTGATAGCCAATGGTGGTTGTGAGGACAGGTGGCTTGCCTCTCCCAGGTTGCAATCTGCTGAGTACATTCAGGAAATACAGAATTCTGTTGGCAGTACAACACTGCTGCAGTACCATAGAAGCCAGCATTTCCACCGACCATGCCACAGCTAGCAAGCTCTCACTCTGAGTGGCTAATACAGCCATAATCTCATTGTGTTTGTGTTCTTGTCCTTCATGCATGACATGTAGCTGGTATACCACATAATGTGTGTCATGTGCAAGTGCACATACATCTGAACGATGCCATTGCTGTGATCATTCATTTGCCAGTATCAGGAAGTGGACACCCTCTGACACCTGGCTCTACACATCTGCTCAACTATATCTACCACAGTGCCTGCTTCTAGTTGTTGTGTGAAACTGCTATCAGCATAACTCTCAGCGGTGATGTGTTGGTCAATGGCTTCACCCTGTTCAACATCCACTGTGGCAGCATTCTCTAAATGGTTAGACAAATGGGCCTCCACATATAAGGTTACATCTGATACAACATCATTGTCAACCTCATGGACGGAGTCTCCAAACAACTCATGGTCCTCTGTGCCTGGGGCCATACTACCATGCTGAGACACTTGAATGCCATCATGATCTCTGGATGGGCTGCTGGATGATGTAGGTAGTTGTATTATTAAATACAAAAACACAGATCAGGACAATGTGCTTACATTACATGGTAGATATCATCAAAGACATAAGGCATATATATCTCACTGCAATGTCACAAATAATAATGACTTTACATGCAGTCTACTGTATGCATGTTTCATGGAATCTACTTAAATGAGGTATACAATCTGTTATAATGGCCAACATACATGACATATGTGATGAATAAAAAAAAAGCCCACACCTGGCAACAAGTCATGGGAAGATTGTAGTGTTGAAGAGGGAAGAACTTCAACTAGTGTAAGGAAAAAACAGCATTATCAATCACATCATTTACACTGTTAAGTATGTGAGCACAGTTAAAACTTACAGAATGTGTGACATACACAAACTGCTCATTTGTGCAGTTCAGGACTTTGATGCAGACTGACATAGTAATGATAAGAAAGTCACAGTGTTAATGAAGGTTCACTGCAGGATTAACAGCAAGGACAGATATGAAACATAGTTAATAGCATATCGCTGACAGACTCCTGCTATGGAGAGGTAGAGGGGTTGTACTGTGGATCCCGCAGTGAGAAAGTAAAGTGAAAGACAGCACAGTCATCTATTTAGCAAAAAAAATATTGACAGTATCACATATATAAAATATGTGCTGCAAATACTTACAAGATAGACATTGCAAATATACACTATATAGGCCTGTACTGACAAATATTGACATAAATGTCAGGTATCAGGTGTGCTACACATTGTTGAAAGTTATGACAATTTTGCTGTAACATACCTGGTTTGCCTGCACTTGAAAATGCATGGCTTGGCCCTCCACTGGATGTACCTGTAGTGTATAATGGTAGGGAAACAACAATATAACAGTAAACAGCAGTACAATGAAAAAATGTTGAGTCACTAACAAGGTCGTGTTCACAGTAAGAATACAGAGACACTAAAATGTCTGGTTTAATCCTAAAGTAGATGGACCTGTGAATATTAATGCAGACAGCATTACAAATGTTGTTTACGCTGCTCTGCCTTACTTCAGTTGTATCAATACATGTCAATAGTCTTATGTTCATCACCCTCACCCTATGTAGACATGTGTGCATGGCTCAATTCTGCTGCTGTAAATCAAAAACAGCAATACATGCTATAGCAATATTTAGTGATTGTCTCAATACACATCACTGTAATGGAAAGAAATACATGCATGTTCATCTTGGAACTCCAGCTTCAATCTCACCTCCAAGGATGCATTGTTCTCCTCTTGCTGTATTCGGTGAGGCCAGAAATAGTGTGATGCCATCAGGGGTGTCAGCGTTAACCAGTGTGGCATTTCTTGATCTCTCATAATATGTCACTCTTTTGGCTGCATGAAGGACCATATCCTTGCAAAATCATCTACAGGCTTCACGGGATAGGTTGTGGCCTTCAACTGCATTGATCATGTTGGTAAGGTCCATCCAGATTTCATTTCTCCAAACCGTGTCACCGGAAAAGCCTAGGAGTCTCCTTCCATGTTGCTGTCGAACATCAATTGTGATGTCATTTTCCTGGGGGCAGAAGTTGTCACACTTTGGATGGTTAGACATCTGAAAAACAGTGATATGCACAAATAATATTCATGTTTGAGCTCATTTATGCATTTCATTCTGTGAGTGGCATATGTCAACCTAAACAGTATGCATTTCTGTGCAATGAAAGTGTCTGTAAAACACTTTGCATGATTAATACTAATGTCACATATTAAACATAACAGCAATGCCTTCATACATAACATTGGTAAAATCAACACAACTTGTAATATCTTTACAGTTCATGAGTGGGATTAGAACCCTTGCTGATATATATATGTTGCATGGGAGCTCCAAAGACAACAAAATTGTGCCACAGGATTCTGCTTGCATGTCACATTCAAGTACTACAAGCAACAAGTAACAATTTGAAGAACTTAGAGAAAGAGAAGGCAAACCTCGGGATGAGTAATCAGTCCATAGACAGTATGGATCCTTATATTGAGCCAGTAGTGATAATACATTTGTTAAGAAGCATTATTGAAGAATTGTCTATAACAGCAGCAGGACATGTTTTTAACTGTTTTGCACCACAGAGTGCAAGGGATTGCCAGTAAAAACTGCAGATGATCCATAAATCAGCCTTCACATACTCATAACATTTGCAGTGGAAGTCTGTCTATACAATTGGATAAGGGACTGAAATCAAATATTTAAAATAACAACACCTGTATGCATAAAGTTCAAGACAGCATTGCTCCAATAACATATAACAACTTCTGTTCAAGATAACATTTTGAGTAACAATTAATTTAAACATGTACCTTTGGGAATGACTAACGTTACGAGATTTACTAATCACTAAAACAGAAATGCTTCAAATTGCCAATGTACCTCTCACTCTGAATCACAAAATTAAGTGTACCTAATGTGCACCTACCTTTAAGTACCATTTGTGCCATACATAATTAATGAGTTCATTAAAATTCAAGTTTTTGGAATCCCATTCATGTAAATCTCTGTAAATTGGCTTCATGCACTGAAACAACCCAATTGGTATTGATAAATGGTATCATGTGTAGCATGTGCCCATTATTCAAATGATCTGATAATGTGACATCGGCATTACTTTTAAATATTGATTTTGATACATTTACTGATCATATCATTTCTAACTATGAGCTGAGTGGTACCTCAGTGAGCATTTTTTCTGTGTTTGTATTTGCCAGACTTCTTCAACTTGAAGATCATGATAACTACTTACTAGAGGCTGAGACGTGTTTGTTTGCCCAACTGGACTGACAAGGAGATGACCCTGATGTTTACTGTGTACAGTAGACTGGAGTAGAGGATGAGAGCCAGACCCAGGAACTTTGCCACAATCAACATATGGAACTGGATCACGAGATAGTACTGACAGAGGATGGGCTCTACTAAACTGTAGGGCAGGTTCATTACTGCTATGATGATCTACATCAGAGGGATGTGAAGGAGCTTCAAATGAGGGTTGCTGAGGTGTGGAGGCAACCTGTATATCCCTACAGATAGTGTCAATATTCTATGCGTACCTGAGCATTGCTACAGATTTTGCAGATATCTCTCTGTTATATAGATGTTATTTAGTAGCTGCTGTGACAATTATCTCATGGGGGTATTTAAGTGCTGCCCTAGTAACTGTGGTTTTGATTCCCATGTTGTTAATTTATTTAATAATGTGTATAATATCCATAATTATGTCCTTTGAAGATGTACAGTACAGGTTTTGCAACAGCTAACTACATAATTTCACATAGCCACTGTGTTCGTGCATCGCAGACACCTAAAGTGCCTAGGCCATGTATAACTGCTCACTTCATAGTTTTTTGTTGTAGTCCCACAGTATCAACTACTGCACCATTAAGCACTGGAGTAAAAACACATATATAACTTCATTACATCATTCCTCCTAAGAAATTACACAGACCCATTTATTTATGTTAAAAGGTAATGCCTGTCTGACTGCTTACACATGTTTTCAGTTATGTTTTGACAGCTGTTATTTCTTTACAATAAAATATCCAATAATTATTTGCTGTTTCCATATTCATTCAGTCTCCACATGACTTCTAGTAAACATCTACAGGACCTGTTTTCTAAAATGAAACCCTTGCATAGTGTTAGCTTGGTCTGTAAAGCGACTAGCCAGCATGATTAAATTTTGGCATGCTGTGGATTCCAATCCACACAGGCAAAACATATATCTGTACTTGTTATCTTGGTTAAATTCACCTATAGCATTTTTTGGAGGAACCATATTCAAATACTTGATATTAATGTTTATGTTGTGCATGGTTACAATTCACTGTATTAGCCTTTGAATTCCTACTAATGCGGTGGTAATCCGTAACTCTCTGATAGCATCAACTTTCTAACAACAGAGTTTGTAGAGCAGTACCTGTTCATTTAGAGACAGAATGTGCTGGCTGTTAGTTCAGATTTTAAAGAAGCAGTCCAGCATGTGTACATTTTGGCATGTTGTGTGCTCAGATCCAGAGAGGGGTCACATATAGCTGAAGCAGTTATCTTGCTTTAATATTGCCATAGCATTTATTAAGAGAAGCATATTACACATATTGATATTAATGTATATTTTGAGCATGGTTTCAAAGAACTCAGTTATTCATAGAATTCCTGATATCATATCCATAATCTGTAATGTTCCATTAACATCAGCTATTTGACAGCAGGGGTAGTAAAGCTTGTTAAATCCTGTTACATGTCTGAAAAATTCTTTGGTTAATATTGTATCTATTGTAAAAGTGCTATGAATGACTATTTTCTCATGAAATATTAAAGTCACTTCTAGAACAACATCATCCTCAAATTTTGAGTGAGTGGGATGGGCAGACTGACAGAGGCAATATAGAACAGGGATGATGTATGTCTTTTTCTAGTGATATGCAGTTTTGCAAGGAATATCACGGTCCTCACACATACCTTACTGTGTCCACATTCTGTTCACAGTAGCTGTGTGCTACATGAGACTGTCACACTGTTTAAGGAATGGATGCTCTTCATTACTGTTAATGGTTCTGAACACAGTGCTGACATGCAAGTAGTTTTTAAAAACTGTTTAACTGCATGAGCAGCACATGTTCATACTTTGCAACCCTAAGCCATGATCCTTATTAGTAGACCATTCCCCATCCAGATGATGTCATATTATACCATGACCCCCCCCAAAACGTGCACGCTGATTGGCCAGCGTGCACATTGTAAATCGAGTTATACTAATGGAAAAAGGTCCGGTCGCCCGGACTTTTTTCCATTAGTATAACTACTTTTAAAACACTGTCTCGCTATCTTAAATGGGTTTAACATAGCGAGACAGCTTTAATATAAGCAACAGAGATATCCGTTGCTTATTTTAAAGCTGCCTCGCTATGCTAAACCCATTTAACATAGCAAGACAGGTTTTTAAAAAAGCAACGGAGAAAGCAAGATCTCCGTTGCTTTTTTTACTGTTTCGCTATGTTAAATGGGTTTAACATAGCGAAACAGTTTTAAAATAAGCAACGGACATCCCCGTTGCTTATTTTAAAACTGTCTCACTATGTTAAACCCATTTAACATAGCGAAAACAGTAAAAAAAAAAGCAACGGAGATCTTGCTTTCTCCGTTGCTTTTGCCCACAGCTCTGATGTACTGCGCAGGCGCGCAGTACATCAGAACTGCCGCAGATGACAGACATCTGCGGAAGGGCAGTAAACAGGCATTATACTATGCCATTATTTAAGAAAAGTAATAGTTTCTTTTCTTAAATAATGTCATGGTATAATAGCAATAACCCACTTCTGGGTGTGGGTAATGCTGTATTTACCCACGGTTGGCTTTGTTTGGTCCCTCGGGCTTCACCCTCGGGACCAAACCACGCCAACCGTGGGTAAATCCAGCATTACCGACACCCAGGCGTGGGTTATTGCTATAATATACAGTCTTTTCACTGCATGCAAAGCATGTTTTTTGTTAAGATTTGTTAGTTAGGCAGGTAGCTCTCAAGGGTAGAGGTTGGGTGCAGATTGCAGTTGCAGGTTTGAATCTCATGTCATCCAATCTGTGTTCAAAGATGTTTGCATCTAACTATAAAAATATCAACTGCGTATTGTGATTATCTAATGTTCTTCAGAAATAAATGTTTATAAACTATGCTGAGAAATGCATATCAGTGTTATTTGAGGAATACATTATACATACATTCTATTTTTTTTATTTCAGGCAAAGAGTATCATAGCAGGAATAGAGCCACATACATTGAGCAAATACACAGTCTTGCGGAGCAGTGGAGAGAGAGAACTGTGTTGATTATTTATCTGTTTTATGAATGGAAATGCATCTTCCCCTGTTTACAGACCTGTATGTTTCACAATCACATGTATATTGATTAGAATACATGAATACCCATCATGCATCAGTAAGGTAAATGAAATCATCACATGGTAGCTGTGCTTACAACTGTGATTAAAATCTAAAAATGTTGATCTTTGATGGAGAATTAAGCCATAATTTCAGCACACAGTTTTTGAATTGTATTCCACACTCTAAATCGACGTTGGGTTAGTGTATATGTCACACATTTAGGTGAATGTTTTTCATATAGGGTTAAATGCTTTGACTTGCTTATGAAGTAAGATTCATAGCCTGTCTGTGTTTATAGTGTTTTCATATTATCTAGCATAACATTCAGTTTAGTCATTTATGTCAGACTGGGTGTTTTTATAAAAACACAGTTATAACCTGGGTTTGCTAACACTGAGCACTTACCTATTTGATTGCAGCAATTCAAGTTCAGAACATCCTGCAGTCAACATTGATATTGCATCTGTCTCCAATCCCCTTGGTTGTTTTTGTAGAAACACAGTTATAGCCTAGATTTACTGGCACTTGAGCAGATATACATTTGATTGCAGTAGTTCAGTATCAGAAAGCATACTGACAGAGGTGGGGATTTAATAAACTCCATGTAGGAATAGTGGGAAGCCTACAATGATTGTACTGTGGCCATGTCTGCGGCTCCCACTCGGTAACGTGCCTTGCATATTAATGAAAGCATGCTACTTAAAGGAAGCTTGTGTAACACGGTTACAGAATCAGTGTAGGGCATGTGTTGCAGTGTCAAGAGATGACTAACACCCCACACACACTGTTAAAGTGCCATAGGGCACTGAAATACTAAAGTAAAATGCTATTTCCTTTTTATTTTTTTTTTTGTGTGTGTTTGCATGGCACTTAGCAATGGACACATGCCAGAAATCTAGAAATAAAAAAATGATTACTTTTAATTTTAAAAAACATAAAAAGCACCAAAAAATGCATGAGGGGGACTCCAAATTGTAGTTTCTTCAGTTTGATGGAAATTAGACAGGTTATTCTTCAGTTAGTTACTTTTAAATTTAACTTAAAAGTCATGTTTAAGTATAGCTGAGTATGTTTGTGCGGTGCGGTATGGTGGTCAGCAGTGCTTAAACATAACTGAGAGCTATATAGAAATGTATAGCTGTAGTTGCCATATCCCCAGTAGCTGAATGGTTAGAGTTATGGCCTTGTGTGCAGTAGGTGCACAGTTTGAATACACAGACAGGCCATGTCACTTTTACATGCAATAGCAACATGTCATAAAAATATATATTTTTAATTATGTATACACTGACATTTTTTAACGAGGTTAAACCAGCTGGGCCAGAAGCCTATTTTCAGTGGAGACTCAAGGAGAAAAGTCCCAGTTACACACAAGTGTCCAATACATTAAAATCACACTCCAAGATAAAGTAATTAGAATACATAAGGTTAGGAGATATAAGTAAAATAGATGCACATAATAATAAAATATCATTAATGAACAATTAATTTCAGTATTTATTTTTTATTTTTAATGAACTCTGGTTTGCCCTTTGTTAAAATCTGCAAAAGCCAAGCAAAGCTTAAACAGGACACATTTTAGCAGTACTTACCAACATGCAGTTCCACTTAGATGGTTTGGGTACTACTAAGCAATGCCAGTTTAAGCACTGCTCAGCTGAGCTCAGTGGTTTGACTGGTGCTAAGCTTCACTTAGCATTTTTAGAAATGGTCCAGTGGTGGTAAAGTGTGGGAAAACAGTCTTATTTAAGCTGAACAGGCATGAATACAGCCAGAACCTATTGGAGTTTGACCTGTGCAGGAACTATGGCAGGAGCTGGAGAGAGTGCGCCCCTCTGGGCATAGTGGTAGGGCATGTTGGAGTCCAGGGTCATGGTTGGGCTCCTAGTGAAAGACTATGACATCCGGCTGCTGCAGGGCCAGTACCAGGGGTTAGAATACAAATCAGAGACCTGGGACCGGCTGGCACATGACCTCACCAGTGCAACTGGTATTCTCCACACTGGTGAACAGGTGCAGCACCACTATGATGGCCTGAAGCATAGGAAGGGGGAAAACTGTTGGCCCAGTGTTCCAAGATGCTCAAGACGACAATGCCCCACATGCTTGTAAGTATAGGAAGCATTGATTTACCAAAGTCTAGTATGAATATCTTGATAGACATGTATGCATAATGGTGTATTTCCCCTCCCCACAGCTGCAGAGAAGAGAGCTCGCAACCTGGAGAATTGCACAGAGAGTGTGGTGAGTACAGATATATCCTGCAATATATACTAATATAATTAAGAAAGAGTACAGTAGTAACTGCCAGTAGGTATATTCTGTTTTGTGTGTACTGCAATGAATGTGTTCAAAGACCTGGACTGATATAAGTGAGTGATGCCAGGTACAGTTCAATACAGATGAAGTCATAAAACCTGCTAATGTGACGGAAAGGGAACCACACTCACTACAATTCCAGTGTCACATAGACCTACCACGACAGCAAACCAAACTCATAAACACACAAAAACATACTCAGAGGCTCTAAATAAAAATCTGCCTAAGCAGCAGAGACCTCCAAAGCAGACACCCAAGCAACCGCTACCCCAAAACAAAACACGTGCAACACATAGATCACAAAGCCAGTGTGCTGAACAGTCACAGCCCTTAAGGCTAAACAGCACACCTGATACACTTGTAATAGGTGACTCTATCATCAGGCACACTGATGTCCCGCTCTCCAGGCTGAACAAGGAGACGGTCAGGGTGAGCTGCCTGTCGGGCGCTAGGATCCACAACATAACACAAGCACTCAGGTCACTCCAAGGCAAGTAAAAATATGACTCAGTCATTGTCCATGCTGGTGTGAATGACCTGAAACGTACCTCCCTGGACTACATGAAAAGAGACATAGAGGAGCTCTCTGAGCAAGTAGCCCAGGCTGGTATGACCCTGCCCTTGAGTAGCATCTTACCCTCACCAAGAATGATGCCACAATATGAAGACAAGATGATCAATTTCAACAATTGGCTTAAGTATTGGTGTCATTCAAAGGGGATCCAATGCCTGTCAGCCTGGGATGACATGCTCGACAAGCCACGATGCTTCACTAGGGACGGCTTGCACCTGTCACCCCTGGGCTTTTGGATATTGGCAAAGGCTCTTGCCACCTCCATAGTGCCTTTTTTAGGCAAGGCTCAAAAGACAAACCCACCTCCATAGGTATCACAAGGGATAAGAAACTAAGAGTAATGCTACTCAACGCCAGACGTCTAAACCTCAAGATGCACGCACTCAAAACTCTCTTTAGCATGGAGAACATCGATATCTGTGCGGTAACAGAAACCTGGTTCAAGGCTCCCGAGAGCAACCCAGCACTACCAGGTTATACCTCATACCATGCTTTTCGGCCCCAAAACTTGGACCGAACCACAAAAGGAGGGGGAGTATCAATATTCGTCAAAGATACCCACACCTCCAGGTTGGTGGCACAGCACAAAGCATCAGAGACTATCCATGTGCAAATAACAGTGGGTAAAACTGCCTTCCAGTTTATAGCCTGCTACAGACCACCCTCCCAAACCCAGGAACCCCACTCGGCCTTCCTGAGAACACTGGAAAATATGAAGGTCTCTCCAAACACCATTATATTGGGCGACTTCAACTACCCAAACATACACTGGGAGAATTACTCTAGCTCCAACACCCTAGCCCAAAGGTTCCTAGAATTTACAAACTCAAATGCTATGGAACAACTTGTTACCACTCCTACAAGAGGGGAAAACATACTGGATCTGATCATCACCAACATGGGGACTCTATGCTTCAGACCAGAAGTGTATCCCTCACTGGTAAGATCAGACCATAAACTAATCTCACTGGATATTCACATCCCGACCCCACCCCCTGCCCAGAAAACAACAGTGAAAAACTTCTCTAAAGCAAACTTCACACTCCTCAAAACCAAGGTGGAATCCTTCAAAGCTCCCGGGTTTGTGGAAAATATGTCCCAGACCGCAAAATCCTTTATAAACGCATTCTATGAACACCTTCAGGAATGCATGGATCATGCAATCCCAAATAAAACCAAGACCCAATCCTTCAAAGGCAGGCATCCTATCTGGTGGACCCCAGCCATAAACAAACTATACAATAGAAGTAGGTAGCTACTACATGATAGATCAAAATCCCAAAAAGGGAAGGCATCTCTGATCAGTATTAGAAAAAACTACGGGCACTCATAAATTCGTCTAAGGCCAGCTTCGAAAGAAAAATTGCACAGGACACTAAGGATAATCACAAGGCTTTCTTTAGTTATGTTAGGAACCTGAGTGGGAATTCCCAAATATGCTCAGAATTAGTCCAAAATGACAAAAAATACACCGAACCCACAGACATTGCCAACATCCTAGCTGACAGGTTCAGCACAAACTTCTTCCCCCCCTCCCCACCAAAAGGGCAAATATCTATCCCAGCAGAGTGCTGCCCCCCAGACATCTCAGATGCTCAGATAAGAGCCGCCCTCTCCAAAGCAAAAAACACAGCATCAATGGGACCAGATGGTGTCCCAGGCTGCATCCTACATGAACTCCAAGAAGAGCTAAACCCAAACATAAAACTACTGCTCAATCTCAGCCTTACTACAGGATATGTACCCAAAGAGTGGCGTACAGCAACAGTGGTCCCTCTCCACAAAGGTGGTGCCTCAATGGATCCTGGAAACTATCGCCCCATAAGCCTAACTAGCTTGGTCTGCAAAGCTATGGAAAGGATCATCATGGACCTCATAAATAAAGATAATGGGGACCTACAGACACTGGATCCTACCCAGTTCGGCTTTGTTAAGGGCAGATCCTGCCTCTTAAACCTGGTCAATTTCTTTGAAACAGTCAGCAAGGCCATTGACGGGGGGAAGGTGGTCCACACAGCCTACCTGGACCTCGCAAAAGCCTTTGATACAATACCCCACTCGGGTATTATAGATAAGCTCACCAGCTTAAATATAAACCCCTATGTCACTAGATGGGTTGCAAACTGGCTCAAGAACAGAACCCACATGGTTAGAATTGCTGGAGCCATGTCAGACTCCAAACCAGTTGCAAGTGGCGTCCCACAAGGGTCAGTCCTGGGACTTCTCTTGTTCGGTATATATTTCTCAGAGGTACAGGCCAACATGGAAGGACTGTGGCTGACCAAGTTCACAGATGACTGCAAACTAGGCGCCATAATCGACTCTCCAGCTGACACAAGCATCCTACAAAAGGGCCTCATAGAAACAGACAACTGGTGCCAGAGCCATGGCCTCAAGCTAAACTCCAAAAAGTGTATAGTCATCCCCTTTGGCAAAAACAAAGTGCCCACAAATTACCACATAGGTGGTAATCCATTAAGTACGGAAGAAGAAATTAGGGACCTGGGGACCCTAGTTGATAGCAATCTCTCATTTGAAAACCACGTGGCCAAAGTGGTTAGAAAAACATTTTATATAGCCCACCTAATCATGAAAGGATTCACGTCTAGATTAGGGGAGGTCATCGTGCCTCTTTACTCATCCGTCATCAGGCCCATAATTAAGTACAATGCCCCTTTTTGGATGTACCTTACCAGACACCTGCAGCAACTGGAAAGACCCCAAAATTACCTCACCAAGAGGATCAAAGGGCTCAAACAGATGCCATATGCTGCCCGGTTAAAGAAACTCCAGCTCTACTCAGTGGCATACCGCCTGCTCAGAGGCGATTTGTGCCTGACCTATAAAGCCATATCCAACCCGGAATTAATGGACATGCTGCACCTCAGAAAATCCAAATCCCATTGAGCTACACACTCGAGAGACTTGAACCTCAGCACTGAAATAAATAGGACATGCTGGAGGGACAGATTCATAACCCAGAGGCACCTTCACTCTGGAATAAAATCCCAGACCAGGTTAGGCAGAGTCCCTCATTGACTCTCTTCAAGAGGAATCTTGATGAGTGGATGGGAGATCGTAGGTTTACCCTGGGTATCACTTCTGTGTCACTGTTAGACAGAGGCACAGTATACTAACCTCGAAAAAGGGCATAGCAAAATTTATTTAAAATGGGTGGTGAAAGCCAAACACACTCTGGCTAGGCTTATAAATGCCCTAGGGCAGATAGCCTAGTATGAACCTATGCACCTATGAACCTAAGAAAGTTACTACTGCATTACTAATGTTAAAGAATAACAAGTGTATACTGTATTATTAAGAATGTTCTGGTAATAAAATACTATTGCATTCATAATGTGAAGGGAACAAATCAACTGCATTCATAATTTTCAGAAAATAAAGTACAACTGCAGTCAGAATTGTTAATAAAACAAAGTTAGTGCTGCATACTTGGTGGAATAACAGCTTTCTTTCAACAACTGCATTATATAAGGTGTTCAACAATAAAGGCTGTTAGATGTATACCAACCACTGTTTCATGTCACCCCGAATAAAGCTGTGTTTTGTCAAATGTGTGTATGGGCATAATACCATGAAATGACTGAAGGTTGGCCAATAAAGTACTGTTTTGCTAAAGTGTAGATGTGGACCTATACTACAAGATATAATGCATTATGATATTTGTTCTGCATTAAGATCTGAACCTAGAATAGTAATGTCTAAGGTATTATAGTGTGTTTCTCTCAGGACTGTCTTGTGTTAACTTTTGCATTTCAGCTATATGTATTCCTGAATGTAGTTACGCTGATGCAGGCAAGTATGAAACTGTAATAGCTGTCGACTGCAGATATACAATATGCAACTGTATATGGGTCAGGTAGGCAACCCAGAACCCCAAATGGTCTGTACATATCACACATAATCCCATCTACTAGGGGATGAATGTATACACCTGCATTCAATGTATTAATACACAGTTCATCTACTATCTCTGTCATGCATGTGTGTTCAACTGTCACTGCAGTCTTGTGTGACACTCTACTTGTATTACCAGGTCAGAATTTACCAGGTGAGCTCTAGGCACATATCAGTTAATCAACGCACAGAAGTGGCTCAATAGCTCAATTTGATAAATGATATATATGTTGTTCATTTTGCCATACACGGACTGGGTTTCAAATCCAGGGACAAGTACTACTATATATTTATAGAAACAGACAAGTACTACTGAATATGTATAAAAACAGTTATACATACCTCTCAAGTGTACCTCTTTATGAGGAATGTATCTCATTTGGGGTCTTAAAAAGTTCAAGTTCCTCGAAGTTCCACAAAGTTCCACATTGAAAAACTCTGTCACACATTCATTGTTAGGAATTTCGTTTAAGTGAAATCCATTGTAAATAGAAATAAATCATATCAATGATTTAAAATATCTTCTTTATAAGTAAAACCAGCATATTTTAATCATCCTATGACCTTCCTAGTTGAAGGTGCTAGTAAGCCATTAGTATGTGTTCCACATTTTGCCCATTTGTTCCACATTATGAGTGCTGGTGTTCTTCATTTTGGAGATGGAAGGTTGAGAGTTATGCAGTTATAATTAACAGATTTTCTCCCCACAGGGCTTACAGGTAAATAAATGTCTGTAGTAGCTGTATAAATTATATAGTAATTTCTGTGTCTAGATGTACTAGTTTGTAAACAGCATTCCTCAGCAAGGTGATAAGACTTCATTAAATAAGCCGTCAACAAGTACACTACTATTCCTAGTTAATAAGACAAATAAAATGGTTTATTGCTGGTATGGCTGTATGCCTGGTTCGTCTGTGAATGTCTGCTGATAGTCTAACCCCATGCCTGCCAAGGACAGCAGGATAAGTGTAAACTGTCTGTACTGTGCATGATACATGTCTCTCTTGTGTCATGCTGTCATGGATAGTGACCACTGTTGCCAAAAGCCTTAGACACACATATAACAGCCAGTCAAAGTATGTCAGTAGCACACTTATACAACAACAGTGCACAGTACACCTTGGTAGTCATATATGTCCATCTAGCATGTAATAGTCCCCTGTAGTTTTGCACCTGTACTTGTTGCAGCTTGGCCCATACTGTCACATGTGGCTAGCTTGAGAGGTATGTACGTACTACAGAAGCTAAAGGCCACTTGTATACATAAAGCAAGGGCAGACCTATAGAGTATAGAACAGTACTGTTGCAAACAATATAGCCTATACGGTTGTTAATAGAATGTCTCTTCCCCCCACCTCTTATCTGTATCACAAATTATTGTTATACTGTGGGTATGGTTGGGTATGGTTTTCTTTTCACATATGTTGTTCTCAAAACCTAATGTTGGGCCTTGTGTCTTATTATTGTTATAAATTACAATGGTTGCATACTAACATATCTTGTTGAAATACCAATATCATTGGCCTTATGCTGTAACTGTTACTGGCATGCTGCTACAATACTGACTGTGATTCCTTTTTTTCTTATGTTCTGTATGCTATGCAATATTATCTTTCTGGGTTAATTGGAACACCCTTGCATGCTGTTATAACTAACATTTAAATGTGCTGTACATGACTAACCTATTCATTTTGAAAAAACCTCATCACCATAGCACGAGGAGGTAGGCTGGTTCCTGCGGATCCAACTATCCCACCTCAACTGGCCATGGCACCAGATCCCAGAACATCTGGGAACCAAACTGGAGCTGCCCCCTCTGCTGGTCCTGCACCACCCATGGGTGGAACCACTTCAGGGAATGGGGCCCATCCCCCTGGGTGTGGGGGCAGAGAGGGAGTGGTCACCCAGTGGCAGCTCCCAGGAATGATTGCTCTAGATTGTCTAGCATGATATGGACAATCAACTGTGCCAGATTGAGGGCAGACAGGTGCACATGGAGGGCCAGGCTAGCCCTGGTGCCCAGCCCCCAACACAGCCATGTTTGAGGCCGAGAAGAAGCAGTAGTGACTGCCCATGGATGTGCAGCTCAATCCCACTGCTGCCATCTGGGGAAACTTGGTTGTCCGATTCCACAACAACCTCCCCGTCCAAGGTGTTTACCCCCCTCATGTGTCATACACCTTCCCTGTCTGCTGTCTTGTCAGTCTTGTTTGTTTGCAAATCCTACCTCTCCTACCCAGCTTACTTCCCCACATCTACCTATATCCCTTCCCCAACATTCCACTCTTTCCTTAAAAAAAAAATGGGCATCTGTCCTACAAAAAAAAATATTGCCCCATACGTAGCTCTCCATTCTACCCACACCTACACTGCCATCAATCAATAACCACACCAATTAATCAACAAAGTTATGTCACCCCCCACCCCTCCCTCTGGGATGTGAGGCTCCAAATTCCAAATTGTCCACAACTTGCCCAGCTGTTGCTGTATAAGAAATGGAGAGCTATGGTCCTTTTCTACACCTGTCCTGCACATTCCTACCTGCTTTTCACATAGTTTTCCACCTGCTTGCTCCATTTCACCACTTTCCTATCATGCCTTTTTTCTTTTCTCTTTTTTTTTTGGAAATAGCGCAGATTTAAGCGGGACTAAGTGCTGCTTCTCATCACGGCATGGCCCGCAAACCCACTTAAATCTGTTTAAGTCACCTTATGTCTTTCTGTCACTGTTCTGCACATCAGCAAAATGATCACCCTGGCAAGTCTCAAACCTGGGACCCTACCAACTATGACATAGAACATTAGCCCACGCAGCTTTGAAGACTAAGAGGTGTTTCTATAAACTTATCCTGTTTATCAGCAATGCAGTGTTTCCATAAACTTATCCTGTTTCTCAGTGATGCACATTGCAGAACTATTCAGGCCTGCCAGGTTTCAAACACAGGACACTATCAGCTGTATCACAGAGCAATATCCCACTAGGCCACTCAGCTCTGAGGAAGAGCAGGTGTTTCCAGAAACATATCCTTATTGCCAGTGACACACTGCTTGTACATATAATGGGGACAAATGGCAATGTACTTGGGACCGTGATACAGAGACCAAACCAGTACACAGACAAATAAATGTTGATGGATATACATGAGGCCTAGGATATCAGGTAGAGCTGACAACTGCACAGACTGTTGCAGAATGTCCACAGTTGTGCTACCTACATTTGGCACACTTGTCACACAACCTATGCTGTGTGCTGACATACTGGCAAGTCAGTACACATTCAGATTATAAAATCATGACAGACAGTTCAGTGTCACATGTCATACCTCTCCGATCACACATGTTCATGCCAATCCTGTGTAACAGACTGTATGCATGCACATATGTCTTGCAAATACACTTGCTATATTATTGACTCCATAGCTCAATCTGTCACACTCCTGGCATGCATAATGTTTTTCCACCCACAGTCCTCACTTCCGTTCCATGTCAAGTGTGTTGCATGTCAAGTACATGGTTGTCAAAACAATTAAACGACTGAGACGTGCAATCTTAAGCACAACTTTTTTCTGCTACGGCAGTCACTGCCACTCATATTATCACATCAAAGGCCTATAGGTTGGGACATACTTCAGAAATATGTATAGGTGTCCTAAATGTCACCTACCACTCTCTGGATGGCAGTATTACAAAACATATGTACCAGAAGCACATGACTCACCTGGACTGTTATGAGTACCCTCACCCTGGCTATGATGCGACAATACAGCTGACACTACTCCCTCACTCACATATACAGGTTGCTGTCCCACAATGTGCTCACAATCCCCAGTCTGATTCCTGGGCAGAATGCAGCAGCTACAGCCTGCAACATACATGCATCAGTATATTCAGCTACCTTCTATAAACCTACCATACCTCCCAAACACCTAGAACAGGGAATCCACACAACACCCATACATAAAGGGGTGGGGAGGAATGGTCAAGTGACAGGGACCATAACTCTCAATTGTACAGATTTTCGCTGAATGTCCAGATTTTTTGCCTCATCTATTTGGTCTGTTTTTCATACAATTGTGGTTTTCTGGCAAATTAGTGGCAAATCATTTAAGACTGAAGTAGAAAATAGTGACAGACATTTGAGTTTCAGACTTCATACCCTTCAGAAAATTCATGCTAATGTAAAACCTGTTATTCTATCAACTTACTAAGTTTGTAAGAGCAATATTTAAAAATTGTCCCTATTTTTGGGCCTTTGTCCCACTTTTAAAAATGGCTTTGTCCACATTTCTTGCTCTAAGAGGTTGAGAAGTATGTCTTCACCTACAAAAATACACAGCTGATAGACCAGCAGCTACTGCAGCAGCATGCATATTCTGATGCAAATGATGTATGACACTCACATCTGTCTGTCTCCTTACTGACCTCAACCCACATTGTTAAACAGTAAATTACCACATAATCAGAAAGTCTGTTCTCAATGGCCAAACATAGCATGCAAAACTGAGGAGATACCACATAAAGCCAAACAGTGGACAGTATCTGAAACTACCATCTGTGATGCTGTAGTCTGCTCACCTCAATAATATCCTTCTCCCAGACCAGGAAAAGGGTCAAGGCCTACATGAAGGCCTCAACTAAAGCACTGTGTTGCCATGACTTTGGCTAATGAAAATGCAACCCAGCTGTTCTGAATACAATTAGCAAGTCTGAGCCACAGACTAATGCACAGGCAATTAGCTGTTCATGAGCATTACCTACAAAAGGCAAATTGCTACCTATGATACATAAGGTGGTGACTTTCTCTGTGATGACAGACTGGGCTATCCTAGCATTCTACCACAGGATTTCTGAACATAAAGGGTACAGCACTATACCAGGTATATAATAGTATTCCCCATGTAATTGGACACAGTTGGGGGATGCAGGCATGGGAAGTAAGAATTACAACAATAGAGGTCTATGGTAAATGTCTTGGAATTACATGTTGCTGTCAGTCAGCTGTCCAGCAGCTACAGTCTTCCCTTTTGGCTCTGTCTGCTGTGATATAGATCACAGCTCTGGCCCCTGAGTCCCCTCGGTAATGGTCAGCTCATGTACAAATGTGACCGGATTGTGTATTAGACAATAGTGACAGTCAGTAGTGGGAGATAGAGCTGTCGTATCATGTGATGTACTGTCAGTCTGCTCCTCTCACTCTGCAAATGTCACACAAGCATAGTTCAAACATTGTCCAGGTGTCCCTGACTGTTTCTGATGTACTCTGGCTAGGTCACTGTGTACTCAGCACCTGTATATAATTGCTTGAGAGCTACTGCTAGCATACCTGTTGACCCCCTTTAGCAGGACAGTAGGTTATAGCCATTAGTAGTGGGGGGGGCACAGGCTCCACCTCAGCAACTGAGTGTTCATATTGAGCATGCGACATGAGAAGATGAATAGAGTAAAAGATATTGAAGTACCATAACTGTTTTCTGAGCTGCCTGGTGTGTGACAGCCAGATTCCCCACAGTCTGGTAACAACCATTACACATTGTCCAACTATTTACCAGACATCCACATTTGTCTGGCAGAGGGTCCACATATATCAGGCACATGTACACATTCTGCAAACATCTGTGTATTGTGGTTGTTGGACACCCACAAGGAGGATACCCTACAACATGTTTGCAATACTGTCTGTAATTGTATCACACAGATGTTGTTGGACTGTCCCCATACAGCTATTGTACTACTCACTTATTGGTCGGATTGTGGATGTATGACAAGGTACTGGTATGTCGCCCATAGGGGACACACCACAGTAGATGGCAGTGGTGTGAGTGGACACATAACAACACAGATGCCCCAGTCCAACAGGGACACAGGTGGCATCCCAAGTAAGTATGTCCTGTTAGCCATCCAGTTATCCAGATCTCACTTGAAAAGGTGTAAATAGCTACCCTGGCTGATGTAGACAGGGTGTCCATTCCACAGCTGGATGAGTGTGTGTGGGACATACATATGACCCACCAACAAGTCCTGTTGATGTTACACCAGGTTGAGGGTGTGTGTACGGGTTAATATAGCAGAGCCTGACTTGCAGTTGTGCAGTTGTCCCTTCATGGTGGAGTCTGTGATCACCTTGTATGCCAGACAGAGGTCACCTGTGAGGAGTCTGTCTGAAACTGGATAGAGGGATGGGCTAATCTGTGTATAGTTGATGTGTGAGGCCCTGATATTCTCTGCTGGGGAACATCTGTGATCTCCACAGCTGCTGCATGTGCTTTGCTAGGTAAATGACCATAGGGGCATTATACTCAATAATGGTCCTTATTAGAGGAGAATACAGGGATGTTGTGACCCTCCCATGTCCCTGGATGGCATACCATTATGTGTGAGGTGGGCCATGTAGAATGTTCTCCTTTCAATGGAAGTAACATGGTGAAAAATGTCATGTTGCCATCAACCTGTGTGCACATAACCCTCTTGACTGATTGCATCCTTAGGATCTTGTTGGTACTGTGATAATATGTGGGGATGTCACTCTACCCAAAGGTTATGACACTGCATGTCATGGTATGCAGCCTGAGGCCATGTTTCTGGCACCAATGATGTGTCTGCATGACACCCTCTTGGCAGATGTCCACATCACTAAGGAATCTGGTGACAGCACCCAGCATGCAGTCATCTGCAGACATGGTCAGCCATAGTCCAGCGGCTGTGCCCTGCACCTGAGAAGAGTTCATCACACATAACAGAGGCCCAAGCACAGAACACCAGTTTATGCCACTTGGTATGGGTCTACTGCTTGGGGGTATTCCCCTATGTGGACTAGGTGGATCCTGTCACTGCGCCAGTGTGCTACACATCTGGTGACATATGGACTGATGCCTAGGTGGGAGCATATAGCTAGTATGGCCAAGTGGGGAATACTGTCAAAGTCTTTGGCCAGGTCTAGGTGGGCAATGTGCACTGTCACCCCCCCAACCTAGGCTTTGGTGACTGTGTCAAAGAGGTCAACTAACTGTAACAGACACAATCCCTGCCTTGACAAAACCTAATTGTGCATGATGGTGTTTGGAGGTCACCAATGTCCTTGTTAATGAGGTTCACTATAAACTGTGCCATGGCCTTGCAGAGCAGTCTAGTTAGGCTAATGGGTCTATAATGTGCTGGATTGGTGGATGCCCCACCTTAGTGTGAATGGGTGATAGTGGGTGTTCTCCACTCAGCTGAAACAAAGGCAGCAGTCAGGCCTTGGTGGAATACAGTGCATTATGGTGCTGCACGGTCATGCTTGTGGTCATGTAGGATGCATCCTGTGATGTGATAGGTTCCCATGGTGGCTGTATACCATGACTTTGAGGTGGCAGTGGTGACCTGTTCCCTACATATAAGGTGAAGGGGAAAGGTACTGGGGATGTTCTGATGTACTGATGGGGGGGGCAAGGGGTGAAGACTACACTGAATCAGACAGGCAGCAATATGCTATACATACAGCACTTGTATATCTCGTGTTCTCAACCAACAATACTGAGCAGATCTGAGTGCTTCCTTTGATGTTTCAGACATATGTGAAGAAGGGGAGATGATTGTCTGTAGTGGATATCACTAATGTGGGCTCAGGGTTTGCTTTGCAGGATTCCAGTATCATAGAATCATAAGATTATAGGATGTTACTAGGGTATTGGCCCTGAGCCCCTTACAAGCCTAGCCATTAGTTTATCCCCAACCGAATCATCAATCAGCACCTGTCGCACCTGTCATTGAGGGACACAGTTGGGACCCCTGGGACAGGTTTGTGGTATTTCATCCACTCGTCGTGGTTACACTTGATGAGAGTCTTCATGGTACTCTGTTTGACATGTATGGGAACTGCATTCTTGAGACAGGATAGTGTCTGGTAGACAAACCTGTTTCTCCGGCAGATTTTGTTGATGTCACATGTCAGATTGAGACCTGTTGTGCTGGTAATGCGTGAGGAATTAGACTCACATATATGGGGCAGCTGTTGAGGAGCAGGGTCCAAAATTGTCTTGTAGGCATGCCACAGCCCACTTCTGGCCAACCTGTCCAATACCAAGTGGGGCAGTACTGATTACAGGCTGTCTGCATGGGACAGGTGCTGGATGCCATGGATTACCTTTGTGGGTATTACCATGGCCTTTCTAGTCAGTGCAGATGTCTGGATAGGTACATATCAAATGGGCCATCATACTAAATTATTGTTCTTCTGACTGAGGACTATACACAGGTAATGTTCACCTTTTTTTCTGGATGCACTCCCTTTGCCCATGAGTTGAACCACATACAAGGCCTTTCTGACCACTGCCACTACAAGATGGTTGAATGCAACATTGTTATCAGACTGAGTGCCCAGATCTCTCAATACAGGTTGTGTGTTTATGGGGTTGCCAATGATGTGGCAAGTAGTGTGGCTGTGTCCTTGCCATATGGTATGCTAGTACTGTTTTCTGCATTTAGCATGAAGCCAGGACCTTGGCACCAGTCTGTACCTGATGTAAGATCCTGTTTCAATGTGTTAACTTGATTTGGTGGGTCAGTGACAGACAGCACACAAATTAAAGTCACCCCAACCTTAGTCAGTACCTACAAATGTGGGTGGTGGCAGTTAGCATTCATGCCTAGGTACATGTGGGTTATTTAGGGGCCACCTCTACTCACAGGGCTTTGACATGTATACATATTGCACACACATAGGCAAAACAGAGTACGGATGCCACTTTAACAAATGCCCAATGTGGGACACATCATGTAGCATCGTGAGAGTTGGCAGGACAAACCATACCAATGGTAAGTGCAAAGGACAGGACTTCTCTTAGTCTGCCAATATGACAGCTTATTTTTGTAGCATTTCCCTACATTATGCTATGTCTCAGAATATTAAGGTGTTTCTGATGTAAAATGACTGCTTTATGCAACTATTACACACATGTAGGAAATGTGTGTTGTCCTACACTCTTGGGAACTATGTATTGTTTTCACAGGACACACCTGGCCAAACATGGACTGCTACTTGCACGGTGGAACAGGTATTGGTCTTAGCACAGTCACACTGCTGCAAGGGGATATACACACACACACACACACACACACACACACACACACACACACACACACACACACACACACACAACACACACACACACACACACACACACACACACGCACACGCACACACACACACAAACTGCTCTTGTTGAGATTGGAACTCCTACCTGTCTAGTTGTAAATACTATAGCGCTACATACATATTGCATGTGCCACAGATCTTATGTGTTTTGTAGAGTTGGACACTACTATCTAGGTGGATGATATCTGCAGGTGCTGTAAAGGTTGCCATGGGGGGTGGGTTAACAGGTTTACACAGGCCCTTAAAATTGTAGAACTATTGTTCATAAACACAGGAAAGACAACCATACTGCTGTAAGGGGATATGCATGCACACACCAATACACTCTCTTAGTTGCCATTTTTGAGATTTGAACCCCTACCTATCTAGTTGTATGTACTACAGTGTTACAGACTTATTGCATGCACCACACAGCTTATGTAATTGAAGAGTGCCAAATTGTGCATCTAAGGTGGATGACACCAGCATGCTCTGTAACGTAGTCCAATGGGTGGATTAACAGGGTAGACCAGGCCTTAAAATGTATTGGCATTGCACACCCATAGGCAAGGCATACAGACAGCTTTAGGAATATATTACACACATGCTCTGAGTTGCCATTGCTGAGGTTAGAACCACTCCATATCTAGCAGTATGCACTATAGTACTATGTACTTATCGCATGTACCAGAAACCTATGTATGTGAAGAGTGTGTAACTGTGTATCTAAGGTGGATGACATCAGCAGGCCCTGTAAAGTAGGCCAATGGGGTGGTCCACAGGTAGGCATATGCTTTAAAAAGTATGGGCATTGTACACGCATAGGCACGGAATGCACACAGCAGCAAGGAGAAATACTTACACACATGCACACACACTCACTATGTTGCCATTGCTGAGATTAGAACCACTACTTATCTAGCTATATACGCTATGATGCTACATAGTTATCGCATGTGCCACAGAGCTTATACATTTGGATAGTGTCTGCCACTGCTGTTGAGGTGGATGACATCAGTAGTTGCTGACAGGGAGGCCACTGTTGTGGAGGACACTAGTTACAGGGCCATAAAATGAGTGACCATTGCACACACATAGGCCTGTTAGGCATGCATATTCTGCTGTATGTGGAATATATACACAAACACACACACACACACACACACACACACACACACACACACACACACACACACACACACACACACACACACACACAATGTGGCTGATGTGAGATGAGAACCCCTAACTACCTACTATTATACACTAGAACTCACCATACTATTTGTACACACCACTGGTCACAGTTGGAGTACGATTGGCTCCAGCACTACATCACTCTATGCCTTTCTGTCTCTCTCGCTCTCTCTCTCTCTCTCTCTCTCTCACACTCTCTCTCTCTCTTTCTCTCTTTATCCCCCTCTGTTTGCCTTGCAATATATGGTATATATCATTACCTATATATATGTACCTATATTAAACTCAACAGATCCAGATTGGATAGATAAGGGTATTCATGTCTGATGGGGATAGAGAGAGACAGTTAAGGTATACATAGCTGCCTGTATGCACAGAGATATACAGACATCACAGTTCTATAGTCAGATGTGGGTTCAGAGATGGACTAAAATGAACTAAATATAGGAGCATGCCAGTATGGCCATCAATACTTACAATGGGACTCCAGGCCAGACCTACCTGTACTCAAGTCCAGTATTTTGTGTAGTACAGCCAATTGTCTGTTGAACCTGATTAAACAGTCCAGCACCTCCCTGATATAATGCCTGAGGGATTTCCTGGCTGTGTGCTGTCCATAATATCTGACCCATATCTAGGGTGTGTACAGAGTGTATTGGACTGAACAGAGTTTTGCATAGCATGTCTGTTGCATTTTACATAGCTCTATGATTTTTTGGTACATCAGTGGCAGATCATTATAAATTGTTGTGAGGAACTGCTGACAGACATTTGAGTTACCAACTCCATACATTGCAGGGAACCCATGCTACTGCACAAACTGTTCTATTCTGCACTTTCTACATTTGTCTGGCCAGTAGTTCCTCCCTCCCCTTATATGTGGGTCTTGTCCTGCCCTGCAACAGTTCCTGGCTTTGCCCACAGTTGCTGCTCTGTGTAGTTGTAGGTATGCTGTGACTGGGGTAAGAGATTTAACACCACACACAGGGTTACAGTCTTCACACCTTTGACTGCCCCTGTTTTGCAAGTTGTCCAGCATTATGCCCCATATGTCTGCTCTGGTCCTCAGATGATTTGTGGTGTACTGTTATTACCAGGCTACATGTTGCCCATACCTCTCAAACTCTTACAGCCAAAATCTGGACAGGGCCATATATAACGGTGGGACACAGGCCCAAGCATGAGGGCAAGATTTTAATATTTCTCTTACAAATGTAGACAGTTGGTAAAATGGTTTTGTATTAGCATGCATTTTCTGATAGGCATGAAGTCTGCATCTCAACTGTCTGTCATTATTTTCTCACAGCAACCTTTATTGATTTGCCAATAGTTTGCCAGAAAACTGCAATGTTATAACAAATGGAACAGATATATGAGGCATATATGTGGACATTCTGTGAAACTCTGTACATTTGTGAGGTATGGAAGTTGCCCATTGACTTGTAAGTACTGACACAGTTACACGACAGCCTTTATATCCTGGTGCTACACTGACTGGTTACAACATGCTGTTATACTAGCCATCATCTAAGTTACTCAGAGCTGTGTACTGTCCATATTTGTGGCCCCCTGTCCCTCCTTTGTCTCTGTCTTTGTCCAGCTTTATTGCAGTAAGAAATACTAACATATGGACAGTCTGTAGAACTCCTACGTAGCTCACATGCAAAACAGTAGGCACAGCCAGTCTCGAACCATGTACCACATCAGCCACCAGACAGTTCAGTTTACGTCCTGACACTATCAAGCACAGACATACATAAGACACTGACCCCTGCATATTGGGGAAATGGTACATGTTACCAGACTGATCGGGACTGCCAATGGATTGTGTGGTCTGCTGCTATTACCTTACAAGCATATTTTTCCTGCAGTTGTATAGAAACATGGGTGTGTTGGTGGTAGGAGATTCTAGCATTGACAGTCAAGCATCTGTCCTATGACACTGCTGTTTATAATTTCCTGGCATAGTGCAATGGGTTTTGTTGGCTTGGGAACTACTGCATATTATGGGTCAACCAGTATTGGACAGAGAGTTCCTGTTGTCCAACACAGCTGTCAGTTGTGTGCAGCTATCCCTCTAGCCCCCTCTACTACCTTGCATACATGCAGCAGGTTCATACATATGCTACCACAGTCTACTACCCCATTCATTTGTTGTACAGAAGAGTGACTTACCTTGTACCTGCAGCAGTTGAGATAACAGCGCTCCAGGGCTGACTGTGTCAGATGCACAGAGTACACAGCCAATACCTGGCAAGGTACAGGTTGTGTGGTGTGGCTGACATCCTTTTTACCATGTATGTGAATCAGAGTGAGTTTTCAGTCCCTAGGACCCTAAGTTGTCAGTGCATCTGCTATGCATTGCCTCTTTGCCAAGACCAGGGCATAATGGCATGCCTATTTCAGCCTACAGGGTCAGGCTCAGAGGTTCCTCCTCTGAGTCTCCCTGTGGCTATGGGGACCTTGGCACAAGTGGTGGGGCTGTGTGTCCCTTCCCTGTGATGTTTCTGCCACAGCTGTTTCTGCAGGATCGTATTGTGTAGCATTGTACATACTGTGAAGATGTGTGCACATGTGGCTGGAGAGTACTGCAGGGCTCCACCAGATATATCAAGGCAGCTGAACCATAACTTGAGTAGCCCAAACACATGCTCTATGATGTTCCTAGTTTGTGTGTGTGCCTCATTATGGAGTTCTTCAGTATGTGTGTGTGTGCATTTCTGAGGGGTGTCATTATCCATGGTTCCAGTATGTAGCCAGCATCCCCGAGTAGATGGACCTACAGGTTGTCCCCCCTGGCAAACATCTGGTACAACTGTGAGGAGTGCCAGATGTGGGAGTCATGATAGCTACCAGGGCAGCCAGCACACACATTCATGATAATGCCCTGGGCATTGCAAAAAACCTGGCAGTTGATGGAGTGATACCCTTTGCAGTTGATGTAGACCCTACCATTTTCATCAGGTGGTGCTTTAGTGTGCAGATGAGTGTAGTCTATGGCACCCAGTACTTCAGGGTAGTGTGCTACATGATAGAAGAGATGCATATTGATGACCCTCTCCTCAGGGGTTCAGGGTAAATAAATGTGTTCACTGGCATGTGCTTGCATGGCATCCAGGAACTGGTGGAATACCCTGGATGCAGATGCCTATTATTTCCCCAGTTGGTCTTTGAAAAGTACCTGTGGCTAATATTCTTTCCCCAGTTGGTCTTTGAAAAGTACCTGTAGCTAATATTCTAAGGGTTGCACATACCTTTGTTTCCACTGAGATGGGTTCCCCTCTGTTGGCTCTGGGTCTGGGTTGAGGGTGGTAGAGCTCAGTGAGTTCTTGTAGTATGTCCCTGTCCACCCTTTAGCACTCTACAATCTCCAGCTCCTGTAGCCCCTGGAAGGTTGCCCTGGGCCTGAACACTCTTCTCCTTCTCAGTCTGGGCCTATTGTCAGCATCAGCATCATCACTGACCTCAGCCTCAAGCACATACAGATGTAGCAGAGAATCAGCAGCCCCTTTCATTTTTTCAATTAAAATTCCCAAGTGTGTACTCTAATGGTGCAAAGTATGTGAGAAAATCAGATTGTAGGGTATATGCATATTTTTTACTGGTGTGCTGCAGATGCAGCCTGTGTGATTGTTTCAGTATGCTGCATTCCACCTGAGAGGTATAACATTGGGAGTTTGAATGGGCCAGTGTCTGTTGAACAGGGCTTATCAGACATTTCTACCAGATTGACCTTCCCAGGCTATTTTCTTTTTTTTTTTCCTATTTATTTCACTGCTAAGCAGTGCGGTGTGCCATGCAAACCTGTGGAGCTAGTGTAAACAATCCTCAGCAGTTTGGACCCTCCCCTGTGCACGGGGATGCTTAGCTTTTCTTTAACCAGCTAAAACATGCATCTAGGGGCTAAGCAGAGCTTAGCAATGTCAGTTACCCCCCTGCTTAGCTGTGCTTAGCGGGTTTATATAAAAACATTGAAGGTTGATAAGTCCGAAGCTCACAACTTCGGACTTCAAACCTCGAAAGCTTACAACATCGAACCGCAGAACAGAGATCACCACAGAGTGTGGGAAAGGAAGATGTCCCTTTACTGCACTATAGTGTGATCTCAGAGTTGGTATATTTAAGTAGCAGGGGGTGTGGGGGGTGCAGGGAGGCTTGCTCCCCTGCATAGAGCATTTTGGGGGGGGGGGAGTTAGTATTTTTTTTTGTACGTTCGATGTTGTAAGCTTTCAAGGTTTGCAATTCGAAGTTGTGAGCTTCGGACCTGTAAGCTTTCGATCATCTGATATAGACTCATGCTTAACAGAGTGCAAATCGGTGCCACTAAGCTCCAATCCACTTAAACATAGAATGACACATCCCGTTTTGATGTCAGCTACTTTGTCTACTACTATCTACATGGTTCTAGCCGTACCATGGGTTGTACCTGCGGACACCGTGGCCATTTTTGCTATTCAATAAACCTAGCTCATTTACATACACCTAATTGAGTACACCCTGAATGCTTCACTATTCCAGGCCCTGCCTCCTTAGCAGCCACTGCAACCTGCCATTGTATGACTGCATGCTGGGCACTATAATGCAAGATTTTTGAAAATGTCTAATTTTCATTTTTTTTTACATTTTGTATTTTTTTATTTTTATGTGATGAATATGTATTTTAACAAGAGGGAGGAGCATAGGGTGACATACAAGAGTGGAGGAAGACGTGCACAGGTGGATTATATCTTATGTAGAAGGGCCATTCTGAAGGAGATTGGAGACTGTAAAGTGGTGGCAGGGGAAAGTGTAGTTAGGCAGCATAGGATGGTGGTTTGTAGGATGACATTGGTGATCAAGAAGAGGAGGATGAGTGTGAGGGCAGCACCAAGGATCAAATGGTGGAAATTGAAAAAGGGTAATTGTGAGGTGATGTTCAGGGAAGAGTTAAGACAGGCACTGGGTGGCAGAGAAGAGTTACCGAATAGCTGGGTAACTACAGCAGAGCTAGTAAGAGTGATGGATAGAAGGGTGCTTGGTGTGACATCTGGAAAGAGGAAGGAGGACAAGGAGACCTGGTGGTGGATTGAATAAGTACAGGAGAGTATACAGAGAAAGAGGTTGGCGAAGAAGAAGTGGGATTGTCAAAAAGATGAAGAAAGTAGACAAGAGTATAAGGAGATGAGGTGCATGACCAAGAGAGAGGTGGCAAAGGCTAAGGATAAGGCGTATGAAGAGTTGTACAAAAGGTTGGACACTAAGGAGGGGGAAAAGGACCTGTACTGATTGGCTAGACAGAGGGATCAAACTAGTAAAGATGTGCAGCAGGTAAGGGTGATAAAGGATAATGAGGGAAACATATACACAAGTGAGGAGAGTGTGTTGAGCAGATGGAAAGAGTACTTTGAGGGGTTGATGAATGAAGAGAATGAGAGGGAGAGAAGGTTGGATGACGTGCGGATATTGAATCATGAAGTGCAGTGGATTAGCAAGGAGGAAGTAAGGATAGCTATGAAGAAGATGAAGAACAGAAAGGCTGTTGGTCCAGATGACATACCTGTGGAAGCATGGAGGTGTTTAGGTAAAATGGCAGTGGAGATTTTAACTAGATTGTTTAATGAAATCTTGGAAAGTGAGAGGATGCCTGAGGAATGGAGAAAAAGTGTTTTGGTACCAATTTTTAAGAATAAGGGTGATGTGCAGAGCTGTAGTAACTACAGAGGGATTAAACTGATCAGTCACAGCAGGAAGTTATGGGAAAGATTAGTGGAAGCTAGGTTAAGAAGGGAGGTGATGATTAGTGACCAGCAGTATGGTTTCATGCCAAGAAAGAGCACTACAGCTGCAATGTTTGCTCTGAGAGTGTTGATGGAGAAGCACAGAGAAGGTCAGAAAGAGTTGCACTGTGTCTTTGTGGACTTAGAGAAAGCATATGACAGGGTGCCTAGACAGGAGTTGTGGTATTGTATGAGGAAGTCGGGAGTGTCAGAGAAGTATGTAAGAGTGGTAAAGGATATGTACGAGGGTAGTGTGACAGTGGTGAGGTCTGCAGTGGGAGTGACGGATGCATTTAAGGTGGAGGTGGGATTACATCAAGGATCAACTCTGAGCCCTTTCTTATTTGCAATGGTGATGGACAGGTTGACAGACGAGATCAGACAGGAGTCCCCGTGGACTATGATGTTTGCAGATGACATTGTGATCTGTAGTGAGAGTAGGGAACAGGTGGAGGAGACCTTGGAGAGGTGGAGATATGCTCTAGAGAGAAGAGGAATGAAGGTCAGCAGGACTAAGACAGAATATAGGTGTGTGAATGAGAGGGAGGACAGAGGAATGATGAGGATGCAGGGAGTAGAGGTGGTGAAAGTGAATGAGTTTAAGTACTTGGGATCAACAGTTCAGAGTAATGGTGAGTGTGGAGGAGAGGTGAAGAAGAGAGTACAGGCAGGATGGAGTGGGTGGAGAAGAGTGTCAGGAGTGATTTGTGACAGACGAGTACCAGTAAGAGTGAAAGGGAAGGTCTACAAGAGGGTAGTGAGACCAGCTATGTTATACGGGTTGGAGACAGTGGCATTGACAAAAAGGCAGGAGTCAGAGCTTGACGTGGCAGAGTTGAAGATGTTAAGATTTGCACTGGGTGTGACGAGGATGGACAGGATTAGGAATAAGTATATTAGAGGGTCAGCCCAGGTTGGAAGGTTTGGAGACAAAGCCAGAGAGGCAAGATTATGTTGGTTTGGACATGTGCTGAGGAGGGATGCAGAGTATATTGGGAAAAAGATGCTAATGATGAAGCTGCCAGGTAACAGGAAAAGAGGAAGGCCTAAGATAAGGTTTATGGATGTGGTGAGAGAGGATATGCAGGTGGTTGGTGTGACAGAGCAAGATGCAGAGGACAGGAGGAAATGGAAACAGTTGATCTGCTGTGGCGACCCCTATTGGGAGCAGCCGAAAGAAAAAGAAGAAGAAGAAGAAGATTTTTTTATTTTTATTTATTTTGTTTTTTCCCATAACAGCATAAACATAATATATGTATTTAAAAATATATTTTTTAATGATTTGCATTGCTTTCTTGACTCACTGGCCATAGTTTTGGCCATTTGCATGTCTGCAGTACCATATCCACCTTTTTTTGGGTGGCTTTTAAAACCCCTGTTTAAAATGTACGGTCCGGTACACAATTTCTATCCACGTGCATTTCTTACACTACCACGGCACCTACATGGAAGCCTTTCTGCTTATTGTGTTGCAAATTAACCTCATTTGCATGGATTTCACCAGCTTATGAGATGATTTGCATTCTGTGGATACTACCATGTTCGCACACTTGTGCATGCCCCTCCGACCTCTTTACTGGATTGCTCAGTGGTCATGTTCCATGATGGACCCTTGCCACTATACCTACACAGAGAATCACTCCGTGTAGGCTTTATTGAATTCCCTCAAATGTTTTTATTTTTCAGGCCACTGATTGCTAATTGTTTTGGTAGAGAATGCATACAGTTGTACATATCCAATAATGTTAGTAACAGATACATTAGATTCTCATATGTCACCAGCTGTGTTGATTGATCACATCACATTGTTTTTACTGTTATTATATTGATGTGTGTTCAGACAATTATCATGCTGTCTGTCTCAGATTTTTGTCATATGGCTTACCTATTGTTCACAGTATTGCCAGATCACTTTCTCCTCATTTTAACAATGACACTTTATGGCTGCTTGTAGAAATCATTGAATGCAGACACTAGAATCTGTTGATTTGAGCATTCATACATTCTTACAATGCTAATGCCCCATGTGGGTGTGTCTAAGCATATAGAATTGTTCAGAAAAGAATACTGACATTCTTTTTACAAATAGAACATATAAAGCCATAGGTAACTCTGTCCATAATGGATGTGTATCATCCCCTGTGTAAAGTGTCATCATAATCAGATTCTATTGTGCTAAGATATTCATGAGACTGCTCTGCATGCTGGACATTTGCTTTCTTATCTTTTCTGTTGTCTGCTGCCATTAATCTTTACAGAGCATGGAACCCATGAACAGTCTCCAATCTGAAGATGATGATGAGCATATACAAGGCCACTGCTAGAGTCTTCCGTGGATAATGGTGATGATGATGATGATGATGATAACAATGCTGAGGAACCTGGACCCACCTCTGTCAGAGCCATTATGCTGCATCCTGGAATAGATGTAGACATAACCAGAATCAAGTCAATTATTGAGAGGAGATCTGGCAAGTCACAACCAATGTGCTGTGAACATAGATAAGGGATATGACAGGATCCTTATTTGAGGATGTGGCATGAACTATGCAGGATTCATTCAAGGCTATAGCTCAGGAAGTCATCTGGGAGTGTGAACCCCATCAGTCTGGTCCCTCTGGTCCATATGTATTGTCTGTTTGCTCCACTTGTGTTATGCTGCCAACATGGTGATTGTCATTTCATTGTTTTAACTGTATATGCACTTTTGTGCATGCATACAATCTATCTGTCATGCTTATGTGTTATTGTCGCGTGACATTTACTTCAGTTTCAGTGTGTACATGACACACATTAACACATTACACTTTCCATACACATTCAAATGTCCATGCATTGTAGCAGTTAACCTGCAGATACTACTGCAAGAGGTAGCCTGTAAACATGTGTGTTACTGGGGTGACTGACAGACAACATATATTGTCAGTACTCCATCTCTAACAGTATAATATGCCTTGGGTTTCTTTTGTGCCTTATCAGGTGATTGTAACATACAGACATGTCATTCCACATGTTTTTTGGATGACAGTTGTCACGATGTCCCACTGTCATCATAGGGTGTTGTGTGTCATGGATTGAAAACACTGATGCCATATAGGATCATATATACATATATCCTATCTATGGGCAGTCCTCCTTTTCTCACTGCATCAAACAGCAATGTAACATTAATCTGTATACAATGTTACAGATAGCACATTTTTTAGCAGTACATTACACCATTTATTGTATGTAGCATTTCCATTACGTACTGTCATCAGTGTACACCTTTTAGAAATAGTTGTCACATTAAATGACTTTATATGTGTGTGCACATAGTTAGATACATACTGACACACAAATGTATCTTTGACATGTGAGCATATACTGAGTTACTGCTGATGTGCTGTAATGATCACAGGAGTGTCCTGTGCTCTATAATGAGTAGAGTGGTTGACATACACCTGCATTTCTTTGATTGACGTTTGCATTACAGTATACATATATGTGCTTGTAATTTTTAACTTGTTTACCTGTGCATGTTGATGTGACATGCTTGCACATTACTGTGCATGTGTGTTTTATACATGTCCAGTTCTGTGGACATCAACAATCAATCTGGCCATTTGACATACATTTTCCATTTGGTTAAAGGTAATTCTGTGTATCTTCTAGGGTGGTGTACACATGCATTTTCATTGTGTCAACTTATCTTGTCCTGCTTTACCCTGATGTGGGCCCAGGTTGTTCACCTCCCTCCCACCTTCGTATTTCTCTATTAGTTTTTGTGGGCATGTTTGCCTTTGTTAAAACTACTTGTTATGTATTAATTTGACATAGTGAACATGTGCCACATGTGTGGTCATTGTACAATGCTGATCACATACACACAAGTTGCTGGCTAATGCCTGCAATCCATCCTTATTCTCATTATATTTATGTGCTACCCAGTGTAGTCTTTTTTTTTTTTACATTCATGTGCACAACCTGCTATATTTATTCTGCTCTATAATTTAGAACATCTTAATACATGTCTTTGATGTTTGCATGTGTATTGACCTTGATTTCATGTACATTCCATTATGCCCCTGACAGACATACATACACATCTACATCTGCATGTTGCCTTTGACATGGCATATGCATGTAACATATATACATTCCATTTTTAATTTGTTTGGGTTGTGTACACCTGCTTGTTTATGTAGCAGCCTTTGCTGCACTTCTGCAGTACATTTCTTTGGTATTGTGGTTGGTTGTTTGCCTTTTACATACATCGTCGTAGGTTTGATTCTGCCTTCTGGTGGAGTTATCTAATATTGTTAGACCAGCATTTGCTCATCTGTGATGTTTCTCAGTTTACACCTGCACTGCTGACCGAGTAATTGGATATGTGTATATTTATCCAATGTGTACTGTGATCTTACTTTATTCCCCTGGAACACACATCTACCATTGGTCATACACATCCAGGTATGACTACCACACAGTTTATGACATGTCATAATGAGTGCATAGGTAGATATGTTTTCCTGCATTTCACCATGGCTGCTATGCATCCCCACTCTGTCAACTTTCCATTAACTGTGTTGGGCAGTGTGCTGTCTGGCTAACTTACCTGTCCTTACTGTTTTTCCCACCTTTGTCTCTCTTGTGTTGTGCTATTTGTTCTATGGGTATACCTGCTGTGCTGACCTTCTCCTCTTCTTTCCCAATATTTACCTTTCTTCTATTCTCTAGTCTTAAAAAAATGGGACCTATTCCCACCAAGAAAAAAATCACTCATGCCTCTCTGACTTCCCTAAGATTTCACTATGCTAACATCCCACATCCATGTTCCAGTCCTTCACCTATAGCCAACATCTTCTTTTATGTCTCCAACTTTCCTTGGGTGAGTGCATTAGTTGTGTTACTCACATAAGTCCTGGACCGATTATTACCAAATTTTAGCTACGGCAGTGTGGCCGCAGTTTCCCTTTGTTTTTAATTGGTTTATTAGAAAATTTACACACTGACATATTTTACTAATACATGTATTATGGAGATAACAGTACTGTAAGGACTGCTATCAATATATATATTACAAACAGAATTGCAGCTTTGAAGCACATATTTTAAGTTAGTGGATGAAATATAGAAATATCCATAGCTGACTGAAATGTGTATATGTCTATTCCTGAAAATTTATGTTACGAATGTCATGCAGCTTATATTGGGATAGTAGGAATTTTTTAGCCTTTTTTTTTGGGGGGGGGGGGGTTTATCATAATGGAGTCAGTTACACTTCATAGTTTTCCTTAACCTTACCGTGTATGTTCTGTTATATATATATCTTTCAGGATGTTTAAATTGTTATCATCATTCCATAACTTTGTTACTGTGCAAAGTGGTTGGACAAGCATTTCTTATTGCTTGCGGATTACTTGTGCATTTCTATAGTGTGTCATTTATACAGTGATACTCCATTGTGCATCGAGCTATTGTGAGTTTCTTGTCTTACATTTACATATTACATTATCCACAAGTTTTGTGCTAATATCAGTGCAATCTGCCAGATTCCGTAAGTTTTACGAAATCCAGCCTATTGTTTTATCCCTTAACCAAATCTGAAATGGTATTTAATGATTTCACTTCTTCAGTTATTCTTTTTTGCTGATAGTGTTGAATGCTAGTTCACATAAGGTTCAGCCTTTACCTCTTCAAAGAATCACATACATACATATACACACACACACACACACACACACACACACACACACACACACACACACACACACACACACACACACACACACACACACAAAACTTGTGGTGAATCTACAGCAAAGATCCATAGAGTGGTATTCTCATCTACCAGCTTTTCAGCCTAAATTCCTTCCTCTGTATACCAATCCATTACGTAACAATGTCCTGCATTTCTCTGATGTATTGCAAGTTGTCAGTATAAGCATGGGTGTGACATTTGCATCATTTGTATATTTTTGAACTAAAATCTTTTTGTCTATAATTTAAAAATGAGAAGCACTAACAGATGCTTTTGTGAGAATCATTTTTTCCACTACTGCTCTACAAAATTCTTCTGTCAACTTGTATTAAAGTAACTCAATTCCTCATTTTTTTGAGGCCTTAAGGCTATGATATTTTGTGTCAAATATATGAATGATATAGACGATTGTTTCTGTGCTTAATAGAGAAATACTTAAGAAAAAAACGTAGCTACTGTAAGTTTTATATCTACAGTATATTGGTTGCCATGCATGTTGTCACTTCATATGTTAATCTGACAATCACATCATAAACAAAGAGAAGTTGTAATATACAGCAACAGCATTATCAATCACTAAGCTAGTTTCATTTTGTTTTATTGAAAATGAATCAACTAATAGATTTTGTTGAAAACTGTCAGTTACCAAATCATATAGCATAAATTCATTTGTTGTTATGTGCCC